>NW_024882051.1:0-445000 GCF_019059575.1 Amphibalanus amphitrite
CCGTCTGCAGGGCGGGAATCGATGCGGCGCACCCGCCCGTCGGTCGGTCGATACGCGCTCCTGCCAAGGTGAAGGTCGCACGTGAGACTCGGGCTTAGAGACTTGAGACTCGGGCTTGAGACTCGGGCTTAGAGCTGAACAAGGCTTGGATGTGCCAAGGCCCTATATACCTGTAGGATGTGCTTAGAGCTGAGCAGGGCACAGGCGGACTTGGAGCTGAGCAAGGCAAGGGCGGGTTGAAAGCAACGCAACACACGGATGGCCCTTCACGCGCTGAAAGCGAAATATGTATCTATGTTACAGGCAAAGTGAAAACTCGGGCATTTTGCAAAATGCCTAGGCAATTTGCAAAATGCCTGACCGGCTAGGCATTTTGCAAAATGCCCAGGCAATTTGCAAAATGCCTGACGGCCAGGCATTTTGCGAAATGCCTGGGCAATTTGCAAACTGCCTGACCACCAGGCATTTTGCAAACTGCCTATGCAGTTTACAAAATGCTGGCGGGTCAGGCATTTTGCAAAATGCCTGAGTTGTGATTGATTTATTCTACCGTTTTTGTTTACCACAGGCGTTGACCACGTCGTTCCCATGTGCCTGATCCCCAAGCACATTCAATATTTACGAATATACCCACGTCTTCCGCCACTTCCGTCGAGATGGAGCCATTACTGAATGGACTGTGTAGATTGAGCCAACGTCTCCCTATACTTTTCGTATACGGAGTTGTAGCCGTGCGTGTGTACAAATGCTGTGATGGGGCGCGGAGCAGGGCACAGAAAAAAAAACATGGGCGCGGAAAAAACGCGGCTACCGGCCGAATATTGACCCGACATTCTTCGCTTCCCGTGCTTACTTACATCACGGCAACAGAGGGCCGCAGTGACACGGGGTTGCCAGCTCGATCGATAGAACAGAGACATCGTATCCAATAAGCATTTTTGTTAACCACGTGTCACGTGGAAAGAAATAGTCTATATCTTGAGAAATCAGCCATTTTTGGTACATTTCAGGAAAAACAGCATTTATAAACAATGCATTGGAATGCGATGAGATACATTCCATAGACTAAAAGAACATGTGGCTTTTCCAGAAAAGCAAGTTTTTGGTCATCCGCGACCCACGTGCACACCTTTATAATAAAAAGACGCTTAGAAATAACAAGTTTTACATTCAACGGACATGTTCATCTTTACACAGTCACAATGCATTGATAATGTAGGCGTGTGGCCCGCCAATCAAACTACCATACATCGAAAGAACATTCTTTTCTGATCAGATCTACCCAAAGTATTTCCAGAGTCATCAAGGCTCTTAGAAACATTACCATGTTTAACGCGTGTTTACCGATAAAACCGCGCCGGGCGCCCGGCAGCCGGCGCGGCGGTCGGGCCGCCGCGCTGCCTGGGGCTCAGTGACCCTGAACTCGGCAGCGCTACCCGGAGAATGTCTCACTGTGTGTCCTCCCACTTGGTGCGTATCGCTTGTGATTAACCCCTGTAAGCGGCACTTACAATAATTCTTACGCATCGTCGCTGGTGTGAGTTCGATGTCGGGCATTTTGCAAACTGCCTGAGAAAATAATTTCAGGCAGTTTGCAAAATGCCTGGTGGGCCAGGCAGTTTGCAAACCGCCTAGGCATTTTGCAAAATGCCTGGCCGGTCAGGCATTTTGCAAATTGCCTGGGCATTTTGCAAAATGCCCAGCCGGTCAGGCATTTTGCAAATTGCCTAGGCATTTTGCAAAATGCCCGAGTTTTCACTTTGCCTGTAACATCTATTTGATCCAAAATATAATCATAGTGCACCGCAATGCAGCACTTGGTCAGCCGGGTGCGTAGGAGTAGAGCATGGCGGAAGTGCTAATGTATAGCCCTCGTATCACTGCGTGGTAGGTATTTTTTTCGACAATGAGAATAAGTCTAAGGCTATAATAGCCTTGGGTATAATATCCATAACCCACTTGGTTATGGAGGCCTTGAGGGCTCTCGCGAAGCGCTGCGCGAAATTTATTTGTCTTAACGGTGGTTATTTGAATAAATGAACTTTTTGGTCTAATGAGTCGATGCTGTATCTCTCTGCTCCTTCATGGTCGGGCCCGTAACTTTCTGAACGCCCCTCGTATAACTATCATCCTTTAATTTTGGCAAGCAGGTCTTTCTAACTATCGTGGTGTTTCGAGACCTCGTTAGTTGTCGAACCCTTCAATTGGCGTGGGTCTTCAAAACCGTTCCTGGCCCCGCAGCCGTCTTTTTTAGTCGGCTTGGGCTCTCAAAGCTGTTCCTGGCCCCTTTCAGCACAGCCGTCCTTTTAAGTCGTCGTGGGCCTCTTTCAGAATGGCGTGCATTCTTCCGACACTAGCCTATATAGCTGCACGTTTTGTGCATGGGGCCCAGATTTCCAATTTTTTTCGGTTAGTCTTGTCAATGACCAGGGCGAACAAATAAGTGGCCGAAATCCGGTGAGAAAGGCAGATTTGGGGGTACCTAACCTACCCTATTGTATTGTATTGTATTGTATTGCATTGCATTGGACAATCATGAGCGATCCACATTCTCAAAGTGCGTGGCGATACTGCCCTTGCTTGTAAGCCCCGTCATATATGGCCGGCCGCCGCCTTTGGGCCCTACCAATCATTTTCGGGAAAACGACACCCCTGAATTCAAGACAGATCTTCTGACCCCAATCGCATTTTCAGGTCGGGTCAGGTCACTGAGTACTGACCTATGACGTCATAAGTGAACCTCTGCAGTC
Source organism: Amphibalanus amphitrite (assembly GCF_019059575.1). Classification (NCBI taxonomy): domain Eukaryota; kingdom Metazoa; phylum Arthropoda; class Thecostraca; order Balanomorpha; family Balanidae; genus Amphibalanus; species Amphibalanus amphitrite. The sequence continues at coordinate 2,751 of NW_024882051.1, forward strand.
TGCACGGTTTTCAGATGTCGCAACTTAGCAACGCCCTCACTGCCAGAGGAGCTTTTACAGGGAGATGAAACTTTCAGAACCTAGTATCCAATAGGAGTCTCACAATTTGCATATCTCGGATTTTTCTTAAAGGTCATATGAGGTCAGGTTAGTTTCGTGACCTCACCATTATAAGTCAATGGGGAAAATGAGAACTGCTATTTTGGCACCGGAAACGATCCATGACCTCCTTCGACCAAGTTCGTGACTTGGGGGGGGGGGGTTCTTACCTGACCGCGACCAAAAAATAAAACGAACCCGCACCTTGAGTCACTTTACATGACCTCAGAGGTCACCCGTTGACCTGATACCTTAAAATCGGGTGCCAATCGCTGCGACTCGTAACGGCGCACATGCTCGTTTTTTTCAGCGACTCTTTAGCTCCATAGGAGCGAAATGGCGAGGGGGTTGTGCCCCCCACCCGTCCTGGGCTGGTGCGTGTGTAGAAAACCAATAATTCCGGCGAGGGTTAAAGCCTGATCTATTACATTCATTTCAAACTTTGCCTGTCTAAAACTTTTTAAGTTAGGACGCTTTAAAGTTGATGATATTTCTTACCAAAGTCAATGTTTGATGTCGTGCATCTTGGAAACGAGACGTCACATTTGTGTAAAAATGCAAGTGTCAGCAAGGCCGTTCCGTCGCTCATTACGTTGTAAAAAACACTTAAACTCCCGACGTTTCGCTGTTTACTGCTTATAGTCATGGGAATGCAGAACACATAGCCAACAAAATAAGAAACATATTTTTGAATATTTTGTTACAATGCATATCACACTTTTTGGTAAAGACCACTTTTGTTCAGAACGAATCGAAAATCGCTCGAATGAGTTTCGTTACGTGATGCGTCGTCTCGTTATGCCTTCTTCTTTTATCTTCTGTGCTACCACCTTGTGCAGTTTGAAGAAGCCCGTTGATATGTTGGTAGCGTCTTCTTTTGGATGTAGGCCGCCTCTAACATCCACCTCTGGGTCTTGCTCAAGTCGCTGTGGAGAACTTCTGCTGCGTTCCAGTTCGGAAGGTGGCCTTGTTCGTCGATGTGTACGTCGATGTGTACGATGAGACGTCACATGTTGACAAAAATATTTTCATTCTTTTCTTATTCGGATGAATAGTCTCTTAAAGTTTCTCAAGAATCGGAGAGGATGAGGTTTAAAATGATCATTTGTTTTCCGCGTGGAATGCCACATCTACGACTGATCTTAGATCGAGATCGTGCTGATAAGTTATCATAGTATTTTGGGCATCAATTTAGATCACAGGTACAGGCTTAGAAACACTACGGCATTGTTTGTTATGGTAACACATCTTTGCGCAGATTGGCTCGGAAAGTATGCTAGCTGACATATTTCGGCATCGGACTTTCTTTCGTAAAGCCTACAGCAAGCTGAGCTGTTTGCACACTCTGAACACACCAGCCAGTCCACCCGGGTACTGAGAGAACTTTCTCCTCTTTTATATAGGTACAGACCTATATCGAAGGTCTGACCGAGGTGTTACGATAGCGCTATGTTGGCCTCATTCGCTCCATTTTCGGGCAGGTTTTTATGAGGCAGCTTCGACCACTTCTTGCAGTTACCGGCTGCGTACTTGTTGGACCATTGCTGTCACATATTCACATGTCGTTGAACTATGCGTACCTATCTATTATGTGCCTCACTGCTATTTGACCCCCAGTTATTGCGTACAATAAACGCCCGGTGCCCTTTGCTCTATTAACCTGCGCCCCGTTTTTTTTTTTTTTTGGGGGGGAGGGGGTTGTGTGAAACGACCCCCTCCTTTTCAGTCAATATCTCCTAAAGTTTGGCAGATATCGCCACCGAACTTCCCGGACCCCTAGTGGACTCAATTTTACACCTTGTGACCAATTTTTTCCACAGCCAATGATTTGATGACCAATGACCAATTTCCCAAGCCTAGCCACAAACGGCATCAGAGTGACGTCATGCTCTGCCAGTTTCGACCCAAAAAAGGTTTTGCGGGAAAAGCTGTCCTGCCTACAGTAAAGCTACAGTAAAGCTGTCCCGCGCCGGGACGGTGCTCCGAGACTTCCGCGCCGGGCCGGGGGTGTCTCATAGGTGTAGGAACAGGGGGACGGGGGGCCGGTGCCCCCCACTTTTCATAGTGGGGGGCCAGTAATGTTAACTAGCCCCCCCCACTTTTTGCCGAACTTTTTAATGTATTTGTAGGTATCACCCCGAAGAACAAACTTGACGGTTCTCTGGCCTGCCCTTCCATGAAGATTTCCATTTGTGCTTCATCGTTATTGAGTGCAATTTTCCTCCACCCAATGAAAGGTAACTTTGTCAGAAGCAATAAGTGGCAGCATAGGGGCAGCGCGCGCTGCAAAGAGAGACAATACTGGCGCAGCAGAATGCGTAAACGGCGTAAACTAACAATTTATGTTAGGCGGCCTTGCATTAGTTGATCGGTTACTGGCATAGGCGTAGGAACAGGGGGCAGGGGGCAATGGCCCCCACTTTCGAATGGGGGCCAGCAATGTTAACTGCCCCCCCCCCACACACACACACACCTTTTGCTGACTTTTCACTTCTCACGTTTCAGGCTCGCTCGTAATAAAAAATGTGTTTGGATGCTTCTGGAATTCGCATGGGTGCCAACCAGTGGCGGATCCAAGGTGGGGTCACATGAGTGATGCCCCCTTGGGGCCCGGGGGCACCACAGGCCTACCAGGGGCACCACCGACCTATCAGGGGCACCGCAGACCTGTCAGGAGCACCATCGGCCTAGCAAGAGCACCACTGGTCTGCCAGGGGCACCACAGACCTGTCAGGGGCACCACAGGTCTTCCAGGGGCACCAAAGACCCTTCCAGGGGCACCACCGGCCTCGCAGGGGCACCACCGGCCTCGCAGGGGCACCACCGGCCTCGCAGGGGCACCTTGGGCCTGTCAAGGGCACCACGGACCCGTCAGGGGCACCTCAGGCTTGTCAGGGCCCAGGGGCATCACAGTCCTTTCAGGAGCACCACAGGCCTGTCAGGGGCACCAGAAGCCTAGCAGGGGCACCACAGGTCTGCCAGGGACACCACAGACCTGCCAGGGGCACCACAGGCTTGCCAGGGGCACCCACTGGCCTCGCAGGGGCACCTTGGGACTGTCAGGGGCATCACGTGCCTGTCGGGGACACTTCAGGCTTGTCAGGAGCACCACAGTCCTGTCAGGGCCCAGGGGCACCAGCGGCCTAGCAGGGGCACCACGGCCTCGCAGGGGCACCACCGGCCTCACAGGGGCACTACCGGCCTCGCAGAGGCACCATGGGCCTGTCGCTAGCACTTCAGGCTCGTAAGGAGCACCACAGTCCTTCCAGGGGCACCACAAACCTGCCAGGGGCACCTGCGGCCTAGCAGGGGCACCACAGGCCCGCCAGGGGCACCACAGGCCTGCCAGGGCAAAACAAATAAATAAAAAATGAAAATAGGGCACCGCCAAAATTAAGTGGCCGAAATCAGTTGAGGTTTTAATTTTGGGTATAGGTAGGGGCACTACTTCGATTCATGACCCTCTCCTTGGGGTTTTCCTGGATCCGCTCCTGGTGCCAACGCGGCTGCGGAGGCCAGGAGGGGGGGACGCGTCCATGAGATTTAATTTCTGGACAGGAGTCTCCCCGAGATTTTGGTCGATTTTTTTTTATCACGCTTTTTTTAAAAACCAATTTGAGCATGCTTGCGAAAATAAAGTGGCCGAAATCCGAGGAGAAAATGGATTTTGGGGGTAGGTGAGGTTTTGTGCCTCTGGGAGCCTGGCTTTCGAAAACGTTGGCTTTCGAAAACGTTCCTACACCTATGGGGTGTCTGCAAGTGCACACCCCCCCCCCCTTCTAACTTGACTACTGAGCCACATAGCGACACGCGATAAGCGGCAATCGAAAGAGCGTCCAAAATCAGAACGAAAACACTCGGTCATTTTTTGGGTCAGGTCAAAGGTCAGGTCACCAGAGGTCACCAAAGGTAAAATGTTTGGCTATTTCAACATTTTAGAAACTGCCAACGGCTAACTCGGGAACCAATAGAGCTACAGCGCCGCGAAAAAGTGCATTCGATAGCTCTTTTAACACTCTTTCGCCAGCCAACATGTCCTCCGATTTGACCTCAGGTCAACGGTTGAGCCTCCAGAGGGCAAAAACTCCAAAAATAGCCGTTTTTTCTGAAAAGTGTTTTTTCAGCAATAACTTTTCACTCAAAAGAGCCACAACATTACTTTTGCCAGCATCGTATTCCTCTCGTCAAGACGCTTCGAATGAACTACATTTTGACCTTGAAAGGTCAACTTGAAAATTTGACATGAGGTCAAGGTCATAACCTGACCGGAAAAGGTCATGTTGCATATCGGTCGATCCGCATCGTCGAGCCAAACACATCTAAGGCGTTTTCATCGCTCTAGCATACCTCTATCAGAAGTTATTAGCGAAATACTGTTAGATACTATTCGTGACCCGGGATGACCTCGAGGGACATAACGAGGGGTCACAGGTGCCATTTTCCGGTTCAGTGTGTCAATTTTACCTGCATCCCGATGTTTGAGAGTGTCTAGAATGGCGTCGTTTGTGGAACAGAGACGCTTTTCAATTTTCTCCCATTGACTTATAATGGAGAGGCCGCAAAATTGACCTGACCTTAGGTCACCGATTTCAAAATTCCGAGATCTACGTTTTTTAGATACTGTTACTCTTATCAATCGCTGAAAGTTTCAAGGCAATCTTTTGTCAGTGTAGCTATGACGAGCATTCTATTTTTTTCTGAGGTGAGGTCACTTGGCGTGACCTGGTGACCTGACCTTGAGCGACCGGATCTGAAATTTTTACAACATGTGCGAAAATAATGCACAAACACGTGTGCCAAAAACGGTGGTCGCAGGGAAGGGGTGTTCAAACACCCCCGGCCCGGCGCGGGTTAAAGGTAGTGTGCCAGCTTTCCTGGACCGTATGGAGTTAATGGCCCAGATAAGGAGAACCGGATTTTTAGAACTTATCCATACCTTCAAAACTCATGGAAACGTCTTAAATTCTTCAAATTTTGAGTACCCCAGTGCGAAATTCGCCCCGACGGGTTGTCGGTCGTACCCCAACCACATTTCACACCACTATGAACAATAAATGCACACACTGAAATCGCTATTACCGATATGCTCATCCAATCAAGTTTCGATAAACCCGTTCATCATCATGTCCTGCGGTTTCGAACACGTCTGTTAGGTGGTGCGGTAGACCGCGCCCAAAGCCAGGGCCCCGGTAACGTGAGGTAGCCGAGTCGGGGAAGCGTGCGCTGACCCAAGCCGGGGCCGCGCGTCCTCCCGGTGTCATGTGATAGCCCGGGGCTGCCCGCGGGGATGCGGTAGACCGCGCCCAAAGCTGCGGCCCCGGCTTGGGTCAGCGCACGCTGCCCCGACTCGGCTACCTCACGTTACCGGGGCCCTGGCTTTGGGCGCGGCTTCTGCTCATACTTTGTGGTGCGGTGGTGGTGCGTCGGGCCGCGCGCTCTGACTTCGGCCAAGAAAAATGCGTCAGCTGGTCATTGTCATTTCTGCCACTTGCGTGTGGTGAAATGGGGTCATAACTTAAGAGACGGCTTTTTCATATCAATTATTTTACATAAAATCATATTTCAAACCATAAATAATGTTCGACAGCCAAATAAAAGAAACAATACCAATACAGGCTTACAGTTTAAGGCTCGACATTGTGATGTCTACGATTAGACAGCTGATAACTCATTCCCGTACGTCGTAACTCTATAATGACCTTTGCTTATTGTCACATGTGCGCCGCATTCGCGATTGTTGCCGACGCCTGTTTGCAGGTCGGCCCACTACAGTTGTTATACATATCGAAAAACCGATAAACTTTTAGGCGAAAAAGGCACTATTCCAGGCCCATTTTTGATTTTTTTTGTGATATTTGGTAAAAACAGAAGCTTCTTATCCTAGGAAAAATAAAATGGGAAATCTTTCAAAGGTGGCACACTACCTATAAGGATAGAGAATAATGCTTAGGTGCAGAAGTAACAGTGCTACAAAACTGCTGCCTACAAATTTTAAAAGTTTTGGTTTTCATTTCCAAATTTAAATAGTGATCTTTTGGTTATAATATCCCCAAAATACAATTTTTCAAAAAAGTTATTATAAGAAATATATGTTATAGAACTATTGGTCTTCTACTGACATGCCAAATTTCAACTCGATAGCTCCATTTTTTCCAAAGATATGGCAAAAAAACTACTCACAATTTATGACATAAAGATTTTAAACTCAAATCTTAGTCGTTATAGACCACGAAGAGTAAAACGAAGAGCACCATTGGATTCCCCGTGATGAGCTGCATCTACCCTTTTATGGAAAAATATTAACTTTGAAATTTGACCTTTTTCGACCTGACCTTGAATTGACCTCCAGAACGCAACCTTAGCGGACCCCCGATGGCCGTCTAACCCGCACCATTGAATTTGAAATGCAAAATTGGTCATAAAATAAAACATATGTTACACGATCCTAGTATAGGTACATAGTTAGGTTTATACTGTGACCCTTAGTGACCTGACCTCTGTAACGTGACCTGGCATCAGTGACATCTTAAGCAGCATATGTATAAGGCGGCAACGCAGTAGCGATGCTTTTCAATAGCATGCCTTTTATTCGATGTTATAACGCATTCCTTAAGATACCCGTAATCGGTGAAAAATGCGACCTTTGACCTAACTCTCGACGTCATTGGTTGCACCTATATCAACAAAACATGATCAGCAGGTAGTTCCCCGGTGGGCCTATTGAACATCGTTTGAATTTTAAAATCGGACGGTAACTTCCCGAGATCTTAGGGGGCAGGGGGGGGGGGCAAACGGTCCCTCCCTTACGCTAAAAGGGTCCGCCAATAGCCCAAGGTGGTTCGGGTTAAACACGCTTTTAACGAAGTGGGGAAGCAGTGAGACATCAATGCATGGCATTTTACGTGTAATAGAACATCGATGAGTGTGCCAAAAATGATATTGGATGTACTTACCTAAGCAATAAGCGTAGTTGTAGACATGGGTGTACTCGTAGAAACGTTTTCAAAGTTGATATGGAGTTTACAGCCATTCTTGAAAACTACCCCCATTTTTCACCGATCCCAAAATCTCATCGTATCTACATCGATCTCGGGGGTTTTCGGTAGGAGGTTCGGGAGAGGCACACTGCCCCGCTTGCCGTCCCCTGTGGCGACGCTAATGGTGTTGATCACTGGTTAGAAGAATTTAGGAGGTTGGAGTAGACACTGCAACAGAACTTATTCAGCGGGGGTGCTTCCCCCCAACATGAGAGCTGAAGGGTGGCGCCCCCCAATATCTATGCAGTGAGGAAGGATCTTTCTTCCCTTTTCCGGACTTGTGCTAAAGTCGTCGTCATATAATGCACTTTACCCGCCACGGGATGGAGGGAGGGGTGTGGGGCAATGTGTATTGAGTGCACTGGCGTGGCGTCCTCAGAAGGCCGGTATGGGATTAAAGCTCAGCGAGACTAAGGGCATGTGTGGTGCCTCCGGTTGGACCCTCAGAATCATCGGTGTAAGGACCTCAGAGCCGCCGGTTACGGGCCTTTGGAGGCACTGGTAGGGCCTTCACAGGTGCCGGTGTGGGCCCTCAGAAGTGCTAGTGTGAGGCCCTCAGAGGCGCCGTTGAGGGTCCTGACAAGCACCGTGATGGGCCCTCAGAGACACTGGTGTGGGGTTGTTGCAGATGGGTATAGGGCCCTTAGAGCTGCTGACTTCAGCCCTTTATAAACCGGCAGAGGCTCTCAGCGATCGGCAAGGGGCCCTCAGAGGCTGTTGGCACCTTCAGAAGCCCTGTGGGGCCCTTAGAGACCATCACGGTACTTTCAGACACCAGTGGGGCCCTCAAAGTCGCCGGTGTGGGGCCCTCAAAAGTCACCGTTGGGTGGCCGTCAGATGCGCAGGTGTGGGGACCTTAGAGGTGCAGGTTTCGCGTCCTCTGAATCGCCGATTGTGAGGCCCTTAGGGGTGCCTGTGTGTGGCCCTCAGAGACGACGGTGTGAGGACTTCACAGTTGCTGTTAAGGAATCTCATACTCTCACAGGCGCCGTTGTGCAGACCGCCAGCAGAGGGACTGGTTTAGGGCCATCACAGGCGCGCGTGGGGCCCGTAGAGCTGCTGGCGCGGACCCATTCATTGGCCGACAAAGGGATCTCAGGAGTGCGCAGTGCCTTCAGGAGCCCTGTGGGGTCCTCGGAGACCGGCATATGTAGTATGTGCATACTCTTCTCGCATACGCCGCCTGGACCCTCAGCGACACCAGTGTGATCCTTGAGGCCGTCACCGTCGCTGGTGTGTGTATGTATGTAATGTATGTACTACATTTTCAGGACAGTCCACAATCAGTCGTGGCGATTATTGCCCCAAGTCATAGAATAATTTGAACTCAACTCCTGTGTTGACCTGAAGTAATAAAATATGTGTTTTACGGACAATTCTTCATCGATTATTTTCAATAACATGCCTTTTGCTCGATTTTACAACGCATTTCTTAGAATGCCAGTAAACGGCGAAAATGTGACCTTTGACCGCACCTGTGACGTCATCGGTTAAACCGATGTCAATAAAATTTGGCCACAAGGTAGTTAGTTCCCTGGTGGAACTATTGAATGCCGTTTGAATTTTGAAATCGGCCGGTCGCTTTCCGATATCTTAGGAGGGAGGGGGGCTAAACGCCCCCCCCCCTACGGGTGGTATACTCGTAGGGTTCGCCGATAGCCCTACGAGGCGCGGGTTGATTCAGTGTGTACTGCTATTGTGCAACGTTTGACATCAAAGTCATCGAGTGCTGTTCACTATATCTGCATACATCCTGAAAAGCTGAATTTAATTGCAGCTGCTTTTCTACAAGTAGGTATGTCAAGAAGTGGAGTACGAGGACCGGCTGGTCACTTTGAACAATATTTCAGATGCTGAAATGGCAGCTGGATTGGACCAACATACTGACTGTTGCCTAGATTTGACCTTGACCATGATGTATGATAGGATAGCCCCCCCCCCCTCCCCCGTCCTCGTTTAGCGGACTGCGAACGCCGTGATAGTCGCCCCTGCCCGGCGGACTGGGGGGGGGGGGCGTGTGCCCGGCGGACTGGGGAGGGGGGGGGGGGCGTGTGCCCGGCGGACTGGGGGGGGGCGTGTGCCCGGCGGACTGGGGAGGGGGGGTGTGCCCGGCGGACTGGGGAGGGGGGGGGGCGTGTGCCCGGCGGACTGGGAACGGGAGCGGGGAGAGCCTTTTTCCCCGGCAGTAAGCCAAGAAGGCCCAGGGGCGCGGGAATTACTTTCAGACTGGGGGGGGGGCACCAACCTAAGCTTCCCCAAATCTAGTTTTCTCACCGGTTTTAGGACACTTTTTTCATCCCTTGGCTTTTTCAACAAAAAAGAAAGCATTTGCAAATAAAGTGCAGTATTCCGTCTCAAAGTTGTGGGGATGGTGCGGCGGTGCCCCAGAGTTGGGGAGGCAAGCTCCCCCATTGCCCTCCCCTGGTTTCCGCGCCTATGGGGAGGCGCTAAGCCTAGTGGACTGGGGAGGCCGTATGTCCGCTCCGCGGACGGACAGACTAGACGCTGGCCGCGCGCCGCTGCGCCGGCCGGGCGAGACGGCAGTTTCACGGCCAAGGTCAGCAGAGGCCGAGCTACTGCGGAGTTGGCCGCCGCGCTGCTGTCCATGGCGCAGCTCAGCGCTCAGTATGTACCACCGGGGTCTGGGTGTGCTGCAGGGCCGCCGCTGAGTGACGGGACTGACCGGGCCGGTCGGCGCGGCGGGGCGGTCAGACCCCGGCCACGCCTCCGCCCTGACAGGCACGCCCACGGCCGCGGCCCCCGACACCAGAGTGAGCCGGTGTGACCGGTGCCGCCCAGGTCAGCCGGCTCCAGGGTCAGCGGGGCCTCGAGCTCACCTGATCGCTCTGCTGCCGGGCGGGCTGTGTCCACTGCACGGAGCTGCCGCCGCCGCCGCGGAGCTGGCGCCGGACGGGACAGGCCGCTGCCGGCCGGCCGCCGAGACTGGCCGCCGACTGGGCCGGGCCGAGCCGGCGGGATTTCCGCACTCCGCTGAGCCAGCGCGCAGCGTGCCTGCACAGTGCCCATGGCGCCGCCGCGCCGCCCCAGCCCGGTCCCGGCCGGCCGCAGTCGGCACGTCCGCCCCGCCCACCCTGTCCCACCCCGTCCCGCCCCGTCCCGCCGGTCCCAGCCCTCCCCACCCCGCCCCACCCCATCCCGCCTCGTCCCCCCGGTCCCGGCCGGTCGCAGTCGGCACGTCCGCTCGCGTCCCCTCCGGCCCTGCCCGGCACGTCCGCTCGCGTCCCCTCCTGCCCTGCCCGGCACGTCCGCTCGCGTCCCCTCCGGCCCTGCCCGGCACGTCCGCTCGCGTCCCCTCCTGCCCTGCCCGGCACGTCCGCTCGCGTCCCCTCCTGCCCTGCCCGGCACGTCCGCTCGCGTCCCCTCCGGCCCTGCCCGGCACGTCCGCTCGCGTCCCCTCCTGCCCTGCCCGGCACGTCCGCTCGCGTCCCCTCCTGCCCTGCCCGGCACGTCCGCTCGCGTCCCCTCCGGCCCTGCCCGGCACGTCCGCTCGCGTCTCCTCCGGCCGCCCGGCACGTCCGCTCGCGTCCCGTCCTGCCCTGCCCGGCACGTCCGCTCGCGTCCCCTCCGGCCCTGCCCGGCACGTCCGCTCGCGTCCCCTCCGGCCCTGCCTTGCCCGGCACCACTTCTGACGAACACTGCTGTACTTATACACTGTACAGTGCACAGCCCTCGCCCTAATATGAGCTATGGAGTTCGTGCTTAGACAAAATCGATAGTGACTCAAAGGCTATGTTGTCAACCACTCGAAAATCATAACGAGAAGATGCTTGGGAGTTAATTAGTATGAATGTCTGCGGTTTTAACCGACTCATAACGCCGCATCGTAAAACTGTTACTTTAGCCATTTTCAGCTTCAAATATGAATATCCCCTAGCTGCCCAACATGCTCGATTTGGGCAACTGCCAGTCAGGCCCTCGTCTAAAGATTTTTCAGTGAGTGGCTAACGCGTCACCAAGCACTCTTGAGTGGCTAGAAACATAATCTTGGGCTAAAACCATAGGTATAAAGACTGTATAGGACGGACCTGTGTAAAACCCGCTCGCTAGATACGTAAAGCGGCCCGATGGCCAACCACAGTCAACATCATAGACTCGCTAATGCCTTCCTAGTTCCCATGTTAAAAAAAATGAGGACACTTACGAGTTTTGAATGCAAATTAAATGTATCTCAAATAAATGATTAGACCCTCTTATTAGATATAATATTTTACACACGATGCATTCGATGATGGATTAAAATCGGCGTTTAGCGCAGCTAGGAGCTTTTTCCAATCGTATACGAGCGAAAAATTTTGTGGTACCATGACTTCTCTGTTTGGCCCTCTAGGGGCAATGAACCAGCGCGCGGCCGCTGCGCAGCCAAGACGTCCGTCGCGGTCACGTGACTTAGGCTAGGGGACGCGCGCCCGCGATAACGTTGTGTCCCATTTCTGCCTGGTCTGTCTGGCGACACACGCGTTGGCGCTCCGCTCTTACAACCAACTGGCGTTACAAGGTACGCATATATCTTTCGCACACAGTTGCCGTTCGGCTTCCCGGTTTTTATATGTGCTCGATTTGGTGGTGATCAATTTAGAGCGGTGTGCTGTGCATGTGTTGTTGTGTTATACTGATGAGTGGTGTTTCCGGGCAATGCTCATGCATCGCTGTTCCCCTTGGACGGCCCTTTCTGCGCCGCCTCCATGACCTTTGCCGGGGGGTTAACCGGCCACACCACCGGGTCTCCATGTCCCGCGAAGCGAGGCTCGACCTCCGCGCATGGCGCCTGTTTCTATCCCAATTCAATGGCCGTTCCCTACTGGATCAGCGTCGCTGGCATCAGGAGCTCGGCCTGCTCTTGGAAACTGACGCCTCGGGCTCTGTCGGCCTGGGCGCCGTGCTGGGAGAGGCCTGGCTCTTCGGCTCTTGGCCGGTCCGTCTCCGGGACGCAGATATCTGCGTGAAGGAGCTCGCTGCCGTGGTCGTGGCAGTCACCGTGTGGCACGACCGCCTCGCCGACCGGTGCGTCTTGGTGCGCTGTGATAATGCCGCAGTGGTGGCTTGCATCAACACGCAAACCTCGCGTTCTCCGACGGTGATGTGCTGGCTCCGCCGGCTGTTTGTCACGATCGTGTTGCACAACATCCTCGTTCGTGCTGTCCACGTTCCCGGCAATATCAACACCGCCGCTGACTCCCTTTCCCGCGGTCTCGTGCAGGAATTCCGGCGACTGCGTCCACGGGCCGACCACCTGCCGGCGCGCTGGAGCTGGGACGCATTCGACACCGTCGCACGGCGGACGCCCTGATCGGCGCCGCCCTGGCAGCCACCACCCAACGTGCCTACCAGCGGGTCCGAGAGCAGCTGGCCGCCTTCGTGGTGCGTCAGACCGCTCAGCCTCTTCTGCCCATTTCCACCCTCGAGCTTCTTGATTTTCTTGGCTCTCGATATGCCGCGGGTTGCGGTTCTTCTACGTTGGCTTCTATGGTGTCTGCCGTCGCCTACGACCACCGGGTCTGCGGGCTGCCCGATCCCACGGCCGACTTCCGAGTGAAGCAGCTGCTGGCTGGTGCCCGTCGTCTCCGTGCAGGTCAGGATCGTCGGTTAGCCCTCTCTCTGGAAGATATTACTCGACTGTGCACAACCCTTCCGTCCGTGGGCTGCTCACCGGTCGAGCGCGCTGCCTATCGCGCCCTCATTCCCCTGGCGTTCTTTCTGCTGCTGCGTCCTGGTGAAGTGGTACTTGGAGCGAACCCACACCACACTCTACAGCTGCAGCACATTCAGCTGCGGGATCAGCAGCTTACCGTCACGGTCCTGTCCTCCAAGACGTCTGCTGCGCCGTTCACTGCAGTACTCGCCGCTCGGTCCGACATCGCAGCGTGTCCCGTGGCCGCCATGCGCGAGTATCTCGCTGTCCGCGGCCGGGGTGCGCCCGATGACTATTTGTTCATCAACGGCCGCCGCCGGCCGCTGACCTGCCAGGATCTCAACGCCCTCCTCCGCCGGGCAGGTCGTGCTGCTGGTTTGGATGCCAGCCATCTCACCGGCCACTGCTTGCGCATCAGTGGTGCTTCACACGGAGCGGCCATCGGCCTCTCCGAGGTCCAGCTGCGGGACGCTGGCCGCTGGTCGTCGTCTGCCTGGCGGCGCTACCTCAGACGCCCGGTATCCCTGCTCCAGCGCACACCGCGCTGTCGGTCGTCAGTGTAAGCTGCCGCTTCTCACGGCATACCTACTCACCAGTCTGTATGTTTTTGCGTTCTGTTGTACATTAATCTCCTCGCACTGGCTCAGTACTGCATGGCAGGGTTCCCATAGTGCGCAATGCTCCTCCGCGGGTTCGGTGGGGTTTGTGGGCGTGTCACCTCACCCAAAGACGCTGTTTTCGTGAGAATATAGCCCCGAATCACTTTCGCACCGTCTTTGCTAGCGCGTAGGAGCATTGGAAAATCGGCGTTTAGCGCAGCTAGGAGCTTTTTCCAATCGTATACGAGCGAAAATTTTTGTGGTACCATGACTTCTCTGTTTGGCCCTCTAGGGGCAATGAACCAGCGCGCGGCCGCTGCGCAGCCAAGACGTCCGTCGCGGTCACGTGACTTAGGCTAGGGGACGCGCGCCCGCGATAACGTTGTGTCCCATTTCTGCCTGGTCTGTCTGGCGACACACGCGTTGCTAATGCCTTCCTAGTTCCCATGTTAAAAAAAATGAGGACACTTACGAGTTTTGAATGCAAATTAAATGTATCTCAAATAAATGATTAGACCCTCTTATTAGATATAATATTTTACACACGATGCATTCGATGATGGATTAAAAACGCAGTAGTCACCAGTATTTTGCAACCAAATGATTCCATATCTCAAGTAAATCGATTTAGACGATGTAAGCCGACTTTTCAAATCGGTTTTAAATTCTAAGCGGATTTGGCAAAAATGGGCGTTTCCATGACACATCTAAATCGATTTACATCTCAAATCCGCTTAGAGTTGTCATGGAAACGGGGCTAATGTTCGACGTAGACGAGTCCTTCCGCAGACCCGATCATCGGCCAATCCATCAAGGGTCTTCGGAGGCTGCTGTACTTCGCCAGGCCATTTGGAAACTGACTAGACTGTTTTCAAACTGCCTAGGCCGTTTCCAAATGGCCTCATATTTCAGGCGATTTGCAAACGGCTGGTTGTTTTCGGGCCGTTTTCAAACGGTCTGAATCGGCCAGGCCGTTTGCAAACGGACGGAGTTTTCATACGGCCTGTAACATATAAAGGGTGCCCCACACAAGCCAGTAAGAGACATCCTTTGGCAGTTTTTCACGTGCAGGACTTGTCCTCGTGCTTGCTCGTTTGCCATCAAGAAAGACGTCTGACCGTTATTCTGGTACTTGCAGAATCACCACATTGGCCAGAGGTAGTCATCGCCTGGTCATCGCTAGAACAAAACTTTTCGACTCAATGAAAAAGGGTCTCATGATTGTTTTACGCTAGAATGAAGAATAGTGCCTATTCGCCAGCAATGTGTCGCGCAATTCATTGAAAGCCATCTGGGGCCACGCCCTCGCGTCTGGTTGGGTGTGGGTGCCGTGTGCCATGTGTGTAAAACCTGTCCGGTGAACTCGCAGTATAAAGCCGGTCCCGGGGTCAGTGTCGACATCAGTCAGCTTCTGTGGCCGCCCCTGACAGCCCACTATCTGTTCCAACATGCGTGTCGCTATCCTGGCAGCTCTGGTGGCCGCGGCCGCGGCCGCCCCCGGCCTGGTCGGCCGTGGCGCCGGTCTGGTCGGCTACGGTGCCGGTCTGGTGGGCCACGGCGCTGGCCTCGTTGGCCGCGGCGTGGTCGGCCACGCCGCCATCGGCGGTCTCGGCTACGGCCACCTGGGCGTCGGCAAGGCTGTGGCTGCCGTGCGCCCCGCGCCTATCGTGCACGGCGTTCATAAGGCCGTCGCCGTCGACTACGCCGAGCCGCGGCCGTACCACTACCAGTACGCCGTCGACGACCCTGACTACGGACTAGAGTTCTGCACGGCTGCAATTTTCCACAGCCTAGCCGCCCCGCAGCCGTGGCTCCACAGCCACAGCCGCCCACAGCCGTGGCAAACAGCAAACTGTGGGCAGCCAGCCGTCAGCCGGCCGTGGATACTTTCAATGAAATGCAACCAAATAGTATATAATAAGTTGTTTTTAGTTGAAACATATAGCCAAAAGCACATTGCAATGGGCTATAGATTCTCAAACTCATGAAGCATCATAGGTTATGTGGTTGTGTATCTGGCTTTAGGCCGAAGGCCTGAAGCCTGATGCGCCAGCGCATCGCATGCCTACACAAGCCCTTGCAAGGGGTTAAGAAAGATGGGTAGGTAGGTACCTATATCAACAGAAAACAAACAACGAACCAGAATAGAAGCACTAGCAGTGTAGACATCTAATGCCAAATCCTGAAGCATGTTTGTGGGACACGTGGGACAGAACAACAGACCCTGATGCTTTTCATTATTATCAATGTTAGGTATGGAAAATGAACTGAAGTTGATGGACTGTCAAACAGTGATTGTCTAGTCAAAACTCTTCCTTCTTTCTTACCTCGCATATTTTCTGGGGTGTGATATGCCAGGCTTGAAGCACCCTTTTGAGCAAGTCTCAAACTAATTGATATGCAAGGCATCAAAACACTAGTGAGCATCCAAGAAAGAAAAACATTCATCTATTTTGATTTTTCCAAATAATGATCTTCGCTCAAATCCCCAAGGACGTGCGAGGCGCGAGCCACAATTGCCTCTTTCAATCAAAAATTATACTTGAGTTTTTAATGACGTCAATAGCAAAGAAGAGGCAATAAATTGTTTTGTGTCACTATAAACAGCCATAAAAGTTAAAATTGATAAATAATAATGCTATATAGTTAAAAAGTTGCTCTCAAACAAAGATTTATCATCAAATTTTAACATTTTTAGAAGAAGACGTCATTTTATTAGTAAAGTCAACAGCTCGCGTAAGAAATATTGTGTTCAGGGATCTCACCGTCATGTGAATTACGTGCTCAGGGTTTTCACCATCATGTGTAAGTAAGGTTCATGCTCACTTATAATCTAATTCCATTGGCTTCTTTGATCAGCATTTTCTGTAAGCGGTCACTCACAAGTCACACACCAGTTAGAACATCAAGCGCCAGTTTTATATTATGTAATTGGACTTGCCAAATGCCGAAAAACCAGAAATACATCTACGAGTTATTTTAGATAATATTTTATGAAGCCTTTACCTAGGCGTGATTTCTTTTTTCTATTACCTGAAAGAATTATTGAACGCTCGTCTTCAATAGCTGTAAGGTGCTCTCCTAATGATCAGGTGAGATTGGTTTGAGAGGGATGTGACAATGCAACATGTTGCATTTTCTGAAACTGTCAAGCTCTTGATGATGAAGGAACAATTGGTACCTATAACTAGTATGCTGTACCAGAGTGCAAACTCCCCTACAGCAAATGGTAAAACCATTACAGGTTTTCAAAGGCTTCACCACTTTCAATGTTGCTGGGCATCTTTTGCATGATTTTTACAGGCTAGACTGCTTATCAGAATGTAAGATTAAGGATTTAAAATTTTATATTTGAGTACTTAAGATTGAGCCTGAAATCTCACAGCCGTGGCCACAGCCGTGGCCGTGATCTTGGAGATATTTGCAGCCGCCCCGGCCCACAGCCGTGGGGCTGCAGCCAGCCGCGGCTGCAGCCGGCCGGTGCAGACCTCTACTACGGACCCATGTTCAACAAGCAGGAGGAGGCCGACGGTGCCGGTAACGTTGTGGGCTCGTACGCCGTCAACCTGCCCGACGGCCGCACCCAGATCGTCAAGTACGTCGCCGACCACTACAACGGCTTCAACGCCGAGGTCAGCTACGAGGGCTACGCCCAGCACCCGCAGGTGGCTCGCGGCTACGGCTACGGCGGTGTCGGTGTCGGCGTGGGCCTGGGCCACGGAGCCGTGCACGCCGTGGCGCCCGTCGTCAAGCCCGTCATCAAGACGGCCGGTCTGCTGCACTGAACGCAGCCGATGGCAGTCGGCGGCAGCGCCAGCAGCTTTAATGTACGCATGTGTGAATGGTGTGTCTGAGTGCACGAGGGCAGGCCCCCCTGCTCTCAAGTGGTCCGTTGTCAAGTGTGTGCCCTACGTGTGCTTATTTATTTGTGAGTCCTGTGTCTTACATACTGTATGTAATATACAATATTTTTCATGGCATTTTTATTTGTGTAGAGGGTGATCACAAATCACTCCACAAAGCTATAGGCTGGCGTCCACCTTACCTTCGAGGTATTTTCAGCATCAGAGCGATGTACTGCTTTTTTACGTCAGACTTCAACTGCTAAATGGTTCCGGTTACAAGCTTGGAAAGAAATTTTCGCAACATCTTTACCCTATTAGTGGCCGGCTCCTGGCTACCCCTATTAGTGGCAGGGGGGCTGTTTACGACCCCCCCCCCTTGATATCTCGAGATCTAACGGGCCGATTTTCAAAATTCAAACGGCATTCGATTTCGCTCAACGTGATCTACATTTCTAAAAAATAAAAATTAAAAAATGTCCATAGGGGGGTAGAGGGGGGTAAAAACGGGCAAATTGCAGATACATTTTAGACTGTTTATCACGGCCAAGTTTCTGAACCAATCTTAAAGGGACTATCCCACCTTCTAAAATGTTGTTAAAACCAGTTAAATTGTGCCAGACTTTATAGATTGGATGACCAGGAACACGGTTCTGGCATTTATTTTTCATTAAACATCTTAGGCTTCCCATATTCCAAACACAAACTTTCAAATATGTAACGTCACAGCCGAAAATTACCACCTTCCCCAGGCCACATTACTGTCATAAAGCTGATTCTTTTTACTCTGTAGGCACCACAACAAAGTTCAGACCAAGTTTTAAGCGATTTTTCAACGAACAAACCCATTTAAATCAGAATGACTAAACGAGGTGACGTCACACTAACGGTCGCTCCATGTTGAAGACAGGGCCTTGTACAAGGCCCATTTTCAAATGAAGGGAACGAATTTCTTCAACACCAAGAGGCCGCGGGGGTTGCAACCTAGATAGATAGTGGTTTCTGAACCTCGCCGCAAACTTGGCTATCTCAACTCAAACCCCATGTTAAAGGTGGGATAGTCCCTTTAACGCAACTTTTGCCGATCGATAGAGAATGGGGTTGGGAACTCGATTTTTTAAGAATACATGAAAATGATCAAACTATTTTCACAGAATTTATGGTGCATACCATTGCCTCATAAAATCAATAAGCTGAGAGAAATGGGGGAAGAAAGATAGGAAACTTGTTTTGAAAAGTTCTTGAAAAAAGATGCTCTTGATGCTGTTACGTCACATGTCACCTTCTGCGGTTGACAACTAATGGCGCATCTGGCGCACCACAGATTACATGTTATATCAATGGGTGAAAGATGGTGTTTGCTTCATTCTGCCATTCGCGCTGTTTTTAACTTTAAATTATGCTAAAACATTTACGGATGAAATGTTCAGTGTCAAAAATTGATGTGTCTGCCGTGTACCAGCCCCACGGACGTATAAATAAACTGGACTGACGATCCCAATGGACCTCCTATGGAAGATAGTGAAGCCGACAAGGCGCCATTTTACGTTGCCAAAAACCCGTGCTCTGAAAGGTCATCGAACCATTACAATTGGAATTGCGTCTAAACAGATGATCGGATCGAGATGCTGGTGGTACCGTTCGATGGGTAATGCTTTGAGGCAGGTGATGATGCATATCACAGGTCATTCGGTGTCACGTGGCGCGTGCCACGTGCCGACAAAGTCGGGAAGGGCAAAAACCTTTAAGCGACGCTCCAAATTAAACGGTGCGCGGCACAGGTGCCAAATTCACAGGTCACATGTCCCGGTGTTTGACCATTAACATATGGTATGCTCGGCAGCAGGGGGTGCGGAATGCACGCGCCAGGGGCGAAAAACATGTTTTGAGGATGCATCCTCCGATTCCGGAAAACCTTGACCTAGGCACACCAAATTTGGCACACTGACACTATCGGACA
Source organism: Amphibalanus amphitrite (assembly GCF_019059575.1). NCBI lineage: Eukaryota > Metazoa > Arthropoda > Thecostraca > Balanomorpha > Balanidae > Amphibalanus > Amphibalanus amphitrite. Next base: position 21,938 of record NW_024882051.1, read on the forward strand.
CGCGCTTTAAGGTGCTGTGCAAATAGATGTGCTGGGGTACACGGTGCACGTGCTGTGCACGTGCAAACCTTTTGATGTTGCACTCTGTGTCACATATACGGGCAGAGAGGGTAGCGCTTGCAAGCTCAACATGCCAAATATACACAGGCCACCCAGAATGCATTCCAGCATAGTTATTGAGCATATTTTTCTCCTGGTGGACCCCAAAGGTGCGCTCTGCACGTGCTGAAAATTATCCGCGCCGGGCGGTGGGGATGCTTGGACACCCCATGTAGGTTTATGTAAATATCTCGAAAACGGCGTTGTGGAGCGCTGCCGTTTTTTAGCACACCCTTTCATGCATCTTTTTCACACATGCTGCATAACTTTCAGACCCAGGTCACTCAAGGTTAGGTCTTCCCCGTTCCGCCACCTATGGTCGATGATGAGTGATGACGACAACAACAACGTTCATCGGTCCCCCTGGTCGGCTCACCATTTAGGTGCTGATCCATTTGAAAATGGGAGATGATATCACTTTTGTCTACTCCAGTAGGTAGTACCCATCACCCTCACGTGAGGCAAAGGACACAAAACATAGACAGCGGTGTCGCCTGAAGTTCGTTATGTGCTGGTAATAGCTTGGAAGTACCACGGTTTGATAAACAAATCACCAATTATCTCAAAGCAAGAATTGAGAGTAACCGCAGATTGTTTGATACGATCTTTAAAACGGAAACCATTTCTTTTGTCAAATTCGGGCTCCAAAACTTTTAGCTACCCAACAACGCAAATTTACGCTACCATCGCCCGGTAGCGCAGCATAGGCATCTTTGTTTGCACGTTGTTTGCGCCTGTGGTGATACTGTACCGCAATAACCATTATCTTCATCTTTCACCCATAGATGGCAGTAGCAGAGCGCCTGCATCTATGCTGTGCCGCAGCACTTTTACAATACGAACTGAGCATTGAGCAAGCGCGGTGTAATACGATTATGTGGTGGCCTGGACCGGTGACCGCGGCCAAGAAGAAATGGTTCTAACTTGACTGAGTAGCGGTAAATCAGCATCTGATTTACTATTTATTTTATATTATTTACTATTACTATTTATTTTATATATTTATTAATACGAGACCATGTTTGGCCTGAATCGTGATTCGGCGTACATCGGCGTGCACTAGCCGCGCGTTTGCTGTCTTTTCGTGGTTTCAAGTGTTCAAACATGTGATATGATGTTGGTCACATGCAATATGGTGGGTGTCAAGGTCACGTGAAAATTAGGTCAAGGTCACTGATCTTTAATGACCCTGGTTCACCTTTTCGAGTTTTACATGTTTCTAGGACAGTTTTTGGAGCTGATTTCGAATTTAGCATTCAGTTTAACATTTAAGAAGTTATAGTTTTAGTGCCTTCGTAACATGTTACGACGCCATCAATGGTGGTTGACACCTACTATGGATAAGCTACTTTACTATGGATAATTGATACTTTACTATGGATAAGATACGAATTACGTATACCTAAATGGTGCTCTTTAGTAATCGCCTCCAACGTTTTAGACCGATTGTTCAGTCTGTGTAGCTATGACGGGCATTATAACTTTTCCTAAGGTAAGGCCACTTGGACGTAACCTGGTGACCTAACCTTGAGTGCCTGGGTCTGAAAGTTATGCAGCATGTGTGAAAAAGATGCATGAAAGGGTGTGCTAAAAACGGCAGCGCTCCACAACGCCGTTTTCGAGATATTTACATAAACCTACATGGGGTGTCCAAGCATCCCCACCGCCCGGCGCGGATAATTTTTTGCACGTGCAGAGCGCACCTTTGGGGTCCACCAGGAGATAGATATGCTCAATAACTATGCTGGAATGCATTCTGGGTGGCCTGTGTAAATTTGGCACTTTGAGCTTGCCAGCGCTACCCGCCCTTAGCATGTGTGACACAGAGTGCAACATCAAAAGGTTTGCACGTGCACAGCACGTGCACCGTGTACCCAAGCACGCCTATTTGTACAGCACCTTAAAGCGCGTGTCCAGTAGTGTCAGTGTGCCAAATTTGGTGTGCCTAGGTCAAGGTTTTCCGGAATCGGAGGATGCATCCTCAAAACATGTTTTTCGCCCCTGGCGCGTGCATTCCGCACCCCCTGCTGCCGAGCATACCATATCCCGCGCCGTGCTGGTGGCCTGAACTTTCCGCCGAGTGCTGGGGGGGGCGTTTTCACGCCCCCCCGTCTAACTCGGCTCCTGGGCCACGTAGCGACACGCGGTAAGCGGCAATCGAAAGAGCGTCAAAAATAAGGACGAAAACACTTCGGTCATTTTTGGGTCAGGTCAAAGGTCAGGTCACCAGAGGTCACCAAAGGTAAAATGTTGACTATTTCAACATTTTGGAAACTGCCAACGGCTATCTCGGGAACCGATAGAGCTACAGCGCCGCGGAAAAGCGCATTCGATAGCCCTTTTACAGACCTTTCTGAGTAATGTTCTCAGATTTGACCTCAGGTCAACGGTTTAGCCTCCAGAGGGCAAAAACTCCAAAAATAGCCGTTTTTACGAAAAACGTTTTTTCGTCAATAACTTTTGACTCATAAGCGCCATGACATTACTTTTGCCAGCATCGTGTTTCTCTCGTCGAGACGCGTCGAATGAACTATTTGTTGACCTTGAAAGGTCATTTTGAAAATTTGACCTCAGGTCAAGGTCATGACCTGACCGAAAAGGGTCATGTTGCATATCAGTCGATCCGTATCGTCGAGCTGAACACATCTGACGTGTTTTCACCGCTCTAGCACGTCTCTATCAAAAGTTATAGCCAAAAAACTGCTGGCGACCGTTCATGACCTGAGATGACCTCAGGGGCACACAGAGGGGTCACAGGTGCATTTTTCCTATTCAGTGTGTCATGTTTACCTATGAACTGATGTTTGAGAGCGTTTTGAACGATATTCGTCCAAAAGAGGCGCATTTCAATTTTCTCCCATTGACTTATAATGGAGAGGTCGCAAAATTGACCTGACCTTAGGTCACAGATATCAAAAATCCGAGATATACATTTTATACATACTGTTACTCATATCAATCGCTGAAAGTTTCAAAGTGATCGTTCAGTCGGTGTAGCTATAGCGAGCCTTTGAACTTTTTCTGAGGTAAGGTCACTTGACGTGACCTGGTGACCTGACCTTGAACGGCCTAGGTCTGAAATTTTCACAACATGTGCGGAAATGATGTAGGAACACGTGTACCAAAAACGGCGGCGCTGCGCGCCGCCGTTTTTGAGATATTCGCGAAAAACCTGAGGGGGGGGCGTAAAAACGCCCCCCCCCCCAGCACGGCGCGGGATATGCTAATGGTCAAACACCGGGACATGTGACCTGTGAATTTGGCACCTGTGCCGCGCACCGTTTAATTTGGAGCGTCGCTTAAAGGTTTTTGCCCTTCCCGACTTTGTCGGCACGTGGCACGCGCCACGTGACACCGAATGACCTGTGACATGCATCATCACCTGCCTCAAGGCATTACCCATCGAACGGTACCACCAGCATCTCGATCCGATCATTTGTTTAGACGCAATTACAATTGTAATGGTTCGATGACCTTTCAGAGCACGGTTTTTTGGCAACGTAAAATGGCGCCTTGTCGGCTTCACCTGAATGGAGGTGGTTGCGGGTCCAGTTTAATTATACGTCCGTGACTTGCCGTGTACTATATTCCCACTTAACATGAGCGCGTAGTGATAAACATTTTATGTACCTCGAATTTTCAAATGATAAAGATGATGAATCGGAGGATGCTGAAAAGCAAAAGCTCATTCCAATATTTGGACTACTTTACGATTAAAATGTTTACATTCCTGTCATCTTATTGATCATTTATTTGTTCTTTTTTATGAAAATAACTTAAGGCGTTGAGAACCGAGGTAATTTCTTTCTACCGTGCCTTAACCCTCGCCGGCCGAGGGGGGGGGGGCGGGTGCCGCCCCCCCCCATAGGGTTTTTTCGCGATAGCTCCGAACACGCTGGGGATAGAGAGCTGAAACTTGGCATACCTGACCTTTGATCCAAGCCACATCTTTTGACACCAACTGCATTTTTGCGTCAGGTCAGGTCACTGACCTATGACGTCATAAGTGAACCTCTGCACGGTCTTCAGATGTCGCAACTTCGCAACGCCCTCACTGCCAGAGGAGATGTCACAGGGAAATGAAACTTGCAGGATCTAGTATCCATTATGAGTCCCACAACTTGTATATCTCGGATTTTTCCTAAAGGTCATCTGAGGTCAGGTCATTTTCGTGACCTCACCATTATAAGTCAATGGGGAAAAATGAAAACTGCTATTCTGGCGCCGGGAACGATCTCCAACTATCTCAAGCACACAGAATCGTGATTTGATGCACTCCTTGCAAGGTTAGATGCGTCACTTTTGCAATGTTGACCTTGCGTGACGTCATTTATGACGTCATCAAGGTCATATTAGTTTTTCGTCAATAACTCTTGATCAAATTGAGCTAGCGAGTCGAGAAAGCCACCAATGGACTCAGGAAGACCTGCCGAATCGAATGATATGCGACATGACCCCTTTCGACCAACTTCGTGACCTGGGGGTGCTGACCTGACCTTGACCTGAGGTCAACACCCCAAGTTGACCTGACCCGGACAAAAAGTATATCATTCGACGCGCCTGAGCGAGGCGAACACGATGCTGCCAAAATCGCGGCTCTGCGGCCGTTTTTTGCGAAGTTATTCACCAAAAACTGAACCGTACCCTGGGGCACTTGACCTGACCTCAGAGGTCACCAGTTGACCTAGGACCTTAAAATCGGGTACCAATCTCTGCGTCTCGTAACGGCGCACACGCTCGTTTTTTCCGCGACGCGCTAGCTCCACCAGGGGCGAAACGGCGAGGGGGGGGTCGTACCCGCCCCCCCCCCCCTCGGCCGGCGCGTATGTAGAAAACCAATAGGTCCGGCGAGGGTTAACTTACCAGCAACAGCAATCTATCTACGCCCTACGGTGGCAAGAGAGACTGTGAAAGAAGCGTAAGATGGATTCTAAACAATTCTTTTGTGATATACTGAAGGGCAAAGTGCAGAGAAGAGCGTACAAGTCCTGTTTTGTGCCAGGCTGTTGCAGTAGCACTTATGAAACTCCGAAAACGATCTTCGTTCATGTCCCGAACAACATTACCCTGAGGAGATGATCGTCTGCAATAGCAGGAAGAGCTGATGGAAGTACGTCGTCCACTCCAGAAGTTTTGAGACTGGCCTCGTAAAATCCATATGAACAGTGCTAGATACTTGTTGTTCTCACAAGTCCTTACCATAGTTGTTATAAACGTACTTGCGTAATTTTGTTTTTCTACGTTGCAAAAGACGGCAACGGCGTCACCCTGAACATGGCAAGCCGCACACGGCTTGTCACAGTGACCAGTGTAGAGTACAGTCAGGTTGTTCATGTGAAGACAACTTGGAGGGTCGCTGTGCAATGAAATTTTGGGATTAGCTTGGCAAAAATGCCCAAGAAACATAGCAAATTGACTCTCAAGTGACTTGAGACGAAAGCTGGATGTATTTTTACCATCATGAGACCAAGAGACAGAAAACACACTGACTCCTTCAGGTCCAATAAAGACAAATAGCGCAGTCCACTGGGATGCTCAAATTAATCCCTTACTTAGAACAAAAGGCACAAACTTCACGGCCTGGGTCCCCTACACGGCCAGATGATCAACAAGGAATGATTCGTGAAGGTTCTGAGGGAGTTGAGAAAGAGATTTTGCCGCAAGAGGTCGGAACTCCTCAACTGTGGCCAGGGGCTCCTGCACTAGGACAGCGCACACACCCACAAGTCCACCATGAAGACGAACTATCTGACACAGATGTGCGTCAAACCCGTCCGTAACCCTTCCCACAGTCCTGAGCTGGCTCCCTGGCTTCTGGATGTTCCCCAGACTGACAGGGAAGCTCAGGGGCCGTCTTTCGGAGGATGTGGAGGAGATGAGTGAGGCTGTGACAGAGGCCCTGGGCACCTTCACTTTGAAGGCCTATCAGCAGGCCTTCAGGCAGTGACAGGAGCGCTAAAGCAGGTGCATTGGACTCGGGAGGTTCCATTTCGAGATTCATACAAGTTTCATGCTTCTCTGAAACAGACAACTGTCTCTACTGAAAAAGTCTCATAACTTCTGGAGTGCACCACGTACTTTGAAATCCACTATCAAGTCGGTGCTATTGTTGTAATGATCACTGTGAGGTGAGATATTTTGTGCAAGGGTTGAGTGTAATGCCCAGGAAATGACCTCCATTCGCCCCCTGACCGGTCAGGGTTATAAAATTTGAGTGGATGGCGGTCCGTTTGGGGTTCAGATGTCAATTGTATTTTGTTACTGTCAAGCAATACATGTTATGCTGGCAGCGAATGTGTGTAACGTCGTTTTTCGAAACAGAAGTTAGAACTGTAACGGCAGAGTGTTTGCTGGTCTCATCGTAAGTATTGTAAGTGTTGTAAGCAAAAGCATTGTCAATATTGTAAGTATTGTGAGCATTGGTGTATGGTAGATATCACCTCACATGATCTCGGCTCAGATAACCCTCTCCGGTGTCCCTGTCAGTAAATGGCACCTGGATTATCTATTTGTCATAATTCTTAAAGAATTGGGTGGTTTTGACTCGTTTACTCGAGGTGCAGGTCGCATTTCAATACTTTTCCATAGGCTTGCAATGTAAAGGTCACGACTCTGACCTAACCTCAGGTCACAGATAAAAAATTCTGAGATATACAAACGACACATACTGCAGGTACTGTTTTGAAGACTTGATGAGAGGAAATAACTTCGTGAAAAAACTCAAGCTCTGACGTGTTTGCAAACTTTATTGAGGTGGGGTCAACAAACCCGCTCTGGTTACCTGACCTGACCTGACCCGGCATTTTTTTTTTTTTGCTGAGATGTGCGCAATGAGCATTTAGGAAAAGTCACCAAATATGAGCTGAATGTCTCGCGGCGTTTGGCAATTGTACAAGAAAATCCTGAAAGGTCTCCCCGTCCGAAATAGGGTTAATGTGTATATGAAGAGTTGCAGATGCCAAACATACCCAGATCTAAGACTGCAGTTCCCAGCGCCGCTGCAACGTTTTTAAAACAAACATACATAGGACATACAAACATGTTTATTTGCATCTGTTTTGGATAATAGCAACTCATGGCGCCATCACCCGCGATAACTGTTAGGATTTGTGATATATTTTTATTTAGGCCATTAGTTTGGCTGTAATGTTTATAAATATTAGTTGGGCGGAGTTTGGTAGTTTTTTATTTAACTTGTGGTATGTTGTGCTGATTGCGGGTTGTTCCAACCTTTCAAATGTAAGGACCTCATTGAACTCAACCCTACCCCTACACTACCCTACATACGACTGGACGCTTTCCAAGCCCACAAGCATCACGATGCCGAGATGGAATGTAGCCGAGAAATCACCCTCGCCATCTGCTCTAGAGCTAATCGTGTGGGGCGGCGTGTGGGGCGCCGCTTAGCCTACGGGGGTGCACTTCTAGTGGATGGGGGACGGGGGTGCACCTTCACCCCTTTCATATGGAAAGTTACTTCCCTGATTACAGCTCCCCGTATTACACCTAATCAGGGAACGGCCAGCAAACGAAGGAACTATTTCTGGATGACAGGCGAATAACCGCTCACGCAAGGAGCGGAGCTCCGCCCCGTCCAAGTGGCCAACAAAGCAGAGACAGAGGCAGCATCACATCTTCCATCAAAGAACTGGTTTCTGGCTTGGAAGATGAGCTCCATCTTTGCATCCGAGTCGGTGCTGTCAGGAATCAGCTGGTCTAATGGAGTGAGAGTAGTGAGACGACTAGCTTGTATCAGAGCTGCCTGGTCTTCGGAGCATTTGCACCGATTCTTCTCGATCGGACTCTGAATAGGGTTGGGACCTATCTGCATGCTCTGTATGTTTTGGTAAAATAAGAAAGCTCAGAATTTTTAATGATTTAATTTATAATCACTTTGTTAAAAAAATGCCTAGTTAGCTCAGAAATTAATTATTTGTGACTGAAAACAGCTTGCTTCTGATTGGTTGGGCTAATCATGACGTCACATGTAGGTATATAACTGTCTGTATATTTGGCGCAGTTGAGGCATACATTTTCTATGTATTTTCCTATGGTAAATCGGAGTGATTGGTCGTGTTTTCAGTGTCTCTTTATTTTGCGCTGGTATTGCGTGGCTAAGAAATTTTATCAAGAATGACATATACTTAAATGTTCCTTTAATAATGGAGCTTCAATATCTGTGAGTTTTATTGGCAAGCGAAAACTGATTTCGCTGTTATTTTATCTGGAAATTACTCATTTTTGAGGTCAATATTCAAAATATTTTACGGGAACAAGTTGGCACTTTTCTTGATTTTTGCACTCAAGTCGCGTGCGATTCAACTGTATTGGAACTTACAAAGAAGCTTGGTGATTAATTAACGGTGTTGTTATGGCACTGTTTGCAAACCATGGATAATGAAACTGTGCCAAAGACTTAGCTACATAACAATGCCTCAAGTAATACGCAGGAGGGACAATTCAGAGTCCGATCGAGAAGAATCGGTGCAAATGCTACGAGGACCAGGCAGCTCTGATACGATAGCTAGTCGTCTCACTACTCTCACTCCATAAGACCAGCTGATTCCTGACAGCACCGACTCGGATGCAAAGATGGAGCTCATCATCCAAGCCAGAAACCAGTTCTTTGATGGAAGATGTGATGCTGCCTCTGTCTCTGCTTTGTTGGCCACTTTGGACGGGGCGGAGCTCCGCTCCTTGCGTGAGCGGTTATTCGCCTGTCATCCAGAAATAGTTCCTTCGTTTGCTGGCCGTTCCCTGATTTGGTGCAATACGGGGAGCTGTAATCAGGGAAGTAACTTTCCATGTGAAAGGGGTGCAGGTGCACCCCCGTCCCCCATCCACTAGAAGTGCACCCCCATAGGCTAAGCGGCGCCCCACACGCCGCCCCACACGATTAGCTCTAGAGCAGATGGCGAGGGTGATTTCCCGGCTACATTCCATCTCGGCGTCGTGATGCTTGTGGGCTTGGAAAGCGTCCAGTCGTATGTAGGGTAGTGTAGGGGTAGGGTTGAGTTCAATCCTTACATTTGAAAGATTTGAACAACCCGCAATCAGCACAACATACCACAAGTTAAATAAAAAACTACCAAACTCCGCCCAACTAATATTAATAAACATTACAGCCAAACTTTTTTTTTTTTTTTTTTTTTTCTAAGATAGTCCGTTACCCATGATCAGGTAACCAGGAGTGCCCCCTCCCACAGTCCCGGCGACGCACAGAGACCTTACTTTAACACCAGGTAACATAATAAATTGATCAAGTCGCGGCACTCCCTGCTAAGAAGTGGAAAATATAAATAAAATATAACGCATGCAATACTACTAAAAAATGTTAGTAAGTACGCCAAAAAGGAGGAAAGTAGTCATTGCCAAGTGAAGCAAAATGACTGCCCACTATACCAACACAAGCAACTATCATTTATACCAGTGTTAGTAATTAACGCAATACGCATTCATACTCAATGTGGGGAAAAGCATGCCTGGTCATGTTCTTGCAAGGTTATTTTTATTGCCGAAACCCTTGGCTCCGTCCGGCTAAGCTAGGCTTGTTGCCAGACAGAACCTCAGGAAACAGCACGGACTAGAGTATTTTAAGAATTAGTACAATAAGTTGTATAGATGTCAATGTAGGTAATGCATGTAACCTACATTCAATTTGCATATTTACCATAAGGCAAATATGCAAATTGAAATAGACAATGATTGAGAAGGGTGGTACACAAGGATTTATTGTAGTTGGTATTTAAAATAGGTATATACGAATCGTTAAGTTGTGTACGTGCATGACATGCACATACGTACATACATGCATATGCATATGTATCAAGTACGCGAAACATACACATATACATACACACACGACACATATGCATCCCACAAACCAAAGTGGGTAATATGTACTATTTCCAACGCAGAGTACACCGTGGAAATAGCACATATTTATACAAACCCCTAACGATATACGAACAGTATAGCTATACACAATATATAGGTAGGAATAATGTTTGTCGCTATGAGGTTGATTATTCTTATTATTGTTTTGATTGTTCATTAATAGTTCATATTTATCTTAAGTGTTGTATGAATCAACAAAGTGTCTGCGTATCACCTTCTTTATTATTTGTTTTGAAGATGGAATATGATTAACAGTTGTGAAAAGAGGCGCAACAATGCTATTCCATAATCTAGGACCTAGAAATCTGATAGTAAATAGTCGGTAGTTGCGATTAGAGAAGGGCTGGTTGAAGTGAGTGGTACGCCTCGTGCCGGCATGGTTTTCGGGACTCAAATCAAACAGGTTGTTAATTGTTTCTGGAAGTTGTTCTTTAATAAATTTGTGCATAACAAGAAGCATATGAGATCTCGCTATATCAGTTATCCTTAATAAGTTATATTTTTTGAAAATAGGCACAGAGCTCTGAGGTGGGTAAACTCGTTCAATTAGTCTGACAGCTCTCTTTTGTAATATGATGAGTTTTTCTAACTGAGCATGGTAATTATTTCCCCAAACGATACAGCAATAGTTAAGATATGGAAGAATTAGGGCATTATACAAAAGGAGGGTCGTTCTCTTATCAATATAGAAGCGTGCTCTTGCCATTATTCCGATGTTCCTGCTAACGATATTTGATGTATAGTCTATATGTTTTGTGAACTTCAATGACTTATCGATGAAGACTCCTAAATATTTGATAAACTCTTTCTCTTTAATTTCAGTTGAATCAAGTACTACGTTTACTTTTAACCCTGAAGACTGAGTTGCATAATGCTGTGTGAAAGTTTTTGTGCCGTTTAGAGAAAGAAAGTTTGCATGAAACCAGTTACTGACTTTTTCAGTAACTTCATTTACAGTTCTTTGTAGGCTATGTATGCATTTATCTTTAAATATGATTGCAGTGTCATCTGCATAGGAGAGGCAAGTTACGTCAGGACTGATGTTTGGTAAATCATTTATATATAATATAAATAACAGAGGACCCAAGATCGATCCCTGTGGAACTCCCATAGTAACATTTTTGACAGATGAGTATGCTTTTCTTATTTTCACACATTGCTTCCTTTCTTGCAAGTATGAAGATAATATTTGTTGTGATTTGTGTCTTATACCATACCTTTGTAGTTTTTGTAGTAGCAAATCAATGTGCACCGTATCAAAAGCTTTTCTTACATCTAGAAATAAGCCGAGCGCAAAGTTGCCCTCTTCAAAGGCTTTAGTAATTATATCTTGTAGAAGAAGAATCGGCATATAAGTTGACTTTCCTTTTTGAAAACCAAATTGATTACAGTGAATAATGTTGCTTCGGTTAAGATGCTCAATGAGCCTTCGGTATATTAGTTTTTCAAGAATTTTTGAAATAAAGGGTAAAATGCTAATTGGTCTATAATTACCCACTTGCTTTTTATCGCCATCCTTAAATATTGGTTTGATGATTGCCACTTTAAGGGGTGATGGAAATTCAGCTTTGCTCAAACAGGTGTTCAAGAAGTAGAGTAAAGGATTTAGTATGGCCTTGTATGAAGCTTTAAACAATTTAGAGTTAATGTTGTCGATACCAGCACCGACATTTTTCAGTTTATTAACTATATCGATAAGTTCTTGTTCATTTGTAAGAGTTAAATCCATTTCTTCATGCACGAATGGTACTTCGCTCAGTGGGTCAAATGGTGAAGGTGGTATCCTTTTCCTTAAAGTTTCACCTATCTCGGAAAAGAATTTGTTAAAGGTTTCTGCAATATTTTGATCATCAGTTACTGTTTTGTCATTGCCATCTGAAACTTCGCAAGGAATGTCATCAGTTTTGTTGCCAGTGTTTATCAAAGATTGTATAGTTTTCCATGTTTCTTTGGAGTTGCCAGAGTTTTTATTGAACTCATTAATGTAATACAATCTTTTGGCAGACCTAATGACGCGCGTGAGAATGTTCCGATATTGATTGTACTGAGTTGTATTATTATGTGAAGGATTTTTTAGCTTATTTTTAAACAACTTGTTTTTTTGGGTAATAGAGGTCAGAATAGCTGGAGAGATCCATGGCATCCTCGGATGGTCTTTCCTGGTGAATCTTTTTGTGTAAGAGAAGGCTGTTATACCATTGTTGTATGTTTCAATTATTTTGTTTGCCATGGTATTAGTACAAGTTTCTTGATAAATATTTCTAAGTTCATTTGATATATAGGATTTGAATTCATCAATCTTCCTATAATCAAATATCTGTTGCTCATTTGTCAATTTTATTTGCTCCTTAGCAGTGTTTATGTGAACATTTAGAGATGCATAGATAGGAAAGTGATCGGATAGATCACTTAGGATAATGCCCGAGTGTGCCACCCTTGTCAAATCATTGCAGAAGATGTTGTCGATAAGAGTGTGAGATGGGTGGCAGGAGCGTGTTGTTTTTGAAATGGTAGGGAAAAAGCCATGAGACAGTTGGTTATGTAGAAAAGCTTGAACAGCTGGATTGGATCCAATTGAGAAAAGATCAAAGTTAAAGTCACCAGTAATCAAAGTGACCTTGTTAAGATTGTTAAGCCAAATGAGTAGTTTTTCAAGTTCTTCATTGAACTGATGTTTGTCAGTACTAGGTGATCGATATATTTGACATATGATGAGACAAGTATTTTGAATTTTAATCTTTGTGCAAATAACCTCAGCCGTAGTGAATGTAGGACTGTCTAGGCATTCTGGGGACAGATAACTCAGACTGTAGATTGCTGAGCCTCCACCCGCACCAGCTGATCTGCTACAGAATGCAGCCTGGTAGCCTGGCAAATTGTAGCACTTTTCAATATTTTTGGTTAACCATGTCTCAGATATGGATATAACATGCCAAGTAATCGCAGTGTCATTAAGAAGGCTGCAGAGATCATCTAATTTATTGACCAAAGATCGTGCATTTACATGTAATATGTTCAGCTGCTTGTCTGTGTTGCAATTTATAGTTTTGTAAACACTGCTAGGCATATCAAATGAACAGTTCGTTCTTATTTCTTCATACTTTCGATATGGAAATATGCCATTGGTTTCGTCATTGCTTTCATCAAGAGAAAAAGGATCTAAAGTTTTGTTTAGTGGGATGTCTATCATAACACTAAGAGCAATGAAGATAGAGCAAAGGGTTTCAAATCACATGGAATCAGGTTCAGAGAGAGAGACAGGGAGAGAGAGAAAAAAGCCTTCGAAAGTATGGCAGCAGGCAAAGAAACCCTACTATTGTATCATTTTTTATATTTTAATTAGAGGCAAACACCTATCACTGTATATTCTCTAACACAATGATAATAATCAGGGCGCCATCTAGAACCATTTAGTTGAAGTGAAAGATAAGTATCTTTAATAGATGTCGCTGGGGTGCTGTGGCCCGGCCCCACCACCAAGGCTGAATCCTCCCAAAGAAGAAACTAATGGCTTAAATAAAAACATATCTCAAATCCTAACAGCTATCGCGGGTGATGGCGCCATGAGTTGCTATTTTACCACATGCCGAGATATCCCTTTAACATTAGCACGTGCATTTGGGAAATGGCTTCGGCCCGCCTCGGCTAATGTTGAAGGTATTTGGGAAACGATTCGGCCCTAGGGCTTTTTGATTTTCCCAGACAAAATTTTACTGAATATTTTGAGCGGAAGATCCAATTTCAAAGAAGATATTTACGGATTGTGTGTTCACTAACAGCAACAGCAAAAGTAAGTGACTGCATGTTTACATACTTTTGCTGTCAACGTAATTCAACTAAACAAGGTTATCGTTCCAATGCCAATGTATTTATTGCTGCAGAACATGGTCGGAATAATCATTATTTCTACATAATGCACGCAAAAAACGAACAATTTAAATGCGTGAAGCATCTTAACGTGCCACAATGAAACATTTGATATTGTTTCAGCTGGGATCCAAGACGCGTTTGATTCAGCGTTTCACCCAATCTTTAGTTTTCCTCACGGTTTCCTCACTCCTGCTGGACTCCATATCTTTATTCTAACTTCTGGCGTTTCACCATCTTCATCCTCAGCCTTTTCATTCCTAAATAAGGGGGAAGTAGGAATTTCATCTTTCATACTCAACGCAGCCTCATAATGAAAAACACAAACAAATAATCACGGTGACTATAAATATGAACTTAGTATTAATATAATATTAACACAATATTAAGATTAAAGTGTAAAATATCAAATGAATATGATGTTAACTGTTGCGCCGGTACGGCATGTGGTAAATCTCTTCCCAACCTTGGGCTGTGAAAATGCAGTTTTATTCACCTCGGTTTTTTGCTACGGACCTCGTGCCTACCGGCACTCGGTCCTCCGCACAAAAACCTCGGTGAATAAAACGCATTTTCCCAGCCCCGGTCGGGAATATATAGTCCAAAACAGATGCAAATAAACATGTTTGTATGTCCTATGTATGTTTGTTTTAAAAACGTTGCAGCGGCGCTGGAACTGCAGTCTTAGATCTGGGTAATGGGTATGTTTGGCATCTGCAACTCTTCATATACACATTAACCCTATTTCGAACGGAGAGGCCTTTCATAATTTTCTTGTACAATTGTCAAACGCCGCGATACATTCAGCTCATATTTGGTGACTTTTCCTAAATGCTTATTGCGCACATCTCAGCAAAAAAAAAATGCCGGGTCAGGTCAGGTCAGGTAACCAGAGCGTTTTTTTTTACCCCACCTCAGAAAAGTTTGCAATCACGTCAGAGCTTGAGTTTTTCACGAAGTTATTTCCTCTCATCAAGTCTTCAAAACAGTACCTGCAGTATGTGTCGTTTGTATATCTCATAATTTTTTATCTGTGACCTGAGGTTAGGTCAGAGTCGTGACCTTTACATTGCAACTTGCAAGCCTATGGAAAAATATTGAAATGCGACCTGCACCTCGAGTAAACGAGTCAAAACCACCCAATTCTTTAACCCACGAGCCGCTGGGGGGGGGGGCATAAAGTTGCCCCCCCCCTTTACGTTTTGTGACATATCTCCGAAACCTGATGAGCTACGAACGTGAAACTTGGCATAGCTTCAAATGAATACCTAGGCAATGTTTGAGGAAAGTTTGGTGGTTGTAGCACCTAAGATGACGTCACAGTGACGTCATAAAGTTTTGCCGTTTTCCGATATGGACCGTTTCTGATGACGCTGAGCATGAAACTCAACTGTAAATGAACTACACAGCACCTGCTGTCATCCTAAAACATCTAACTACACTTCCATCTAGTTTCTGACCAATAATCGGTCCTTTATATTCGGTCCCGTATATCTGATGTATCGTGAGAAATATGAGAGTCGCAAATCTATAATTTCACTTATGACGTCACTGTGACGTCATTTCAAATGGGATCAACACCAAATTTGGACACAACCTCGGCTAGGTATTCAGGAAGATGTGTGTAAAGTTTCGCTTCTCTATCTCTTCGCGTTGCGACGATATCGTCGCAGAAGTAAAGGGGGGGGGCAACTATATGCCCCCCCCCCCCCCAGCGGCCGGCGGGTGGCGCGGAGGCCCAGCGGCCGCCGGGTTAAGAATTATGACAAATTATCTTATCTGTAATGATCCAGGTGCCATTTACTGACAGGGACACCGGAGAGGGTTATCTGAGCCGAGATCATGTGAGGTGATATCCACCATACATCAATGCTCACAATACTTACAACATTGGCAATGCTTTTGCTTACAACACTTACAATACTTACGATGAGACCAGCAAGCACTCTGCCGTTACAGTTCTAGCTTCTGTTTCGAAAACCGACGTTACACACATTCGCTGCCAGCATAACATGTATTGTTTGACAGTAATAAAATACAATTGACATCTGAACCCAAAACGGACCGCCATCCACTCAAATTTTATAACCCTGACCGGTCAGGGGGCGAGTGGAGGTCATCTCCTGGGCATTACACTCAGCCCTTGCACAAAATATCTCACCTCACAGTGATCATTACAACAATATCACCGACTTGATAGTGGATTTCAAAGTACTTGCATCAGCTCTTCCTGCTATTGCAGACGATCATCTCCTCAGGGTAATGTTGTTCGGGACATGAACGAAGATCGTTTTCGGAGTTTCATAAGTGCTACTGCAACAGCCTGGCACAAAACAGGACTTGTACGCTTTTCTCTGCACTTTGCCCTTCAGTATATCACAAAAGAATTGTTTAGAATCCATCTTACGCTTCTTTCACAGTCTCCCTTGCCACCGTAGGGCGTAGATAGATTGCTGTTGCTGGTAAGTTAAGGCACGGTAGATAGAAATTACCTCGGTTCTCAACGCCTTAAGTTATTTTTATGAAAAAGAACAAATAAATTTTTAATAAGATTGGATAAATGTTAAAATTGTATTTGTAAATTAGGCCAAATGCGTATTGGAAAGGCTTTTGCCCTTCAGCATCTTCCGATTCATCATGTTTTTCATTTGAAAATTAGAGGTTCACAAAATGTTTACCACGCGCTCAATGTTAAATGGGAACAGTACACGGCAGACGCATCAATTTTTGACACTGAACCTTTCATTCGTGAATGCTTTATCATAATTTAAAGCTAAAAACAGCGCGAATGGCAGAGTGAAACAAACAACATCTTTCACACATATAAATAACATGTAATCGGTGGTGCGCCAGATGCGCCGTTATTTGTCAACCGCAGAAGGTGACATGTGACGTAACAGCATCAAGAGCGTCTTTTTCAAGAACTTTAAAAAACATGTTTTCTATCTGTTTTCCCCCATTTCTCTCAGCATAATGACCTTATGAGGAAATTGTATGCACCATAAATTCTGCGAAAATAGTTTGATCATTTCTATACATTCTTAAAAAATCGAGTTCCCAACCCCATTCTGTCCCTCCTGCGTATTACTCACGGACGTATAAATAAACTGGACCCGCAACCACCTCCATTCAGCTGAAGCCGACAAGGCGCCATTTTACGTTGCCAAAAAGCCGTGCCCTGGAAGGTCATCGAGCCAATACAATTAGAATTGCGTCCAAACGGATGATCGGATCGAGATGCTGGTGGTACCGTTCGACGGGTAATTCCTTGAGGCAGGTGATGATGGATGTCACATGTCACCCGGTGTCACATGGCGCGTGCCACGTGCCGACAAACTTACAAAGGGCAAAAACCTTTAAGCGACGCTTCAAATCAAGCGAAGGGCGGCACAGGTGCCAAACTCACAGCTCACATGTCCCAGTGTTCGACCACTAATATATGGTATGCTCGGCATCAGGGGGTGCGGAATGCACGCGCTAGTGGCGACAAACATGTTTTGAGGAGGCATCCTCCGATTCCGGAAAACCTTGACCTAGGCACACCAAATTTGGCACACTGACACTACTGGACACGCGCTTTAAGGTGCTGTACAAATAGGCGTGCTGGGGTACACGGTGCACGTGCTGTGCACGTGCAAACCTTTTGATGTTGCACTCCAGGTGTCACATATGCGGGTAGGGCGGGTAGCGCTGGCAAGCTCAAAGTGCCAAATTTACACAGGCCACCCAGAATGTATTCCAGCATAGTTATTGAGCATATCCATCTCCTGGTGGTCCCCAAAGGTGCGCTCTGCACGTGCAAAAAATTATCCGCGCCGGGCGGTGGGGATGATTGGACACCCTATGTGGGTTTATGTAAATATCTCGAAAACGGCGTTGTGTAGCGCCGCCGTTTTCGGCACACCTTTTCATACATCTTTTTCACACATGCTGCGTAACTTTCAGACTTATGTCACTCAAGGTTAGGTCATAAGGTTACGTCCAAGTGACCTTACCTTAGGAAAAGTTATAGTGCCCGTCATAGCTACACAGACTGAACAATCGGTTTAAAACGTGCAGCGATTGATAAGAGCAACAGCATATACGTAGACTACCTATACCTCGGAATTTCAAATTTCAATATCACTTGCTTGCTCAATGCTCATTGCTCAGCTCGTATTGTAAGAGCACTGCGGCACAGCATAGATGCAGGCGCTTTACTACTGCCATCTATGGGTGAAAGATGAAGATAATGGTTAGTGCGGTACAGTATTACTGCAGGCGCAAACAACGTAGATAACAAAGATGCCTTATGCTGCGCTGGCCGGCGATTGAGGCATAAATTTACGTTGCTGGGTAGCAAAAAGTTTAGGAGCCAGAATTTGACAAAATAAATGATTTGCCCTGCTGGTGGTCTGAGGTCGCAAAATCAACAGAACCCTAGGTCCAGTGATATTGAAATTTCGAGGTCGAGGTAGGTAGGTACTCTACGTATATACTGTTGATCTTATCAATTGCTGCACGTTTTAAGCCGATTGTATAGTCTGTGTAGCTATGACGGGCATTATAATTTTTCCTAAGGTAAGGCCACTTGGACGTAACCTGGTGACCTAACCTTCAGCGACCTAAGTCTGAAAGTTATGCAGCATTTGTGAAAAAGATGTATGAAAAGGTGTGCCGAGATATTTAGGTACATAAATCCACATAGGGTGTCCAATCATCCCCATCGCCCGGGGCGGATAATTTTTTGCACGTGCAGAGCGCACCTTTGGGGGCCACCAGGAGATGGATATGCTCAATAACTATGCTGGAATACATTCTGGGTGGCCTGTGTAAATTTGGCACTTTGAGCTTGCCAGCGCTACCCGCCCTACCCGCATATGTGACACCGGAGTGTAACATCAAAAGGTTTGCACGTGCACAGCACGTGCACCGTGTACCCCAGCACGCCTATTTGTACAGCACCTTAAAGCGCGTGTCCAGAAGTGTCAGTGTGCCAAATTTGGTGTGCCTAGGTCAAGGTTTTCCGGAATCGGAGGATGCCTCCTCAAAACATGTTTGTCGCCCCTAGCGCGTGCATTCCGCACCCCCTGATGCCGAGCATACCATATATTAGTGGTCGAACACTGGGACATGTGAGCTGTGAGTTTGGCACCTGTGCCGCCCTTCGTTTGATTTGAAGCGTCGCTTAAAGGTTTTTGCCCTTTGTAAGTTTGTCGGCACGTGGCACGCGCCATGGTACACCGGGTGACATGTGACATCCATCATCACCTGCCTCAAGGAATTACCCGTCGAACGGTACCACCAGCATCTCGATCCGATCATCCGTTTGGACGCAATTCTAATTGTATTGGCTCGATGACCTTCCAGAGCACGGCTTTTTGGCAACGTAAAATGGCGCCTTGTCGGCTTCACTATCTTCCATAGGAGGTCCATTGGGATTGTCAGTCCAGTTTATTTATACGTCCGTGGTATTACTTGAGGCATTGCTATGTAGCTAAGTCTTTGGCAGAGTTTCATTATCCATGCTTTGCAAACAGTGCCATAACAACACAGTTAATTAATCACCAACCTTCTTTGCAAGTTCCAATACAGTTTAATCGCACGCGATTTGAGTGCAAAAATCAAGAAAAATGCCAACTTGTTCCCGTAAAATATTTTGAATATTGACCTAAAAAAATGAGTAATTTCCAGATAAAATAACAGCGAAATCAGTTTTCGCTTGCCAATAAAACTCACAGATATTGAAGCTCCATTATTAAAGGAACATTTTAGTATATGCCATTCTTGATAAAACTTCTTAGCCACGCAATACCAGCGCAAAATAAAGAGACACTGAAATCACGACCAATCACTCCGATTTACCATAGGAAAATACATAGAAAATGTACGTCTCAACTGCGCCAAATATACAGACAGTTATATACCTACATGTGACGTCATGATTAGCCCGACCAATCAGAAGCAAGTCGTTTTCAGCCACAAATAATTAATTTCTGAACTAACTAGGCATTTTTTTAACAAAGTGATTTTAAATTAAATCATTAAAAATTCTGAGCTTTTTTATTTTACCAAAACATACAGAGCATGCAGATAGGTCCCAACCCTGAACCAGGAATTCACATGGATCCTAAAAATATGCATTTTCAAAAATCATAGGCGGATACAGATCATTGAGATTGGGGGTACACAAAAAGTATAGTAAATAAGGTTTTTGTTGGTACTGTTTCTAAAAAGGGTGGTAATGGTCTTGTTATGTTACAATTTTCTTATGAGAGAACGACTACAATTGTATTGGTCATGCATAGGCGGTGTCAGGGCACCTATGTTGGGAGGTAAAACATAACCCCCCTTTTTGGACGCCTGGATCCGCCTTTTATAGCAAAAACGTGTCAAAAGAGGATGCACAATAACTTTGTATATGTTATCACATGATACCTTTCATTCACTGTTCGTAAAACTGGTGCATACAGTTATAATACATCAGCATCGTGATCTTCGCCCAAATGACTCGCTTCACGAATAGGACCCCCCAATTCCCAGTGCTCTGGAGCCGCCCCTGGTAAAGTTATGAACTTGAAATTTTCAGGGAATGTGCCCAATTTAGTTTTAGGAAAAGTCAGAAAATTTCAGCATCGTAGCTTCAGCGGTTTCGGAGATATTCCCGAAAAAAACTGAGGGGTGGATTAAAACAACCCCCCTGCCACTAACAGGTTAACCCGCGCATCGACGGGGGGCTGTTATCTCCCCCCCCCCCTGAGGTATTTCGTGGATAGCGGGAAAACCGCGGCGCTACGCGCCACGACGTTTGGTACGACTATTCTCTCTTCAGTTTTACACATGGTGTGCAAGCTTGAACCTCCTAACTTTTAAGGTCAGGTCACCAGGTCACTTTGAATGACCCAACCTCAAGTCACTTTTTTGCAACTTTGTCACCGTGCCAGAGCTACAGTAGATGTCGGAGGCCTTTGAAAGTCGCAGGATGTTATAAGGTTATTAGTAGCTACAATTTGTTTATCTCGGAATTTTGATATCGATGATCTAAGGTCAGGTCGATTTCTCGACCACCCCATTATAAGTCAATGGGGGAAAAATCAACTCCCTGTTTTCACCACTAAAACAAGTCGGAATGGCCCCATATACCATACATGACTTCATATACGATCAACCTTTACTACCTTGAGGTCTGTTTTGCTGTTGGGCAGCTGTAAGGTCATGTGACGTCATCAAAGGTCACCAAAGGTTTTTTGCCAATAACTCCGTACAGGAACAAGATACAGCCGCGCGGATGGTCTCGTTGTGTTCAGCTCGTCAAGGCGCATCGAATGATATACATGATGACCTCGAGGTCACGTGACCTGAGGTCAACCTTTGCTCTTGACCTTTCGAGGTCAATATATATATATATATATATATATATATATATATATATATACGTATCAGCAAAAGGCCATATAGGTAAAAAAGTTAAATAACTTCAGACGTTTCGCTGATGTATTCTCAGCTTCATCAGATAATACAATGGCCATTCCGTTTCGCCGAGGGATACAGTTATCGTCACAACCGAGCCGCAAATGTCTTACAACCGCATTAACGTGCGACTGAATTTACCCGACCACTGATTTGGAGATAATCATTAGATAATTCGTATCCCGGTATTGAGTAACATAGATCGTACTACGCAGACAAAAAAAAAAATTGAGCAATACAAAAATCACATATCGTTGTGACCCGACAACTCAGGTCTCCATAGGGTCCACATTCCGGTGCAGCAGACCTAACCGTTTCTCTTGTTCAGGCTCTCACATCCTCCTCGCGTTCCTAGCAGGCTCATCCACCGACGCTCCCTTGCCCTCCGGTATTCTACATTTTGCCGCCACACGCGCTCTAACCCTACGACGCGTACGTCGCTCACGTTATGATCTGCTGAGCGGAAATGACTGCTGACAGGGAGAGGGACGGCTGGATTTTCAGCTCGTATGGAGGACAGATGATTTTGGATACGGGTATAAAGACGCCCGCCGGTCTCGCCCACATAGCATACACATTTACATACGTCGCACCAGATGCCATACACAACATTCTCACTTCTGCACCCGATTGTCCTATCATACGTCGTTACACACCCTGGACTCACGCCTGCCACTCGCTCCACATCTCTGTACATGCGCTTGCAGATCACACACTCCTTTCCACAGCTGTCGATCTTGCGTTCAGTCCCGCTCGATACGGCACCTCTCGTTTTCCTATGAACAAGTATATCGCGTAAATTTTTACCCCGTTTGTAGGCAATCATTGGGTCCATGGAGAAGATCTGGCTCAGTCTTTCGGATCTCTGCAGTAGGTGTCTCTTGCTTTTCAACAGTTTTGTCATGTTTGGAAGGAACTGGGAAAAGGTTATGGCCATGGGGACCCGGCCTGTCTTGTTGTTCTTCGGTGCCTTACTACCTGGTTGCTTACTGCCGATCTTGTCCGAGGCGTGCAGAGTGGCACTAGATGGCCGGACTGATGCATCTATACCTACGGCGAGTGTAATCGAAATGATCGAGACCGTGTTGGACAGCAATAACTTCAATCTCACTCCCGACCGCCAGTTCATTCAGACTGATGGCACGGCCATTGGCTCGAGGCTCGGCAAAAATTATGCTTGTACATATATGGGGCGATGGGAACAACAACTTCTAGAAGGGGTCCGCTTAAAACCTATGCTGTATCTGCGTTACATAGACGATATCTTCGGGGTGTGGCTCCATGGCCAGGAGGAGCTCAAGAACTTTCATGACAGCGCCAATCAAATCCATCCTAAAATCCAGGTGGATCTCCGCAGCTCTGAATCAGATATAGAATTTCTGGATGTAATAGTCAAGCTGAGTGAGAAGGGATATCTGTCGACAGATCTATTTGAGAAACCGACCGATTCGAAGTCGTATCTCCATTTCAATTCAGACCACCCCACTCACACCAAGAAGGCGGTCCCATACGGCCTGGGCCTGAGACTTAAACGGATCTGTCAGAAAGAGGAGGACTACCAGAGACACAGGGAGAACCTGAAGGCGAGACTGATGGAGCGACAGTACCCGGCACCTTTTGTAGAGCGACAGCTGCGTAAGGTTGACAAGATCGGCAGTAAGCAACCAGGTAGTAAGGCACCGAAGAACAACAAGACAGGCCGGGTCCCCATGGCCATAACCTTTTCCCAGTTCCTTCCAAACATGACAAAACTGTTGAAAAGCAAGAGACACCTACTGCAGAGATCCGAAAGACTGAGCCAGATCTTCTCCATGGACCCAATGATTGCCTACAAACGGGGTAAAAATTTACGCGATATACTTGTTCATAGGAAAACGAGAGGTGCCGTATCGAGCGGGACTGAACGCAAGATCGACAGCTGTGGAAAGGAGTGTGTGATCTGCAAGCGCATGTACAGAGATGTGGAGCGAGTGGCAGGCGTGAGTCCAGGGTGTGTAACGACGTATGATAGGACAATCGGGTGCAGAAGTGAGAATGTTGTGTATGGCATCTGGTGCGACGTATGTAAATGTGTATGCTATGTGGGCGAGACCGGCGGGCGTCTTTATACCCGTATCCAAAATCATCTGTCCTCCATACGAGCTGAAAATCCAGCCGTCCCTCTCCCTGTCAGCAGTCATTTCCGCTCAGCAGATCATAACGTGAGCGACGTACGCGTCGTAGGGTTAGAGCGCGTGTGGCGGCAAAATGTAGAATACCGGAGGGCAAGGGAGCGTCGGTGGATGAGCCTGCTAGGAACGCGAGGAGGATGTGAGAGCCTGAACAAGAGAAACGGTTAGGTCTGCTGCACCGGAATGTGGACCCTATGGAGACCTGAGTTGTCGGGTCACAACGATATGTGATTTTTGTATTGCTCAATTTTTTTTTTTTTTTGTCTGCGTAGTACGATCTATGTTACTCAATACCGGGATACGAATTATCTAATGATTATCTCCAAATCAGTGGTCGGGTAAATTCAGTCGCACGTTAATGCGGTTGTAAGACATTTGCGGCTCGGTTGTGACGATAACTGTATCCCTCGGCGAAACGGAATGGCCATTGTATTATCTGATGAAGCTGAGAATACATCAGCGAAACGTCTGAAGTTATTTAACTTTATATATATATATATATATAAATATATATATATATATATATATATATATATATATATATATATATATATATATATATATATATATATATATATATATATATATATATATATATATATATATCATTCGATGCGGATTGACGAGAGGATCACGATGATGCCCTTCGTTTGTTCCTATCTTGACTAATTCGAAAGTTATTCGAGAAAAACTATCTCCATATCTAGCGCCACCATTTTGACTTTTTTGATCCCTATTCCCTGTGACGCCATCTTTGACATGACCTAAAAATGACCTCAGTAATAATTGTAGACCTTGTCCGTGCGTACCCCATGCCGTTTACTGCTTGTCGCTATCTTGCTTCGTTCTCGAGATCTCAGGGGGGGGTCATCCGCCCCCCCCCCGTCGGTTCTAAGTTGGCGTCGGTGCGCGGGTTAAATGTGGTAAGCGTGTCAGAAAATGAGCGCTGAACAGCCTTTTAGTACCGGGCCGGACAGGAGACTTGTCACCTCCAACGATCAACGCTTCAGTTTAACCCTCGCCGGACCTACTGGTTTTTACTTTTCTGCATACGGCTGAGGGGAGGGGGACGGGTACTACCCCCCCCCCCCCCAACTGTTTCGCCGCTATCTGAGCTAGAGTCGCGTGGAAAAAAACGAGCATGTGCAGTGTGCACCGTTACGAGACGACTGGTACTCATTTTAGGGTGCCGGGCCAAGCGATGACCTCTCAAACGTCTGGTCAAGTTGCCAAAGGTACGGCTCTAGCGAGATTAACCCTCGCACGCACATGCCATTTTCCCATCTTAGAACGCACATGTGGGGGGTTGCCACCCCCCCCCCCCTGCGCCATTTCGTTCCTGTTGGAGATAGAGCTTCGCGGTAAAGACCAAAAAGATTCTTTGGGAAGAGACGAATCCAATGATACCCAGTTTTACCTTCTCAAGTCAGTCATTGACCTTCCAGGTCAATGACTGACTACCCCTACCCTACCCTACCCCTACCCTACCCTACCCCTACCCTACCCTACCCTACCCTACCTCTACTCCTACTCCTACTCCGATAGTCGCGATATTCCCGGTAAATTGTAGGTATAGGTACATGCTTTTGCCGGTACCTATAGATATTAGAGCACTGCTGACGTCATGCTGCGGAACTTGCATTGCAATGTAATGTATAACTACCATGGCCAGAACCGCTTACTAGATTCTGACCTCGGTAACAGTGAAAAGCGAAGTTTTCCTCAAATTCGTCCGACACTTTGTGTCACGGTACGGACATTGAGTGCCAGTTGTCACGTTTGACGTCATCATAGTATGCTCATGAAGACCCAATTTTCAGGTGTATACCGAGCACAATATAAAATTGTATATTGTAGTGGCAAGAAATCCTTGGCAAGACGCTGAAGCTGCGAAAACGCACGTGAAAACTTAGATAATGAACCTGCTACCAAGTCAGTTTTGAAAAAAACGAACAGTGATATATACGTGATTCGAAATTGGGTCATTCCATTGTAATTTCTCGAGAGCATTCAATCGATGTCCTACTCAGCGATAGCATGAAAAAGACTCGCTCGTAATGTGTGCTAAAAACTGACCTCGTTGCCCTGTGACACAAATACGGACTGTGTCAGACGGCAAAAACCCCAAGAGGTGTTAACAAAAACACAACGAACGATCGCCACCGCTCGGCTCCCGCCGCCATCCCCTCCAGGTATTGACCGGCATACAAAGGCCGCAGACTCAGAGTTTAATCATGAGTGAGTCGATTAAGATTTCCTTCGCCGGCCGAGGGGGGCGGGTGTCGCCCCCCACCTATAGTTTTTTTCGCGATAGCTCCGAACAAGTCGGTGTTAGAGAGCTGAAACTTGGCATATCTGACCTTTGACTCAAGCCGGATCTTTTGACACCAACCGTATTTTCGGGCCAGGTCAGGTCGCTGACCTATGACGCCATAAGTGAACCTCTGCACGGTCTTCAGATGTCGCAACTTCGCAACGCCCTCACTGCCAGAGGAGCTTTCACAAGGAAATGAAACTTGCAGTTAACAGTCTCACAACTTGTACATCTCGGATTTTTCCTAAAGGCCATATGGGGGCAGGTCATTCTCGTGAGCTCATTATTAGGAGCCAATGGCGAAAAATGAAAACTGCTATTCTAGCGCCGCGAACGATCTCCAATTATCTCAAGCACACAGAATCGTGCTTTCATGCAATGCTTGCAAAGTTCGATGCGTCACTTTTGCAATGTTGACCTTGCGTGACGTCATTTATGACGTCATTATGGTCATATTAGTTTTCGTCAATAACTCCCTATCAAATTGAGCCAGCGAGTCGGGAAAGTCACCAATGGACTCAGGAAGACCTGCCAAATCGAATGATATGCGACATGACCTCCTTTGATCAACTTCGTGACTCGGGGGCGCTGATCTGATCGTGACCTGAGGTCAACACCCACAGTAGACCTCACCCAAACAAAAAGTAGATCATTCGACGCGCCTCAGCGAGGCGAACACGATACTGCCAAAATCGGCGCTCTGTGGCCGTTTTTTTACGAATTTATTGACCAAAAACGGTACCGTACCTTGGGGCACTTGACCTGACCTCAGAGGTCGCCGGTTGACCTACAGGGTGTCCGACAAGTTCGTTCTCACTTTATATTTGCATGTAAAACAGAGTACATTTCGTTTTGATATGTTTATGACCCCTCAATGTGCTCCCCATTCCATAGGCAAACATGAATACATGCTGCGGCATGCCAACCGGCAAGTTTGGCAGCATAGCAGGCTTGAAGTTAGCCCAGACTGGCTTGACATGCGCCGTGAGCTCCTCGAGGCTGGAACAGCGCTTCGCTACGACGAGCCTCGATTTCAATATTTCCAGCGCATTTTTATGAAAGTTGGATCCGATGAGTTGCCTGGGATGTGATCTTGCCACAGACGCCTTTCAGTCTCCTGGCACTGCTTTTAAGCTTTGCTTGACCTGTGCACTGACGCACTGTCTTACTTGAGGATGGGCCTACGACCTCCCGGATGCCATTTTCTCCTCCAAAAATGTGTTCATAGTTGCGGTTCGAGTTAAGCTAGAAGGCTGAAACTCCTCCTAGACCTTCTTGGAGAAGCATTCTGCGTCCCAACTAGTGGTGTGAATCGGTTACCAAAATTTCGGCATACCGATACCGAACCAATACCGATTCGGTATTCGGTATTATATACCAAAAGCATTTGGTATTTTGTCGGTATTATGAAAATCAACTACGGCCATAAAAGATTTTAAAGCATTTTTGATAAACCCTCTGAACTCAAATTTGATTTGCTAAATGACATTGGATGAACAAAAAATGGCAATCATGACACATTTCTCCCAAATGCATGATGTCCTAAAAAATGGTCAAACACGTTAACTGTAGGTACTATCAAACACATCAGTCTACCAATGTTAAATGGCAGCTTATCAGTGCTAGCAAATTTCAATACCATGAGGATAATTATCTTACAAAGAAATCTAATGTGCAAGACATAAACATGCATTAACCCGGCAGGCGGTGGGCCTACCGGCCACCTTCCGCGCGGTGGGGGGGGGGGGGGCATTTTTGCCCCCCCCCCGTATCTCCGAAACTACTGGACGGATCCGGAAAATTCAAACGGCGTTCGATAGCCCTGTCAAATTTGTCGAAGGAAACCAAATTTCATTGACCTCGGGGTCACCGATGACGTCACAGGTCAGGTCAAAGATAAAATGTTTCACCGTTCACGGGGCTTCTAGGGAAAGCGCTATAACACCGAGTAAAACGCATTTTGTCGAAAATCAGCGATAGGGTGTCAGTTGTCTAGTACATATGTTGCTATTAGAGGTCACTGGTCATACCAGGTCAGGTCACAGGTCAGGTCACCAAAGGTCACCAAGGGTCACCACATGAACCCAACTATACTAAGGTTGTGCGATGCATGTTTTATGGCCAGTTTTTCATTTCCAACTCAATGGTGTTGGTTATAAGACCATCAGGTACGGTTTACGTCACTTTCTGGTGGAGGTCAGGTCAAGGTCAGGTCAAAAAAGGTCAAATTTCAAAGTTGATATTTTTGCATAAAATGGGTATCGATTCGATGCAGCTCGTCACGGGGAGTCTAATGGTGGTCTTTGTTTTGCGCTACGAGGTTTAGAATTGAAAATTTGACGTCGTCAATTTTGAACAGTTTTTTAGCTATAACTTGGCCAAAAAAGAGGTATCGATCTCAAATTTGGTATGTAGATAGAAGGCGGTAGGGACTATCACATATATTCCGTTTTTTTTGAAATTCAAAAAACTTTTTGGATTTTTTGGCTATTATATTCAAAAAATCTATTTTTTTATTTTTTGGGGTCAAAATCTAAAAATTCGAGAAACCGAAATAGCAGTTTTGTAGTCCTCTTAATTCCACACCTTTTATGTCTGAAACATTTTTCTGTATCTCTAAAGCTGTAGGCCTGACAGCTCTTCCCGCGAAACCTTTTTTTGGGTCCAAAATGGCAGAAATGACGTCACTCTGACGTCATTAGCGGCCAACCTATCATAGCCTTTGGAAAAAAATTTTGGTCACCATGTGCGCTAGCTACTCCCGGGAGGGTACTGAAAGTTTGGTGACGATCGGCGCAGCGGTTCTCGAGATATATCGAAAAAACTAAAGGGGAGCAAAAAATGCCCCCCCCCCACCGCCTGGAAGGTTAATGTTTAACTCACTGTATGCTGGAAAACATACTTTAACTACCTTACTCAAAATTTCCAAAGCATTGATTAGCAACAACTTTGACTTTGTTTTGAGGAGTCTGTGATTGATCTGGACTTTGTCTTGCTCTCCATTTCACTGCAATGCAATTACATTATCCAAAACCCTGTTTTATACAGCACTCTAGTCCGTTTTTTAAGTTTTCCCCTCACTGTAAACGTCTTTTTGAACATAGCACGATGATTTCTAGCCGAATTACTGAGAAAACTGGTTGGCGCGCATTGATTTCACCATTTCACAGACTTAACTTATACTTACTTATACTTATAAATCGCGGAATTTAGAAAGGCCACTTGGCCTCTGGGATCCGGACTTGTCGAGCTGTTTGTATTGTGTGATGTTTCAGTCGTATGGGTGAGTCATGTGCATGAAGCGTGCCCAGTGACTGTCGAGCTTTGCCTTGAATGAGTCGACTGAAGGCGCATCAACAACAGTCGATGGCAGCGAATTCCAGTCGTTCACGACTCTCACGCTGAACGCGTTTCGTCTGACTCTGGAGTTGGTCCTGGACTTGGAAAGCTTCCATGTGTGTCCACGGGTCCAGGACGTCGCTGCTCGCGTAAAGAACTTGGACGCGTCAACGTCAACTCCCCCGTGGAGCACTTGGTAGACCGTTATCATATCGCCGCGGCGACGACGGTAGTAGAGAGACGGCAGGTTAAGTGTCTGGAGCCTCGCCTCGTAGGGGAGTTCGCGGATGCTGGCGACGAGCTTTGTGGCTCTCCTTTGGACCCTTTCAATCCGCTTCTGGTCCGCTCTGTTGAATGGCCCCCAGACCGCGTTGGCATACTCCAGATGGGGGCGGACCATTGTCTGGAAGAGCAGTGGCAACGTGGTTTCGTCGATGACGCAGAAGGATCGCCGAATGACTGCTAGGATGTGGGAGGCCTTGGAGATGGCGGCCGCCGCTTGCTCTCGGAATTTCAGCTGGTGGTCCATCTGCACCCCCAGATCCTTTCCACCAAAACTTGTACGAGCTCGGTGCCTCCCATGTGATACCCCTGCCTGTCGTCTTGGGAACCCAAGTGCAGGGAAACGCATTTAGCGCGATTGAAGGGGAGTTGCCAACGATCCGACCACTCAATGAGTGCATCCAGGTCTCTCTGGAGTGTTTGGGCGTCTGAAACCTGGCTGACACTTTTGTACATCTTCGCGTCGTCGGCAAACATCTTGATGGTCGACGACACGTGGTCTGGTAAGTCATTTATGTACACCAGGAAAAGAGGGGCCCCAACATGGTTCCCTGAGGCACTCCACAGGTGACGGATACCCACAGACGATCAATTTCATCAAATTTGTATTCTATTTCACAGACTCATAGCTCGTATTTGCCCATACCTACAGCTCCACAGCGATAGACGACTTCTCAGGAATTATGTCTGAACTAATTGACAAATTGCACGGCGTTTAACATTATTGTTACATCGTCGGTGTTCAAAACTTATTGTGAAAATATTATTCATATCTCTAATACCATGTGCGCCAACCAGTTTTCTCGGTAATTCAGCTAGCAATTATCGTGCTGTGTTCAAAAAGACGTTTACAGTGAGGGGCAAACTAAAAAAAACGAACTATAGCTTCACCATTATCATCTAATATTAAAGGCAGCATTTATCACTTCATCATCACCCCACAAATCCTCAACTTCGGACGCCGGTGAAAACAGGGTGCCGCAGGGCATATTAGTCACGTGACATTTGGAACCTCCCCCTCCGTGGGCCTTCTACATGCTAAATGTCACGTGTAAATTTCACGAACCTTGATCAAATCGCCCCAGGCGTTTTCACCGTTGTTCTCAGCTTCGCTCAACTTCAAAAAGCCTCTGTTAATTACTGAGCGTCGAGCGATCCGGTGGATAATTTATTTTCTTTAATAAGTGTTCTCTTTCCTGCTTTCCTCAACAGATAGAGATCGCTAGCAATGTAGTGACTCTGCTCGCTATCGCTAGTGACTTTGCTCGCTATCGCTACGCAGGGGAGTGATAAATGGCTGGCGAAAAGAATTTGAAACCGACTGGTGATTTTCATGAGTCGATTGGATGTCTAGAAGCTGGGATATGCGTGACTAATCCTGTTCAACTTGCAAAAGTACTTGGTACTTGCTTGGTACTTAAAGTACTTGTTGGTTGCTTGGTACTTGCAAAAGTAATTGGTAATTGCTTGGTATTTGCCAAAGTACAGGGTGTCTTAAAAAAAAACGAGACGATAAGGAATCGTTATATCTCGAAAAATAATTATGCTAGAAAAATAAATAATATCTCATTCAAAAGAGAATTGTTGAAAGTTTTTTTATGGTACGTCAGTTTTAAATGTCCGACACGAATTGCGACCAAGCCACGTGCAAACATCTCGTGCCAAAAAAAAAAATTATTTTTACAAAGTTGGCAGACTTGAGCCCTGTTCGGGTCCGCGCAAAATATTTTGCTGAGTGTGAAGTCACACATGCGATGATGTCAGCCGCTGGCTCCGCCCATGCTCCGCCCCCTCTCCGCCGGCCCGCAAAGCCGAGGGCCACGCGACACGCGGCGAACCGTGGCGCGGATGGACTGGTGTGTTTCGTTCAATTACTGAGTAAAATGCGTTCAAATGTGGTTAATAGCAATGTGCCACTGAAAAGAAAGATAATGATACCAAAACAACACCATACTAACCACTTACAATAAGAAATATATGAGGGTAAACTTTAATCCACGCCACTTTCGCCTCCTGCAGCTACTATTTTCTTCTTGCGCAAAACTGAAAGATTTTGCGGGAGCCTACGTCACACGTGTGACGTCATACGCCGAAGGGCGGAGCTTGGCACCCGACAGACCCCAACTGCGCATGCGTGGTGCAAAATTTTGCATTAGGATGCGCTGCCCGAACAGGGCTTTGGTCTCTTCATCCGGCGTCATTCGGCGTTACATGAATCAATTCACAGACGACCAAAAGGTTCAATGCTGACATTGGTTTGATCGGTATAAATCTCCTATTCTTGTTAAAAGACTTTTCCAGAAAACATTTCATCAAAAAACCCCATCGTCATGGGCAGTGGTACAAAAAGGTTCGGAGCACCGGCTCTGTCAAAAGGCAGAGAGGAAGTGGAAGCCCGAGCATCTCAAACCGGGATCCACGCATTGTTCAACAAGTTTAGGAGACATACCAACGAAGCCCAACGAAGTCTTTGAGGAGAGGAAGCTCACAGCTCGGAGTGTCACGCTCCTCACTTCTTCAGCGGATCCTAAAGATCGCCTCAAAGCGTACCGAGTACAAACGGCACAAAAGCTGAAGGGGAACGATAGGGCAGCTAGAAAAGCTTTTGCAGAGAATGCTCTGAGAAGAAACAAGAGAGATGGCAACTTCACGAAAAAAAATTGTCTTCTCAGATGAAGTTACCTTCCACGTAAGTGGCAAGGTCAACCGCCACAACATGCGAGTGTGGGGGTCAGAACGTCCCAAAGATGTGCGTGAACTGGAGAGAGACAGCCCGAAGCTGAACGTCTGGTGCGCCCTCTCTATGGACGAGGTCATCGGGCCATATTTCTTTGAGGGTAACACCATCACTGGCGAGGACTATCTCAAGATGCTACAAGAATTCGGTGCTGCCAAGATTCCAGATGACCACATGTTTCAGCAAGATGGGGCACCACCGCACTTTGCAAGAACAGTGAAGACCTACCTGGATGACAACTTCCCGAGAAGGTGGATTGGCAGAGGTGGTCCCATAGCATGGCCTCCACGGTCACCTGACCTGACTCCTTTAGATTATTTCTTTTGGGGATACATCAAGGACACGGTCTACAAGACTCCGGTGCGTGACACAGATCACCTGCGTGAACGTATCACCCTTGCGTGCGGGACTGTGACCTCGCAGATGCTGAAAAACACATGGAAAAAATTTGTTCGACGTTTGGAGGCGTGTGTTCGAGTTTATGGCGGGCATATTGAAATAAACTGTATCTGATAAAAATTTTGCCTTTTTACTACCGCAGAGTGAAAACCGCTTTCCTCTAACCCCATTATTACCAAAGTTATGAGCTTTTATTATCGTCTCGTTTTTTTTAGACACCCTGTACTTTGTACTTGCTTGGTTTTGCAGATGACTGAAAATGTAATTAACGGGTCGTTTCAGGTCAAAGGGGTCAAAAAGGTCACACGGGTTCAGGTGAGGTCACCATGGGGTCAGGATGGGTCAGGCCAGGTCACAGAGGTCAGTCCAGGTCAAACTGGTCGCATTAGGTACGGTCAGAACATTTGGGTCAACGGAGGTCGCGATAGGTCAGGCCAGGTCAACTTGCAAAAGTACTTGGTACTTTTTTAGCTTACATTGGTCATTTTGTAGGGGTCACAGCGGTCAACTGGGTCACGTACCTGGGATCTCATTGGTCGTCTCGGTCACCATAAAGGTCAGCTAGGTCATGTCCGATCAGAGGGATTATCTTTGGGGTTAGCTGGGGCATGTCAGGTCAGAGGGATAATCTTTGGGTCACAGCGGTCAACAGGGCTACGCAGCGCCACTTGGTCAAATTACATCAGGCCACAAAACTCGCTTGGGTCACAGCGGTCAACTGGGTCACGCCACGTAAATCTAGGCCCTCACGGGACCCGATGCCCAAAACGTGCAGTTATGAAGGCATTATTAGTGTCAGCGGAACACATGCCATTCTAAAAGAGGCCCACGCCGACTAAAAAGGATGGTTGTGCTGAAAGGGCCCAGGAAAGGTTTTGAAGGTCCGTGCCGAGTGAAGGGTTCGACATCTAACGAGATCTCGAAGGTTCTGCGACACCTGAGCGAGCGTCATTTCAGCGAACGACATTTGAGCGAAGCCTTTTCAGCGATTATCAATTTAAGCGATTGACTTTTTCAGCGATTGTCTAGTCGGCGAATTCAATCACAGCGATTATCAACTTTAGCGAGGACCAGAATCAGCGAAACCAGATTGAGCGAATATATGGAGGTCAATGGGGGACCAATTGAGCGAACACAGTTACAGCGAAACCGAACGCGACGGAAGTCAATCATTTGCTACTTTTCGGGAATTCTTGCCCTTGGAATACCCGCTTGGTACGTGCCATGCTTCAAGCTGCGCGCGGCACATTAAAAATTTGCTTTTAAGCTTGGAAACCACAAAAATATCTGGCCTCATCCTGCAACTTTTATCTGGAAATGTGGAACGTGAGAGATAGGACGATGGAAGGAATGCCAAGGACCAATAATAAACTCGAGGGATGGCACAGGGCGATCCAGTCTATGTTTCAGGGACCTCACCCAAATATCTGGAAATTCGTACGTTGCTCGGGGCAAGAACAAATTTTACAACATGAGGAACTGATCCAAATTCAAGCGGGGGAATTTCGCGAAAAACAGCACAAGCAATACGAATCTCTGAACAAACGTTTGGTCATTATCATTGGCAAACAGCAGGGGGAAGGTGAAATCGAACCGCTGGAATTTCTTAGAAATATGGCATTAAATTTGGATCTTAATATCTGAACTTTGAACGTGACATCCGCCATCCAGTTCCGGATAACCATGAAAAGTTCCGGAAACATTCGTTGTACGAACGCTTGCAAAAGAAAAAAAAATAAATATAAAATAAAAAATACACTGTTACGGGACGATGAAGTGTTTTGCTGAAATGGCAGTCGCTCAAACTGTAGTCGACGAAAAAGATGTCGCTGAAACATAGCTTTCGCTTAAGTTGATAATCGCTATATTTGATAATCGCTCAATTTGATATTCGCTAAGTTGCCAGTCGCTAAAAATGGTTCGCTCAAATGACGTTCGCTCAAATGACACTCGCTAAAGTCGCTCGCACCGTTATAGAAAGACCTGCTTGCTTAAATAAAAGGATGAGAAGTTTAACCCTAGAACGCCTAGGGGGGGGGTTGTATCAACCCCCCCCCCTGAGGTTTTTCGAAGTGCACGCTAAACGGCTTGTCGTAGCGGGCTGAAATTTTCAATACCCTCTGGGGCAACCTTTGCGCATCTTTTGCCGAAAAAAAAATTGATCGGGTCATGTCAGGTCACGGAGTTATGACGTCATAAGAGGTACAGCCTCCGGCCGACAGTTACCAAACGTGTGCGCCGAATCCCTAGGTTTTCTGCCGGTGATACCCACATTGTTTGATGGATCATGATGAAACTTCCCATGCACTGTAAACCAAATCTACAAGTTGGCTCCTTGTTACAAGTTTGGTTCCAATTCGCATAGGCGTCACCTTGTCGATACCTTGTCGATTCACCAACCCCAGGCTTGTTGGCCAACAAACTAACAGTTTGTCTACAAGTTTGGTTCCAATTCGCATAGGCGTCACCTTGTCGATACCTTGTCGATTCACCAACCCCAGGCTTGTTGGCCAACAAACTAACAGTTTGTCTACAAGTTTGGTTCCAAATCGCATAGGCGTCACCTTGTTGAGTACTAGTCTGAGCCTTGTGGACCTATCAACTTCTGGATAGGCATAGTCGTTTCCTTGTCGGTTCACCAACCCCTGATTTGTTGATGAGCTAGCCTTTGACTGGGCATTGCTAGCTTACAAATTGTCAACAAGTAAGTGTACTAACGCTCTGTTCGAACTTGCTCTTCCTTACAATCGCTTTGTTTGCGTTGATAACCTTAAGAACTTACGATTCGCGTTCGTTTTCAATTGCCACGATACTGATTCAGGAAATATTTTCTATACGGACAGGTTATTTTTGGCTGGAAGTGGTGCACAAAACCATGACTGGCATCAGTTATTGCTCAAAGGCTTGCGCTGACAAGAAACGAAATACTGATGGGTTATATAATCAATGAATGCATACACCACATCCATTCGGAAGTTTCTGGAATCATTAGTATTTATTACGGTCACGTAATTAATACTATTGACTGGAGACAATTCCGAGTGCATATTTTCGAATGGATGTGGTAAATGCATGAGGTAGGTATACCCAGTAGGTATACCTATCGTGCACCGTCAGCATATAAATCTTTGAAGCAAGAACTGCTGCGCATGTGGAAGAACATGGTTTTGTGCACCGCATCAAGCCAGAAGTACATATAACATGCCCGTATGACGAATATTTCCTGAACATTGACCATAACAATCATGGCAGTTGCACGATCACGCAGATAATTCGAATAAATCATGATCGCCAACCAGATTAGCTTTTACAGCCCATATATGTCCATCAGTTAAGTTAAAAATACAAAGAGTTGAATTAAAGGTAAATAAATGTATTTATATATATAAAAAACGCCGACCGCAAAACATCTGCTCACATGTGCACTGCATGCACAGGTCTGGCCCACTTACATTGCACGCGCAGGGGAAGGTAGGCGTCTCGACCGCGGGTATAGACACGATTAGTGCGTCCCGCAGGCCAGAGGGGGCCTCACTCACAGCACGAACACCACAGTTCACAGATTTCACTTTTTACTGCACAAATGCTGGAACAGCCCTCGTCGCTGCTCCAGGCTGCACGGCGGCCGCGCGACTGGCGACAACTGCTGGTTTGAAACCGCCGCGCCGGGGCCCGCTAACGGCGGGCGGCGACCGCTGATTGGTCCGCCAAGTCTGACGTCACCGGCGCAGCTGACCATGTGTATGCTGACCAGCTGACCAGTACAAGTTAGGCGCCGGTTAAATAACCATGCGGCAACAAGTTTCCAAAACTGGTTAAGAAACAAACGTTGAAACAAATGTAGAGTTGGTCTGGGTACTGAGAAGTTGGTGTGCATAGTAACTATTGACTCGTAGTTGTCACCTGACAAGCAATGCACCAGACAACGGCTTGTTTAAAAAGTATCAGTTGGTAAACATACCAAGAGATGATTGGTTATATTACACTAGACTTGTCAATTTGGTTTACAGTGTGCATGTTGGGGCAAGCATTGGCTATCGTGTGGTGCAAGAAAATTGACCGGGTCAGGTCAGGTCACGGAGCTATGACGTCACAAGAGGAACAGCGTCCGGTACTATTTTTGAAAAATCGCCCGAACCACTATTTTGCTAATTCTTGTCACCTCAATGGGAATATGCAGCAATATTAGCTTCTATAGGGAGCAAATGGACCTCCCAAATCCAAAAATACAATCAGATTTCAAAAATTTAAATTTTGATTTTTCGAATTTCTGCCGCCGACTGTGACCTTGCCGACTTTCGGCGCTCCCAACGCGCCATTTTTAGAGCTAGGGAAACGAAATACATACCAAACGATAGAGAATTGATCAAGGAACACGATAGTGAAGGTTTCAAGTCGATATCTCCCACCGTTTTGCCGCCATCGCCGCGGAAAGTTGAAAAAGTTTGATTTTTGCGGAAAATTTGACCTTTGACCGGTCATAAGTAGGTCAAATGTTGACCTAGGACCAAAAAATATACCACCAATCGCGAGATCTCGTTGAGAGCAATCCGTTGGTTTTTTCTGCTAAGCTCTACGACCTTCCGTTTCGAAACGCCAGGGGGGGTCGTAACAACCCCCCCCCCCCCTGGTCGTTCGTGTTATGAGAAATGGCCTGGTCGTGCGAGGGTTAACCCGCGCGGGGCTGGGGGGGGTAAATTTTACCCCCCCCCCCCCCTTGCGAATTTTTGCGATATCTCAAAAACGGCGGCGCGCAGCGCCGCCAAACTTTCAGTACCTTTTCTTACATCAATTTGACACGTTCCCTGAAAATTTGAGCGAAATCCGTCGGAAAATTTTTGAGAAATTGACGTTTTAGTGACGTCATGTTCGCCATTTTCACCTCAAAAACGGCAAAAGTTCAAACGCCGCTAACATCTTCATTTTTAAAGGAATCAAGACGTAACAAAAAAGGTTATACGTAATTTTACTTTGTCTATCAAATGGCTATCTCGGTTTTTTGAAAATTTTGGACTTTGGCCTAAATTTTTTCAAAAAACTGACTTTTTTGGGAAAATCATTATAAAATCCAAAATTTTGAGTCTATCAAAAAAACCGGAATATATGTCAGAGAAGTGGTCTATGTGCACCTACATACCAAATTTTAGAAGAATCGGTTCAAAAATGTGGGAGTTATTCAAAATTTTATGACGTCACGACACACAAATTTTTTGAAAAATGACTTTTTTGGAAGTTCTAGACCTCGTACGGAAACAAAAATATCACCATTCGATTTGCCGTGAAAAACTGCATCAGATAGATACCTTTTTAGGCCTTAACAACCAACTTCAAAATTTGACCTCACTTGACCTGACCTTGACCTGACCTCGACCTGAAATTCATCCAGAGGTGGTCCATATCACTTATTGAGTGTGCCTATTGAATTCTATCAGTAAAATGACCCATAAAACATGTGTCGCACATGCCCTTT
Source organism: Amphibalanus amphitrite (assembly GCF_019059575.1). Taxonomy (NCBI): domain Eukaryota; kingdom Metazoa; phylum Arthropoda; class Thecostraca; order Balanomorpha; family Balanidae; genus Amphibalanus; species Amphibalanus amphitrite. Next base: position 59,962 of record NW_024882051.1, read on the forward strand.
TCTATATTTTGTTTTTTGGTGACCTGACCTGACCTGACCTGACCTTGACCTTGACCTCTGAATGATGTTGTATGCAACGAATATTGTCTTGGTAGCCTAAGAACACGTTTTGGGCGATCAGTCTCAGTCCATGACTCCATTCTTCGGCAACTACGGTGCATGGCCGATACTGTAGAAACTTGCAATTTGTACCCTTGACCTGACCTTGACCTCGACCTTAAACTTTAAATTAAGTACATGTTTTTAGTAGTTCGTGATGAGAGCTTTCGATTGGCGTTTGAATTTTCCAAATCGGACCATTAGTTCGGGAGATAACAGGGGGGGTAAAATTTACCCCCCCCCCCAGCCCCGCGCGTTCGGCTGGAGACCCCAGCCCCGCGCGGGTTAAGTTTTCGTAATCTGGTGCGGAAAGGACCCATGGCGCTGGACCCTCGGGAATCAGAGTGTAGGACCTACTCGGATCAATATTGCCTATTCTGAAGCATCGCGGCACCCTCCGAAGTCGGTGTAGGGCCTTTAGAGGCCGGTTTTGGAGACGGACCTGGATGTATAAGGGGCCGTCGCGCGGCGTGCGGCGCTCAGAGGCAGCCATGGGCCGTCTAAAACCACTGGTCTTTCGAGCATCTTGGTATCCAAAAAGGACTTGAGCCCATGGGACACACCTCATTTCCAGCTTCATGTGCTTACCGTGGTAAGAACCTTAGATGTACATATGTGTTGATTTTGTCGTATTGCACTGTGACTCTGATCCAGAGAAGAGAGCAAGGTTACTGCGGGATAAATCTATTGGCCATATTCGAGCAGAAACAGAGGCCACAGGTAGGTGCGACGGATGAGAAAAGAACAGACCAACCTCGTAAGTAGGGCAAACGCAATCAGCAGGCTGGCACAGAACCAACAGTAAGTGAAAAGTGAAAGCCAATGCACGGAGCAGCCACGTGCGTCCAGTCAGCCACAGTCAGTCAAAAAGCACGCTCATTATTGCCGCAGCCCCGGCGTCGGCTCGGGTCATAAACAGCTGCCAACAATCGGGTCCTAAACAGCTGCCGAACAAATCGCGAGCCATCAACACCCTTCCTTGTCGACATTAGCGTTCCGCTCTGCGATTCTCCGCGATCGCCGCGGTAGAGTCACTTCACTGCGCGCCTCACCCACAGGCGGCTCCGGCGGCGCCGGAGTAGGTGGCGCCTGCATCGCGTCACCACCAGGTCCGTTCCGCAACGGTCCAGAGTCACACGCGCGGTCCGTCGCGGGCAGGCACACGCGCGGGTCGCGGGAGTCCGCGGCAGGGCGGAGGTCGACCCGGTTTCTTCTTAGCTTGGCTCCGTCCCTGTCGACTGTGTAGGAGCGGCCGTGAGTGGCCGTGACGACGGCCTCCGTCCAGGTCGGCCCGGTGGCTGGTGACGGAGCCATCCGGACCCGCTGGCCCTGATGGAGCACAGGCAGCTCCCGTGCTCGCCGGTCGTGGTGCCGGACGACCTGTCGAGACCTCTGATTAGGCCATCGAGACAGCGATGATGCTGGGGGCATACAGAGGTCAGCACATGGCACATTCGAACGAGTACGCCTGCCGAACATCATTTGAGCAGGGCTCATCCCCGAACCCTGGCGAGGCGTATTACGGAGCTCAAGCAAAGCGCCGTACACATCGCTGCTGTCACGGTTGGTTTTCATGACCAATCGCTTGGCGGCCTTCACAGCAGATTCGGCCATCCCGTTCGACCTGCTGTGGTATGGTGAGGATGTGCGGTGCTCAATGCCCCATTCCCTACAGAAAGTCTCAAATTCGGACGACACAAACTGACGACCATTGTCAGACATAATCATCTGTGGAATGCCGTACCTCGCAAAATGAGCCTTGAGCTTGTTAATCACTGACAGGGAGACAGAGGACGACAAATAATCAAACTCAAACCATCCGCTGTAATAGTCGACAGTCACCAAGTAAGTCCTGTTGTCACACTCGAATAAGTCAACTCCCACCTTCACCCATGGACTGTTCCCTCGTTCGTGTTCCACGAGTGGCTCCTTCTGTTGTCGTGGTTGGAATGCGGCACACACATCACATGACAAAGCCATCTGTCTCACATCTCTCGTCAATCCCGGCCAGAAAACGACCTCTCTGGCCCGTCGGAGCATACTGTCTGCACCGAGGTGGGACGCATGTAAACGTCTCAGTAGCATACTGCGCATACTCTGGGGTATCAATATCCTCTCTCCCTTCAAAATAACGCCGTCGGCAACAGAAAGTGTATCGCGCACATCGTAGAAGGGGAATAGATGTGTGGGCAAATCGTGTTTGTCAGGCCATCCCTGCCTAATCACATGTAACAAATCACAAAGAGTGGGGTCAGCAGAAATGGCATCACGAATCTCCTGAAGGCGCATGTCTGAGATCGGCATGTGTTTCAGGGCGTTCACACACTCGAAATAGCGAGAACTGCTGTCAATCGACTGAGCAAATGCGCAAGAAAACGTTGCGTCAGCGGACGAGTTGTCAGCAAACTGACGACTTTTAGAAAACGTTGCGTCAGTGGACGAGTTGTCAGCAAACTGACGACTTTGGGAAAACGCATTGTCAGACGAGCGAGGCAACTGAGAGGACGGAGCGGGCGCCCTCGAGAGAGTGTCTGCAAGTATCATAGCAGAACCAGGTTTGTAAACGACATGAATGGAGTAGCGGTGTAAAACCATCATCATCGCCTGCAGCCGTTTCGGGGCGCAGCTCAGTGGTTTCCCAAGAATGGTTTGTAGGGGTTTGTGGTCATTTTCTACTGTCACGTCTCGCCCGTACGTATACTGGTCGAAGCGTTGTAGACCGAATAGTACAGATAAACACTCTTTCTCTATCTGTGCATAACGCTTTTCACACTCAGTCAGTGACCTAGATGCATAGGCAATGGGCTTTCCATTCTGTAACAGAGCAGCTCCCAGAGCGTTCTGAGAAGCGTCCGTTTGCAACACGAGAGGAAGGTCAGCGCGAAAATGGGCAAGAACTGGAGTGCTCGAAACCATGTGTTAGATCTGTTTGAACGCACGCGCCTGTGCCGCTCCCCACACCCAGGGGGCGTCCTTACGTGTCAGATCGCGAAGAGGCTTGGCGACTTCAGACAGAGAGGGTAGGTACTTTGCCAGGTACTGTACCATGCCGCAAAACCGGCGGACATCGTGGACGTTCTGGGGCTCTGGCATGTCGAGTATCGCCGCCACCTTCGCAGGGTCAGCGGAGACCCCATCAGCAGTGATGATGTGACCCAGAAACGAGATCTGAGGACAGTAGAAAGAACACTTTTTGTGATTCAGGCTGATACCCTTCTCTGCACACCGCTTCAGGAGGGCATGTAAGTTCGCATCATGATCAGCCTTGGTGTTGCCAGTCACGACAATATCATCTGCAACACACACTACACCAGCGAGACCTTCCAGTGCATCATGTAAGTGGCGCTGAAAGATTTCACTCGACACACACAGACCGAAAGGAAGGCGTGTCCAGCAGAACCGCCCGAAAGGAGTGGTCATGGTAGTCAACAGACTCGACTCCTCTGTCAACTCCAGATGCCAAAAAGCATTGGACACATCAAGCTTTGAAAACACTTTAGCTCCTGTAAACTTGGGTAAAACATCCTCTAGTGTGGGTAGCTGGTATCTCTCACGACACAGCACCTTGTTCAGAGACTGTGGATCAATACAGATGCGCAGAGACCCATCACTTTTGGTAGCAATCGCCATCTGGCTAGTCCAGTCAGTGGGCTCAGTCACGGGACGCAAGACACCCAACGCACACAGACGGTCAAGTTCAGCTTTGACTTTTTCCTGCATAGCTAGGGGTAGTTTCCTGGCTGGTAAGACAGTTGGGACAGCGTCTCGCACGTGAAGTTTCACAGAGCCTGGCAGCTTTCCCAGCGATCCATCAAACACAGTGGGAAACTGCATCTCTACAGAGCTGACAGAAGACACAAAATTGTCCCTCTGTACCAGAATCAATCCTAGCTCCTGAACAGCATCTACTCCAAGAAGAGGTCGAAAGTCATCCTGGCACACAAAGAAATGAACATCGTGCCTGGACCCAGTCTTTGGGTTCAGCACTGAAACCCTTGCCTCACCTAGAGGAGAGTATGTGGAGCCGTCCCACATCTTAAGAGTCCTTGAGGTAGGCTGGCAAGCCTCAACATACCTCTGTGGGAGAAGGTTCACAGTGGCACCAGAGTCCAGTTGAAAACGAACACTGTGATTCCCCACATTCATGAGTGCACTGATATCTCCTTCACCCTCTTTGCTCACAGCACCAACCCATCCAGCATCACAATCGTCAGTATCAGAGGGAGCAGGGTCAGGGTTGTGCTCATGTTGAACAGTATCAACAGCAAAAGTGTTCACAGATCTTACTCGTGCTCCTGCTCTAGAACGCCTAGGACATTTTGAGCTACATGCAAAATGGTTCTGTTCACCACAGACAACACAGTACTTGCCATAAGCAGGGCATTTCTCTTTCCTCAGCTCATGCTGGCGGCCACAGAACAAACAAGTTCTAGTAGGGACAGTAGTAGTGTGTCGAGTTTGAGAACTCGCAGCAGTGGGTCTGTGAGATGGAGCACGGGTCTTACTTGACTGGTCAGTGTTCCTAGCTGGCTGACTGGCAGTAGAGTGACGCTGAACACCATGAACAGCGTTTGGGCTAGAGCTCATACCCATGGAGCGGGCCTGCGCCCGACACTCCTCCGCAGCACGGATGATGTCAAGACACCTGGACAGAGTGAGACTGTCCTCTCGAAGCAACCTTTCCTTCACCCTTGTGTCCTGTAGAGAGAAAACAATCTTATCCCTGATCATATCATCCTCCCCATCACCAAAATGGCATGTTTTGGCACGGGTTCGCAGTTCGGACACAAAAAAGTCAATGCCGTCATACTGGGTCATGTCGACAGACCAGAAACAATGACGCTCATACACCACATTGCTCTTTGGACTGCAAAACTCTGAAAATTTTCTCAAGACAACCTCGGGATCATCAGCATCCTCATCTTGCAAATACTTAAAATGATTGTACACCTCAATAGCATCCTCCCCAGCAAGGTTAAGAAGAATAGCCAGTCGCTGAGCTTTGGGCTTTGAACCAAGACCAGATGCTTTCAAGTAAATCTGATAGGATTGCTCCCAGCGACGAAATACCTCCCCCAAATTACCCTTAGCATGGATATCAAGTGGTTTCGGGGCACGAAAATCAGATGCCATCACGCATAAAAAATGTCAGCAAGCAAGATGTGGAAGAAATTGCAACAAGTAAGAAAATCGTGCAACACAGACCTAATTCAGATTCAGAAAGCTGCCACCATCAGGGACGTAGCCAAGGGGGGGGCGGAGGGGGCGCCCGCCCCTCCCTTGGGGTTTTCAGGAGGCCCCCGAAAGGATTCAGGCCAACGTGGGCTGAAGGCCCACGTTGGCCTGAATCCTTTCGGCTTGAATCCAACGTGGGCCCACGTTGGCCAAAATCACGTCGGAGGCGAACGAAATTCACGCGGGAATCTAAAAAATGACGTCAGAACAATCAGGGCCCTCTGACCAGCCTGACAAGTGACAGCTAGGGCCCTTCTCATCTCCTGTGAATAACCACTAGTGTCTGTGTCTGACCGCTAGGGCCCCTCTGACTCCTCAGTAGACAGGAGGCCCTCTGTGGGTAGGAGGCCCTCTGTAGAGAGGAGGCCCCCTTAGAGAGGAGACCCCCTGTAGAGAGGAGGCCCTCTGCAAAAAGGAGGCCCTCTGTGAAAAAGAGGCCCAAAGGAGGCCCTCTGTGAAAAAGAGGCCCTCTGTAAAAAAGGAGGCCCTCTGTAGAGAGCACGCCCTCTGTAAAGAAGAAACCGTCTGAAATCAGAAGGCCCTTTGAAGAGAGGAGGCCCTCTGTAGAGAGGAGATCGTCTGAAGAGAGGAGACCCTCTGTAGAGGAGGATTCCCTCAGTAGAAAGGAGGTCCTCTGTAGGTAGGAGGCCCTCTGTAGAGTGAAGGCCCTCTGAAGAGAGGAGGCCCTTTGCAGAGATGAGGTCCTCTGTATAGAGGAGGTCCTGTGTAGAGACGAGACTCTGAAGAGAGGAGGCCCTACATAGATAGGAAGCCCTCTGTAGAGAGGAGGTCCCTGTAGAGACTAGAGAGGAGGCCCTCTGTAGAGAGGATACCCTCTGTAAAGGAGGCCCTCTGGAGAGAGAGAGACACCCTCAGCAGAGAGGAGGCCCTCTGTAGATAAGAGGCAATCTGTAGAGAGGAAGCCCTCTGTAGATAAGAGGCCCTCTGTGGGCAGGAGGCCCCCGGTAGTCAAAGACAGCGTCGTATCATCATCATCATCATATTTATTTGACATCCTTTGAGGACAAAACAAGGAGAACATATCTTAATAACATAACCGTGACACATGAAGATACAAACACAGCACGGCACAACAAAGTCACGTTTGCAAAGCACGGGCAGCTTTTTACATCAGACGGACTAGGAGAATCAGTTTGGATGTATTGTTACAAGCAGCCTTACTAGCTGCCATGACTCGGCGCTGTTGCTGTCCATCAGCCAGCTGAGCGAGTCCGCAAGGCCACACTCGGGCCTGGGCGTGTGCAGTGTGCACCCAGTCTCCGTGTATATGACCGCTGGCAGCCTCCAGTACCCTCATGAAGTTTCCCCCACATAGCGACATTAGATGGCACACAAAAGAAGCAGATGTTTCCGCGAATCTCGCATTGGTCGCCAACTGGGCCAGGCTACTCACCAGCACACAACGGAGGCGGTGCTGGCCACGAAAAGCGTTTTGAGTAGCGCGAAAAATAGACCGCCGGACGAGAGCTTGTACACTTGGGATGCGAAGTGCCGCCATTAGTGCGGAGTGGTGGGCAGTGCGCGGTAGGCGTAGCGCGCTTTTGACCGCCGAGGCTTGCCAGCCTTCGAGGCGAGCAATATCTCCAGAGCTTAAAAAACAGACCTCACATCCTCACCTCACATGTATATTAAGTATATAGAGTGGAGGCCCACTGTAAGCAAATTACCTTCTGGCTTCTGGTCCCTGCTACTCTCTATAGAGAGTTATCAGTTCTCACTATAGTGAAAACTGAGAACTCAGGAAACTGTACAGAATAGACTCCCAACCGCGTCGCCGCCCATTGTAGGAAGGGACAGGGGAGGAGGTCCTCTGTAAACAGAAGGCCCTATTCTATGTAGACAAATTATTTGTATAAATGCGCTCAGAGAAATCATGCCGGGTGCCGTCAACGGTTTTGCCGTCAACGGTTTTACCTGCAGTGGCCGCAAAAACTGCCAAAATGGCCGATATTTTCGGAAACCAGTTTTCGGCGATAACTTTCGTCTCAAAATTTGCACGAACTTCCCTTTACCAGCATCGTGTTCCTCTCGTCCAGACGTGTGGAATGAACTATGAATTGACCTTGAAAGGTCAACTTGAAAATTTGGCCTCAGGTCAAAGTCATGACCTGACCGATAAGGGCTAAGATCCATATCAGTCCATCCGTATCGTCGAGCCAAACACAACTAAGGTGTATTCATCGCTCTAGCATACCTCTATCAAAAGTTATTCGCGAAAAACAGTCAGATACCATTCGTGACCTGAGATGACCTCAGGGTTATAGAAAGGGTCACGGGTGCCATTTTCATGTTCAATGTGTCAAAGATACTAGTAATTCAGTGTTTTAGAGTGTTTATAATGACTTCCGTCTAAAAAGGCGACTTTCAATTTAAGGTCGCAAAATTGACCTGACCTTATGTCATCGATATCAAAATTCCAAGACATACATTTTTTGCATTTTGTCGCTCTTGTGCATTTGCATCTCTGAAAGTTTCAAAGCGTTTGGTCACTCCGTATACCTTTGGCAGACATTAAAACTTTTTATGTAGTGAGGTCATTTGACCTGACCTGGTGACCTGACCTTAAGTGACCAGGGTCTGAAATTTTCACAACATGTGTAGAAATGATGTAGGATAAAGTGTGCCGCGTCGCCGTTTTTGAGATATTCACGGAAAACTGCAGGGGGGTGTTTAACACCCCCCGGCAGGGCGCGGAACACAGCAGCCCATTTCTGTAATATACAGGGTGATCCAAAAAATTTGGAACCCCTAACTTAAAATGTCTATAAGTCCGAAAGTATTCACTTCATTGACAAATTGCAAACACCATTAGAAAGAGTATTAAATCTTCTATAAAATCACGTCAAATTGGTGCATGTATGTTGTAAAGCATTGGCACACTATTAGCTTTTGGAATGAGCGTCAGAAAACTGAGTGAAACGAAATCGCCAAATGTTAACAATGCACTGAAACAAAAAACACTCTATCTGTTGTTGTTTTTTGCGAATAATACCACATCCAAGTTCAATTTCATTACATAAAAGTTAACACAGAAGCACACGGTAGAACAGATACACGCATCCTAGCTTCCGCTCTTCATCCTAGCATGTGCTCTCCGTGGGCCCTCACGCAGGCCTGCAGCCGCTTGGGGACGGCTCCGACTGCGCAGGCCAGCGGACTCTGGGACAACTGGTCCCAGCAGGCCGTCAGCCTTTCCTTTCCTTACAATAGCACGTGAATGAGCTATTTTTTCATGAACCTCTAACATGCGACATGGTCAGAACGGCAAACATTCAATCACTGATTTGCGCATAATGTTCAAATCCGTTTCACCGAGTTTCGTGACACAAATTTTATAGGCATAAGTCTAGGATAATATTTATAGTAATAGTTAAGTACAATCAACTTGGTGTTATAGAAAATTGAACGTTCTTTCTAATGGTGTTTGCAATTTGTCAATAAAGTGAAAACTTTCGGAGTTACAGACATTTTAAGTTAGGGGTTCCAATTTTTTTGAATCACCCTGTATACCTGTGGCTGTGTTGGTATTTTTACGATGGATGCAATTACCCAAACCATTCAATAGACCGTGGTGATATTCCCATAGCCATGCTTCGCACAACTCATAATAATTTATTTGACCGGGAAATTAATATACCTATACCTATCCATCGATTGTTTGTTTCATCTACGGCGTAAATGAAGCAAACCACCTGGACCTAGGAAAATTTACTAACGAAACCATGTTTTACTTACAGCAAGTAAACGTGGCATCATTCACACAGAAAGAATTGATAACCGTATAGTTTCAATCTTGCAGACGTCAGTAAGGTCAGAATCGTGACAAGCCTATTGGAAAATATAATGAACTGTGTCCTGCTTCGAGAAAACGAGTCAAAACCACCCAATTCTTTCTGAATTACGTCAGATTATCTGATCTGTAAGCACCCAGGTGGCATTTACTGACAGGAGCACCGGGAAGGATCATCTGAGGTGAGGTGAGGTCATCAACAGTTTTTAGCCAATGAATCACGACATGATGGGGCTAAATAGTTGTTAGTGTACCAAACCGTTCGCCTGGTCATGACGCGTCGATTGGTACCCAGCGTGACTTTCCTAGGTTAGATTTTGAAGTTGACCTATTTATGTAGGTCGTTATAAACCATGTTATTTGTTATGACCTCTGGCGACCTCAATATTGAACTGACCCAAAAAGTTGTATACAAAAGTTGTAAGTCGTTCAACGAACTATCAAACACCCTTGCCGTTTGTCGCTACGATTCGTGCTTTTCGAGTTCTGACGGGGGCCAGAAAAGGCCCCCGCCCGATTCAGAGTCTTTCAGAGCCCGCCCGGAATACGGTTGAGCGCTTGAACGATATATGATAATACACCAAGTGTTACTCTGACCGTCATCCAGTATCCTCCCATTCCACGCAGATCCTCCCCCTCCTGCTGCGGTTCGGCCGCCGCCGGCGCCCGAGTTTTTTTTTTGCCCGTTATCATGCCACTCGGAGACTTGTGATATGCGTAATGCGTATGTTTCTTACCGCTGCAGCCTGCAGCGGTAAGAATAAAGAAACATACCAGTGCGCTCACCATATGAAAGCTGAACAAAAGTGAATGCATTATGTTGTATATGTAATTGTGTAGGCATGAGACCCTCTGTAGAAAGGAGGCCCCTTTAGGGAGGAGGCCCCCTGTAGAAAGGAGGCCCCCGGGATTCCTCCGCCCCTCCCTTGGCCAAATCCTAGCTACGTGCCTGGCCACCATGTTGATTTTGTCGTATTGCACTGTGACTCTGATCCAGAGAAGAGAGCAAGGTTACTGCGGGATAAATCTATTGGCCATATTCGAGCAGAAACAGAGGCCACAGGTAGGTGCGACGGATGAGAAAAGAACAGACCAACCTCGTAAGTAGGGCAAACGCAATCAGCAGGCTGGCACAGAATCAACAGTAAGTGAAAAGTGAAAGCCAATGCACGGAGCAGCCACGTGCGTCCAGTCAGCCACAGTCAGTCAAAAAGCACGCTCATTATTGCCGCAGCCCCGGCGTCGGCTCGGGTCATAAACAGCTGCCAACAATCGGGTCCTAAACAGCTGCCGAACAAATCGCGAGCCATCAACAATATGTATATGTGCTTATTTGCTCATTGTTTCGTTTTACTTTTTTGTCAAGTGATGGCTGACAAAATTTTGGCAGGGCTCAGGGAGCATTGGTAGGGCCCAAATAAACATTGGTAGGGCTCGGGCCAATGCGACTCAAATTTTTGGTGAGTCGATTCAGAAGAGAGTTTCCTAAAACTGAATCGACTCGACTCATGATTCCAAAAACTTAAATGGAAATGATTCGATTCAACTCTTGACTCAAACATGACCAGAAATATATGAATCAATTCGACTCATGATTTAAGCATATTTTCAGTTTAACGATTCGATTCAATTCATGACTCAAGGGTTCTGTGAACTAAGTTGAATCGACGCATGACTCAATTCTGACTCAACTCATTGGACGGACTCATCAAATTATTCAAAATAAAATGTTTGTGCAAACCCAACAAAAATACAGGTAGCCGTAAAGCAGGCGTCACATTTATTTCTGCAACCATGGAGAGGCGCTGTACCCAGAGATACAGATACAGATACAGATACAGATACAGATACAGATACAGATACAGATACAGATAGTTTATTCGGAACCTCCATGCAATGGGTGATATAGCTTCTACGTCATATACATTATACATAATAACAAAGTGCATGCATCTAAAATACAGTAAAAACCTGCTAACACGTGGTGAATAAGACTAAAATATTTTTCTAAAAACAAAAACCACACATACACACACAATAATAGTGCTACTATCTATGATTGGACATAAAAATAAGATATGTTTACTTACAGTCTCTCATTCGGGGGCAGTTCATTCCAGCTCGCGTCGCTCGATACACGAAGCTTCGTCGGGCAAGCTCAGTGCGCACTCTGGGCAGCTGCAGCTGGCCGTCAGCCGTTGCGCGGGTGTGGCGGGAGGACACATCGGAGCGCAGGACGACTCGCTCGCGTAACACCTCGGACGCACAGGGGGCGGCGATCAAATGAAGCAGTGTGGCGATGTCACGCTCTGTAAGCATCTCATCCACCTTGCACCACCCCAGTTCCCGCAGCGCAGGCGTGACATGATCTCGGCGGCCCAGACCAGCGACAATGCGAACACCGAAATTTATCGTTTTTTGAATACGCTGCTTTTGGCTGGCGGTGCAGCTGCCCCAGACGGTCAAACAGTAACGCAGGTGCGGAAAGACAAAGGCCTCAACTAAAAGACGCCTAGTGCACCTCGGTAATTTGCGCCGCGCCCTAGCCAATCCTACCAGTACACCGTAGCAACGCCTCACTACCGTGCTGATGTGGTCCATCCATTCCAGGTGCGAGTCAATGGTGACACCCAGCACCTTGACGGCTGACGCTGCCAACCGGCGAAACCTTGTCATTGCCAAATGACACTGAGATGTTTTCATCCAAATTCTGACGCTGTGACTTGAGTGTGACCATTTCGGTTTTTTGCTGGGTTTATTTTAAGACGGTTCTGAGTGAACCATGTAAGTGCTACAGAAAGGGTGTTTTCTATGCGAGATTTTAGAGCCTGAATATTGGTTGGTTGGTCGGCATCGAGGAACTGGGTGTCGTCTGCGTACATTATGAGTTTTCCGTTGGATATGTGTTGGGGGAGTGGATGGTCCATGTGGATGGTCCGAGGATGGATCACGCCGTGCGTCACGTCCAGCGCCTCGGTACCACCTCGCACAGTTTGAGTACGTCCGCGCAGCCACGCAGAAAACCAGCCGGGCTCGATCCCGCTAGATGCTTTCTAATCAACCCAAACCAAACCAAACCAAATCAAACCTGACCTAACCTAACCTACAACCGACAACCGACAACCTACCACCTAAAACCTAAAACCTAAAACCTAACCTACAGCGCCTCTCCTTTGTTGCTAAAAAGAAGTGTGATGCCTGCTTTACTAGGTACTACCGAAATACATACATACATGGGTGCATACTCAGGGGTTTCACAGTCGCTGGTGAGGGTCCTCACAAGCGCCGTTGTGGGGCTCTCAAACATTAGTAACCCGCGCCCCGTAGGGGGGGGGGGGCGAAACGGCCTCCCCCTGTCCTTTTCCGTCGATATATCCTAAACGGCTGCAGATATCGCCACCAAACTTTCAGGACCCCTCCGGGCATCAATTTTACACATTGTGACCAGAAGTTGTTCCAGAGGCTATGATAGGTTAGCCACAAATGACGTTAGAATGACGTCATTTTCTGTCATTTTCGACCGAAAAAAGACCTTCGCGAGAAGACCTGTCAGGCCTACAGCTTTGAAGATACAGAAAATGATCAAGACATAAAAGATGTAGAATTGACAAGGCTACAAAACTGCAATCTCAGATTTTTTTAAAAATTGAGTTTTGACCCCCAAAAATAAAAAAAACACTTTTTTGGATATATTAGCCAAAAAATCCCAAAAGTTTTTTGAGCTTAAAAAAAACAGAATATATGTGATAGTAACTACCGTCTTCTATCTACATACCACATTTCAGATCGATACCTCGCTTTTTGGCCAAGTTATAGCGAAAAAACTGCTTAAAAATGATGACGTCAAATTTTCAAACTCATTTTTTGGCAATTCTAGACCTCGTAGGGCAAAACAAAAACCACCATTGGACTTCCCGTGACGAGCTGCATCGAATCGATACTCATTTTATGCAAAAATATCAACTTCGAAATTTGACCTAATTTGACCTGATCTTGACCTGACCTTGACCAAAACGTGACCTAGGTTGGCCCCAAAGGCTGCCTAACCCACATAATCGCATTTTTCATGTAAAATGGACCATAAAACACGCATCACACGACACTTTCATATTGTGACCCCCGGTGACCTGACCTCGCTGTGGCCTGGCCTGGTATCAGTGACCTCAGATAGCAAGGTATGTGTTGGACGAACAATTTACTATCGATGGTTTTCAATAAATTACCAATTTACTCGATTTCACAACACATTTCTTTAAATGCCTGTGAACGGTGAAAATCCGACCTTTGACCTGACCTGTGACGTCATCGGTTTGACCTAGGTCAATGAAATTTGGTCACAAGGTAGTTCCCCGCTGGGGCTATCGAACGCCGTTTGAATTTTGAAAATCGGCCGGTAAATTTCTGAGATCTCAGGGGGGCGAAACGCCCCCCCCCCCTACGGGTGGTAGGGTCCGCCGATAGCCCTACGGGGCGCGGGTTAAGGGCCATCACATGCGTATGTGGGGCCTATAGAGCTGCTGTTGCAGACCATTCATATGCCAACAAGGTAGGCGGTGCCTCCAGGAACTCTGTAAGGTCCTTAGATACCGGCATGGTACTCTTAGAACCCGCTGAGACCTTGAGAGTCACAAGCGTGGGGCCCTCAGAATTGCTGATGTAGCCTGTAGGGCCTCTTGAGAGGCGCTGGTGTACGCCTTCAGAGTTGGGTGTGTGGGCCATGGGACTCTCAGAGACGTTGGTGTGGGCGTTTAGAGACGCCGGGGGGCCATCACAGGCGGGTGTGGGGTCCTTAGAGCTGCTAGTCCCTGATTGGCCGGTAAGGGACCCTGGCGCAGAGACCGGCAAGGGGCCCTTAGAAGCCGGCGTGGGTCTTTTTTTTAGATTAGCTTGGCGTAGCCCATGAGGTGCTCTTGCAAGCCCTGTGGGGGGGGGAGGCCCTTCTGAGTTGAAATATGGCCAGCGTGGACCCTCAGCGGCCAACTTGGGTCGCAGGGCACCTCGGGCCCAGGGTCCCCTGAACTTGAAGGGGGGAACCCTGGCGCCCCTGGCTACGCCACTGCACCCGCTTTCACATGAAGGCACACCTCTTTCGCACCCCATTCCCCATATAGGCGATGGCGCCCCCTCGAAGGATGGCGCCCCGCTTGAAGCATGGCGCCCCCTATGAGTTTGTCCACACCATTTTTTTCTAGCGTGATTACGCCCCTGAGCAAAACGGGTACAAACTGAACCTGAGAAACTCGAACGTCGCCTTATTTTAACACGCGAATTATTCCCGATAAATTCCATACCTGCGTTTTGGAACTAGACATCAGGACAGTGGTGACGTCATGCTGTGGAACTTGCATTGCAATTTAATGCATGTCTGTCATGGAAAGAACCGCTTCTCGATTCGGACTTCAGTAAGAGTGAAAAGCAAAGAGGTTTTCTCAAAATTCGTTTCTTCTTAAAATTCGTACTCCTACTTATCAAGGGAGTCATTTCGCTCAGGGCCGAAATGCTCCAGAATCCAACCACCGATTCAAATTGTCGCGCTATCCACGCACTGCAGTATAAACTAACATTGCCGAAAATGCGTCTATGGTTTCGGAAAACCAATGCTTTTGATGGAGGCAGAAAGTTTCTTGGCTGTCAAACATCATAACAAAATCGTCGAAAGCAAATAAATGCCAGCTAAACACAAACACACAATCTCGTATCACCTTCTCTTTCCAGGGCCAGACGTAAAAGAAAGTTGACTGCGTCTTGTCAGAAAATGGCCCGCTTATCGCGTTGCTAAGCAACCAAAACAGCTAGTGCGTACTCTGGCATACCCCGTACTTTTATCCGATGATACCCTATGCTCCGATAAACAAGTTATCAAACAGATACACACACTGGCTCCATCTGGGGCCACGCCCTCGCGTCTGGTTGGGTGTGGGTGCCGTGTGCCATGTGTGTAAAACCTGTCCGGTGAACTCGCAGTATAAAGCCGGTCCCGGGGTCAGTGTCGACATCAGTCAGCTTCTGTGGCCGCCCCTGACAGCCCACTATCTGTTCCAACATGCGTGTCGCTATCCTGGCAGCTCTGGTGGCCGCGGCCGCGGCCGCCCCCGGCCTGGTCGGCCGTGGCGCCGGTCTGGTCGGCTACGGTGCCGGTCTGGTGGGCCACGGCGCTGGCCTCGTTGGCCGCGGCGTGGTCGGCCACGCCGCCATCGGCGGTCTCGGCTACGGCCACCTGGGCGTCGGCAAGGCTGTGGCTGCCGTGCGCCCCGCGCCTATCGTGCACGGCGTTCATAAGGCCGTCGCCGTCGACTACGCCGAGCCGCGGCCGTACCACTACCAGTACGCCGTCGACGACCCTCACTACGGACCCATGTTCAACAAGCAGGAGGAAGCTGACGGTGCCGGTAACGTTGTGGGCTCGTACGCCGTCAACCTGCCCGACGGCCGCACCCAGATCGTCAAGTACGTCGCCGACCACTACAACGGCTTCAACGCCGAGGTCAGCTACGAGGGCTACGCCCAGCACCCGCAGGTGGCTCGCGGCTACGGCTACGGCGGTGTCGGTGTCGGCGTGGGCCTGGGCCACGGAGCCGTGCACGCCGTGGCGCCCGTCGTCAAGCCCGTCATCAAGACGGCCGGTCTGCTGCACTGAACGCAGCCGATGGCAGTCGGCGGCAGCGCCAGCAGCTTTAATGTACGCATGTGTGAATGGTGTGTCTGAGTGCACGAGGGCAGGCCCCCCTGCTCTCAAGTGGTCCGTTGTCAAGTGTGTGCCCTACGTGTGCTTATTTATTTGTGAGCCGCGGTCTTGCATACTGTGTGTAATATACAATATTTTTCATGTTATTTTTATTTGTGTATAACGTGATGACAAATAGGTCCACAAACGCAAGGATGCGGACTAGACGGGGATCCAGGTAACCCGCTCCGCCCCGCAACCCTTCACCACATACCCACAACTACCCGCATGCATGGGGAACTTCAGTGGTGGCAGTCCACAAAAACTCACATAGCAGTCAAAACCTTTTCCATTTTCTAACCATATTTTTCCAGGACATCTTACTGCATATGTGAAGTATTCTAAGCCATGCTCCAGCATATTCATTTTCCATTTTAAAGGGTAAATTTTGTTTTGTTTCAGTTAAGAAGTTTCTGATATGTTTGCTACCCGCATAACACGCGCACCGACGGGGGGGGCGGATATCCGCCCCCCCCCCCCTGAGGTTTTTCGCAAATAGCGGGAAAACCGCGGCGCTACCGCGAAATTTGGTACGACTATTCCCTAATCAATTTTACACATGGTGTGCAAGTTTGAACCTCCTACCTTTTAAGGTCAGGTCACCAGGTCACTTTGAATGACCCAACCTCAAGTCACTTTTTTGCAACTTTGTCACCGTGCCAGAGCTGCAGTAGATGTCGGAGGCCTTTGAAAGTCGCAGGATGTTATATAGGTCATAAGTAGCTACAATTTGTATATCTCGGAATTTTTATGTCGGTGACCTAAGGTCAGGTCAATTTCGCGACCTCCCCATTATAAGTCAATGGGGAAAAAAATCAACTCCCTGTTTTTACCACTAAAACGGGTCGGAATGCGGGAATGGCCCCATATACCATACATGACTTCATATACGATCAACCTTCACTACCTTGAGGTCTGTTTTGCTGTTGGGCAGCTATAAAGTCGTGTGACGTCAGGAACAAGATACAGCCGCGTGGATGGTCTCATTGTGTTCAGCTCGTCAAGACGCATCGAATGAAATACATGATGACCTCGAGGTCACGTGACCTGAGGTCAATCTTTGACCTTGACCTTTCGAGGTCAACATATATGTCATTCGATGCGGATTGACGAGAGGATCACGATGATCCCCTTAGTTTGTTCCTATCTTGACTAATTCGAAAGTTATTCGAGAAAAACTCTCTCCATATCTAGCGCCGCCATTTTGACTTGTTTGACCCCTGTGACGTCATCTTTGACCTGACCTGAAAATGACCTTCGTAAAAATTGTAGATCTTGACCGTGCGTATCCGATGCCGTTTACCGCTTGTCGCTATCTTGCTTCGTTCTCAGGGGGGGCGGTCATCCGCCCCCCCCCCCCCCGTCGGTGCGAAGTTGGCGAAGATAAAACGCGGGATCTGCGCGCGGATAAAACCCACACCAAGGTATTTCCTGGTGATGCAGCCCCCTTAACCCTATTAGTGGCAGGCTCCTGGCTACCCCCTATTAGTGGCAAGGGGGGGGCTGTTTACGACCCCCCCCCTTGATATCTCGAGTTCTAACGGGCCGATTTTCAAAATTCAAACGGCATTCGATTTCGCTCAACGAGATCTACATTTCTAAAAAAAAAAAAAAATTGAAAAATGTCAATAGGGGGTAGAGGGGGGTAAAAACGTGCAAATTGCAGATACATTTTAGACTGTTTATCACGGCCAGGTTTCTGAACCAATCTTAACGCAACTTTTGCCGATCGATAGAGAATGAACCAGGAATTCACATGGATCCTAAAAATATGCATTTTCAAAAATCATAGGCGGATACAGATCATTGAGATTGGGGGTACACAAAAAGTATAGTAAATAAGGTTTTTGTTGGTACTGTTTCTAAAAAGGGTGGCAATGGTCTTGTTATGTTACAATTTTCTTATGAGAGAACGACTAAAATTGTATTGGTCATGCATAGGCGGTGCCAGGGCACCTATGTTGGGATGTAAAAAATAACCTAGAGCACTTCATGGGCCGGATAAATCCGTTATCCACGGATAAATCCGCGGACCGGATAGGATTGGATTCTAAATTTGTTAAAAAAGAACGGATATGGGCGGGCCGGATTTGGGAATTGAAGGTTGAACCCGGATCAAAACGGATCAAAATTTTAATGTAAATAGAGTGAATAACCTTATGCTCATGTTATATGTTGCAAATTGATATAATTAAAACTAAATTGATATATTTCGATATTGCACCGTCATCAGAATAAGAATTCTGTTTCTTATTCTGATGACGGTGCAATATCGAAATATATCAATTTTGTTTTAATTATATCAATTTGCAACATATAACATGAGCATAAGGTTATTCACTCTATTTACATTATTAATCATGCTCAGAAATACCATAGCTTACCTCCAAGAAGTCAAAATTTTAACATTCAACATTGAAGTTAAAAATTAGCCTAATGTGTTAAGCGGCAGCAGAGGTTTGATTAAAGTAATAGGCATCATTTTATGACACTCACTTGTCACAAGACTTGTATGGCTGTCTGGTCCCTTAGATTGAATTTGTTAGTCCAGTTTTGGGTGAAACCAGTTATTGGTGAAACGGATTATTACGGATATTTTTTGGAAGTTTGGCTGCAATACGGGCCATGGGTGGGCCGGATTCTGATATTCAAAGAAAGGCGGATAATGGGCGGATCTGGATATCACTTGCCGGATATGGGCCGGGCCGGATCCTAAAAAGCCTATCCGTGAAGTGCTCTAAAATAACCCCCCCTTTTTGGACGCCTGGATCCGCCTATTATAGCAAAAACGTGTCAAAAGAGGATGCACAATAACTTTGTATATGTTATCACATGATACCTTTCATTCACTGTTCGTAAAACTGGTGCAGCGTCGTGATCTTCGCCCAAATGACTCGCTTCACGAATAGGACCCCCCAATTTCCAGTGCTCTGGAGCCGCCCCTGGTAATGTTATGAACTTGAAATTTTCAGGGAATGTGCCCAATTTAGTTTTAGGAAAAGTCAGAAAATTTCAGCATCGTAGCTTTAGCGGTTTCGGAGATATTCCCGAAAAACCTGAGGGGTGGATAAAAACAACCCCCCTGCCACTAATAGGGTTAAACCCATGCGGGTTTTGTTTATCCGCTCATTACGGGCTGGCGGGTCGAAAAAGGGCACCTCTAATGCGGACACATCAACAAAGTGGAAAATGGGTGTTAAACACTAATGAGGCACCCTGAAGAGCCCACTTTTAACCCGCGTCGTGCTGGCGAGGGGGGGGGCGTTTTTCATGCCGTCTCGTCAGAGCGCCACCGTCTTTGGCACACTTACATCATCATTTCTGCACATCTTTTCTGCACAAGTTTAAAAAGTTTCAGACCCGAGTCGTTAAATCTCAGGTCACCAGATCACGTCGTGACCTTACCTTAGAAAAAGTTACAATGCTTGTCATAGCTTGACCGACCGAATGATTTCTTTGAACTTACATACAGCGATTGGTAAGGCTAACAATATGTGTAAAGTGTTTATCTCGCAATTTTAATATGTGTGACCGAATTGGGTCAAATTGGCGACCTCTCCATTATAAGTCAATGGGATAAAGTTGTAATGCATCTCTTTTTGACAAACGTCGCTCTAAATGCTTTCAAACATTGATTTACAGGTACACATGTCGAGCTGAATTGGAAAATTGCACCTGTGGCCACTCGTTTAACCCCTGGCGTCATATTAGGTTATGAAAGGTTCTCAGCAGTTTTTTTTGCAATAGCTTTTGATAGACATACTAGAGCGATAGAAGTACCACTGAATGTTCAGTTCGACGATACGGATCTGCTGAAAGGTAGTTATTATGACCTTTTCTAGTCAGGTCACGACCTTGATCTGAGGTCCAATTTTCAAAATAACGTTCTTAGGTCAAATATACGAGTAGTTCATTCGACGTGTCTCGACGACAGAAGCAAGATGCTGGTAAAATAAATATGGCATAGGCGCGGGAGCCGGAGGCAGTGGGGGCAGCTTGCCTCCCCCCCCCCAACTCTGGGGCCGTGGGGGCGGTGCCCGGCCCACAGCTTTGAGACGGAATACCACTTTTTTGCAAATGCTTTCTTTTTTGTTGAAAAAGCCAAGGGATGAAAAATAAGTGGCATAAAACCGGTGAGAAAACTAGATTTGGGGACCCTAGGTTGATCTCTATTATGGTGTGCCCCCCCCCCCCCCCAATCTGAAAGTAGTTCCCGCGCCTTTGAAATATGGTGCCTTCCTTCGTCCTTTTTTTCGTTGGCCTTCATCATTGACGTCGAGGACAACAAAATTAAGGTTCACCCGGCAGTCTTTCTGTGGCCAGCATACACTGCTTCAATTTTGAAAAAAAAATGAAACCAGTAAAAACCAGTAGCTTCGAAGATAGGAAGAAGGGGCTCTGTACCCCTGCCCTCCCCCCCACACACACACATGTTGACTCTCGTAATGGGGTCCGTATGCTACACTTTGCGTGGCTTAACCATGGATGACATAATAATGGATTGGTGTCTTCGCAGTTTTTGGCGACATTGAGCTCTGGCCTGCCATCTAGCGGGGGTATTATCGTAAGTTAGGAGCAAACCGAGTGAACGCCGTTGCTTAGCATTGTGACACACGAGAGTGTGGTGTAGTAGGAGGCTTGTTGTGCAATTTTTCAAAAGGTTATGTCGTTATGTGTCAGTAAAAGCGAAGAAATTAACCCTCCAGGCGGTGGGGGAGGGGCATTTTTTGCCCCCTTCCCTTAAGTGTTTCGATATATCTCCAGAACCGCTGCGCCAATCGCCACCAAACTTTCAGTACCCTCCCATGAGTAGCTATTACACATTGTGACCAATTTTTTTCTAAAGGCTATGATACGTTGGCCGCTAATGACGTCAGAGTGACGTCATTTCTGCCATTTTCGACCCAAAAAAGGTTTCGCGGGAAGAGCTGTCAGGCCTACAGCTTAGTGATACAGAAAAATGTTAAATGCGTAAAAGGTGTAGAATGTAAAAGGACTACATGTGTTAGTCCTTACCACCTTCTATCCACATATCAAATTTGAGATCGATACCTCTTTTTTCGCCAAGTTATAGCGAAAAAAAACTGTTCAAAATTAATGATGTTAAGTTTTCCAACTCAATTTATAGCGATTTTAGACCTCGTAATGCAAAACAAAGGCCACCATTAGACTCCCCGTGACGAGCTGCATCGAATCAATACCCATTTTATGCAAAACTATCAACTTTGAATTTTAACCTTTTTTGCCTGACCTTGACCTGACCTCCACCAGAACGTGACCTGAACTGTACCTGATGGTCTTATAATCAACACCGTTGAGTTGGAAATGAAAAAAATGACCATAAACCATGCATCGCACAACCCTAGTAAAGCTGGGTTCATGTGCTGACCCTTGGTGACCTGACCTGTGACCTGACCTGGTATTATCAGTGACCTCCAATAGCAACATTTGTACTAATCAACTTACGCCGTATCGCTGATTTTCGACAAAATGTGTTTTACTCGATGTCATTGCTTATTCCCTAGAAGACCCATGAACGGCGAAACATTTTATCTTTGACCTGACCTGTGACGTCATCGGTGACCCCGAGGTAAATGAAATTGGAGTTACCTGGACAATGTGACTAGATAAGTGAAACTTTTTTAAATATAAAGGTACTGTATTATAGAAAGCCTTCGCAAACGCGTTTCGAATATATCATCTTCAGTGCTAGCTTCTGACTATACTGACTGACTATACTGACTTACTGACTTTAACTGAGACTGAGCTATACTGACTTTAACCATTGATGATGGTTAGGCTACCACGAAGCCGAGTCGATACATAGAACTTTCATTGATGATCGTTTTTTTTCTTTTTGTATTATGGGAAGCTAGCACTGAAGATGATATATTCGAAACGCGTTTGCGAAGGCTTTCTATAATACGGTACCTTTATATTTAAAAAAGTTTCACTTATCTAGTCATATATGTCACAATGAACGTTCAACATTACCTGGACAAATTTGACAGGGCTATCGAACGCCGTTTAAATTTTACGGATTCGTCCAGTAGTTTCGGAGATACACGAGGGAGGGGGGACAATAAATGCCCCCCCCCCCACGCGCGGATGGTCGCCGGGAGAAAACCGTCTGCCGGGTTAACGAAAAAAGTTGACCAAAGTTGAACGGAACTACAGTGCTGAAAGTTTGACGTAGATAGCTTTGAGCGCTTATATATTGGCGAAACAAGGCAGGTTAGAGATTCTGTCCCTCCGCGGGGCCATGCTAAGAGCTGACTTGAATCAAAGGCTAGGCATGTCAATCTCTGTATTTTAAACATATTTCGACCCATCCCGTGAACTAATCGGGGTGATTCAACAGCACACCGTTTTTACTTGGGAAGACTGGTTTCTTTCATGCCTGCATCAAGAAATTTGTGGCTCAGCGACCAAGAACCAGATACTGGAACCCATGTCTCGTTGCTCAAACCCACCCATGTCTCGTTGCAAAAACGCAATCCTTTGGATGCAGCAAATCAGAAAGGCGGTGGATATCAGCCGAAGCCAAGCGGCCCAATTGTAATTACCCTCTACACAAAAACTAATGGAATGAAACAATATTTTATATTACATGCTGTATGCAAAACACAGGACTCACAAATAAATAAGCACACGTAGGGCACACACTTGACAACGGACCACTTGAGAGCATGGGGGCCTGCCCTCGTGCACTCAGACACACCATTCACACATGCGTACATTAAAGCTGCTGGCGCTGCCGCCGACTGCCATCGGCTGCGTTCAGTGCAGCAGACCGGCCGTCTTGATGACGGGCTTGACGACGGGCGCCACGGCGTGCACGGCTCCGTGGCCCAGGCCCACGCCGACACCGACACCACCGTAGCCGTAGCCGCGAGCCACCTGCGGGTGCTGGGCGTAGCCCTCGTAGCTGACTTCGGCGTTGAAGCCGTTGTAGTGGTCGGCGACGTACTTGACGATCTGGGTGCGGCCGTCGGGCAGGTTGACGGCGTACGAGCCCACAACGTTACCGGCACCGTCGGCCTCCTCGTGCTTGTTGAACATGGGTCCGTAGTGAGGGTCGTCGACGGCGTACTGGTAGTGGTACGGCCGCGGCTCGGCGTAGTCGACGGCGACGGCCTTATGAACGCCGTGCACGATAGGCGCGGGGCGCACGGCAGCCACAGCCTTGCCGACGCCCAGGTGGCCGTAGCCGAGACCGCCGATGGCGGCGTGGCCGACCACGCCGTGGCCAACGAGGCCACCGCCGTGGCCCACCAGACCGGCACCGTAGCCGACCAGACCGGCGCCACGGCCGACCAGGCCGGGGGCGGCCGCGGCCGCGGCCACCAGAGCTGCCAGGATAGCGACACGCATGTTGGAACAGATAGTGGGCTGTCAGGGGCGGCCACAGAAGCTGACTGATGTCGACACTGACCCCGGGACCGGCTTTATACTGCGAGTTCACCGGACAGGTTTTACACACATGGCACACGGCACCCACACCCAACCAGACGCGAGGGCGTGGCCCCAGATGGAGCCAGTGTAGGTATGTACTAACTGTTTGATAAATTGTTTATGGAACATACAAAAACATGTATGCCTGCGTAAATGTCACCATGTAGGCACAGGAACCCATGCACAATCCTGAACCTTACCATGTAACCACAATCCTTACCATCCTTACCCCGGCGGGCGCTGGGCCTCCGCGCCACCCGCCGGCCGCTGGGGGGGGGGGGGGCATATAGTTCCCGCTTTACTTCTGTTCTGCGACGATATCGTCGCAACGCGAAGAGATAGAGATGGAAAGTTTGAACACGTCTTCCTGAATACCTAGCCGAGGTTGTGTCCAAATTTGGTGTCGATCCCTTTTGAAATGACGTCATAGGGACGTTAGAAGTCAAATTATAGATATGCAACCCTCAGTTTTCTCATCATACATCCCATATATGAGACCGAATATAAAGGACCGATTATTGATCCAAAAATAGTTCAAAGTATCCTTAGATGTTTTAGGATGCCAGCAGGTGCTGTCTAGTTCATTTACAGTTGACTTTTATGCTCAGCGACATCAAAAACGGTTCATAAAGAAAACGTCAAAACTTTATGACGTCACTGTGACGTCATCTTAACCCGTCCGGGCCCGGGGAGGGGGTAATCCCAACCACCGCAGCCCGAGAGGCGTGTTTCGCCCCCCCCCCCCTGTCTAACTCTGT
The DNA here is from genome assembly GCF_019059575.1 of Amphibalanus amphitrite. Classification (NCBI taxonomy): domain Eukaryota; kingdom Metazoa; phylum Arthropoda; class Thecostraca; order Balanomorpha; family Balanidae; genus Amphibalanus; species Amphibalanus amphitrite. The sequence continues at coordinate 84,044 of NW_024882051.1, forward strand.
AAATAATAGAGCTACGCAAACAAAAGCGATACCAAACGAAAGGTCCTTACGAGACAATTCTAAAACACCCAAATTTGTTGACCTTAGGTTAATTTTCAAGGTCAGAGGTTAAGGTTAAAGGGAAAGCCGGCACATGTGTATTGATCTCAAAGTAAGCGTTCTAGAGGACGGCAGGATGCATAAAACCGGCAAAATTGGCCGTCAAACGAAAGAAGAGAATCTGAGGATTCCGAAAATATGCTCAAAATTAGAGATCAAGGTCTCAAAATTGACCTCAAACTTTGCACTTTTTCGTACATCCTGCGTACTAACTTCCAAGATGTTTTGATATGTTTTGAGGCTTATCAGGTCCCTATTTGTGGTTCATCTTACGATACAAGGCAGCTCAAAGGTAAAGGTCACAGAAGAGTATCCTTGCTAGAGGCTATTTCACTGATTCAAGTTAGACTTATAAATAACATGTCTTATTAAAAATGACCGCATTTCGACTGTTCACCAGCTTCTTTTGTACCCTTTCCATTGCTCGTAGAAGTCGTTTATCGCCATCGTTAAGTTTCGTTAAAATCTCGCCAAGTAGTCATTAATCGCAGCCGGTTTAATCATTATTTCCATGACATTTTCAAGCGACATTCGTACATTTCAGTCCTAATTCCCTGCATTTCAGTATAATCATCGACAAATCAAAAGCGAGCAAATACAGCTGCCACAAGAATTGAGTATATAAAGCGTGCTCAATCGCATAGAGCTCCTACAGTACAATGATGTGAAAATAAATAAATGTAACATCAATGACAAGTGACACGCAAATGACAAGAATGGCTGGAGAGCAAGGCCATTCATATATGTAGATCATGAAGAGTAATTATGCCTTCATGCCTTATAAATAACACTAAATAAATAACACTGTATTATAACAATAAATAGACACTGATAAATAAGACAATTTGCCATCCGGAGGCTCTAAATGAAGGCTAAGAGGAAAATACATAGATGCCAGATTCGTGATCGGCGGGTACGAATCCATCATAACCAGTATAGCGCCTTTTGGGGCGACTAACGGAGCGAGCGAGAGGGTGAGCCTTGCACGTGCGAAATTTCGAGGGATACCTCCCTCGAACTGACTTGTGCACGGCACCCTACTAACCGGTCTCTAGCGATGTGCCAAATTTGAGCACAATCGGCCCAGCCGTTCTCGAGATCTGGGAGCGGCACCGCACGTGCGCACGTGCAGAATGGGTCCCAACTGACTTGTGCACGGCACAAGTACCAAATTTGAGCGCCATCGGTCCAGCCGTTCTCGAGATCTGGAAACGCCCCCTGCACGTGCGCACGTGCAGCAGCACCCCAACTCTGGCACATGGATATGCAGTGCCTAGTGGGTGCCTACCTACATGCCAACTTTCAGCGCAATCGGCCAAGTAGTTACCGAGATATTGCAACAATTACAAAACTGACACCTCTTCGTTTTGCGCGTGGCACGTGCATAAGGGGTCACCTATATGCATCGGGAATAGTCCAATACTTGGTAGAAGGAAAGAAGCTACCCTACAAAAATTACCCCGTGTAAATCGGTCAAGTGGTTGCTGAGATATAAGCCTCGCAAAAGCGTCCGCACGGCCGGCCGGCCGGCCGGCCGCTCATACTCAGAAATTTCCGTTATTCTACGTAAGACTCCGCTCGCTTCGCTCGCTCCGTAACCAACCTTTCATGTGTCAAGGTCAACCAAAGGTTATTCGAGGTCACATGAGGTCAACATAAAAACTTACTTTTTCCAAACAAAACATATGTTACCTATTCGACGCGGCTTGACAAGCCGAATGTGATGGTACCACTGCCGTAGCTCTAGGACCATTTTTGTCGAAGTTATTTGCGAGAAACTAAAACCATAGCTCGGGGTCGTTGACCAGACCTCTGACCTCAGGTCACCAAAACTATTTTTCTTTTTTTCTCTAAGTCACACGCTACATAACCTGCTCGTAATTTATCTTTATCTCTAAAACTCATTTCTTAGCAGCTATTTGAATTTCACGTCTTTGACGCCGAGGTTTGCCGTGCAGGGGTCTAGAAAAATCGACTATGTCCGATCGGCCCCTCCGGGCCCGCGAGGGTTAAGAGGTAAAACCACAAAACAACTTGGCGCGGACGTATACTCATCATATAGCTAAGGTCGCGGACCGATTCGGGATCTTTCTTCTACGGTCTTGGCATTTCGCAGACCAGTCGGTGTCCACCGCGCGACTTTTACGGTTCGTCACGACCGTCACGAATATTTCATGAAAAATGAAAATTTCGTGGCCGTTCGCCGAACTTATAATAAACGAACATGATCGCCAAACAGTCGCCGAGTCGCCGCCGACATGTCGCTGCGTGCGCCTCGCGCGAGAGCTGACCTGGGGCGCCGCGCCGGTCACGTGATCGGTGGTGACTTGGGCCCGGCGGTGCCCGGACAAGGTCATGAGGCGATCGGGAGGCGGGAGGAGCGGTGTTTGGTATTTCGAAGCGGCCATGTCTGCCAGTCCCAATTCGTGCTATTACTGAACGGTTTCTCGCTTGTAGGAGTTGGGGAGGTGCAGACTGTTTTTTCGCCGTCTATAGAGTTCGCTCAAAGTCCACTAAGCGGGGTGCTGGCTGCTACCCTCCCCCAGTTGCGATGTTGGGAGGACGGTTATCCTTATCAGGTGGGGCCCAACTCCACAGCCGCATGGTCGTCTCCAGAAATGAAGGGGAGAGAGTGCGCTGTCGTTTCCAGACGCGGGCCGCGGTGATAAGCCAGATAACAATCCCGCGGAACTCGGTGGTGGGTGAGAAATGGCGACCGGGGGGGGGGGGGGGCGCCCACCATGCAGCGCTGTGACACTGTCGCCGGGGTGCGGCGTCCCGCTTCCGACACACCGGGGCCGCTGAGGGCGCTCCTCAGACCGGACGGTCGGGGAGGGCCACAGGTCGGGGCGCAGGCCACTGGTGTGTGACTGATGCACAGGGTTCAGTAGGGCACATCTGGCGGGTCCGGGGTAACAGCCCACCGGCCCGGTAGAAAGGGACGCTAGGTCTGGTCATGTCCCCTGTCTGCCCCGGTCCCCGGTCCCCGGTCTGTTCAGGTCTGCTCCGCTCTCCTGTCTCCGGTCCGCTCCGGTCCGGCTCCCAGTCCCCAGTCCCCAGTCCTCAGTCCCCAGTCCCCGGTCTCCGGCCCCCGGCCCCCGGCCCCCGACTCCCAGTCTTCAGTCCCCAGTCCCCAGTCCCCGGCTCCCAGTCTTCAGTCCCCAGTCCCGGCCTCCGGTCCTCCCCGACTCCCAGTCCCCAGTCCCCAGTCCTCAGTCCCCAGTCCCCGGCTCCCAGTCTTCAGTCCCCAGTCCCCGGCTCCCAGTCTTTAGTCCCCAGTCCCCGGCTCCCAGTCTTCAGTCCCCGGCCCCCGGCTCCCAGTCTTCAGTCCCCAGTCCCCGGCCTCCGGTCCTCCCCGACTCCCAGTCCCCAGTCCTCAGTCCCCAGTCCCGGCCTCCGGTCCTCCCCGACTTCCAGTCCCCAGTCCTCAGTCCCCAGTCCCCGGCCCTCGGCTCCCAGTCCTCAGTCCTCAGTCCCCGGCCTCCGGTCCTCCCCGACTCCCAGTCCCCAGTCCTCAGTCCACAGTCCTCAGTCCCCAGTCTTCAGTCCCCAGTTCCCGGCTCCCAGTCTTCAGTCCCAGTCCCCGGCCTCCAATCCTCCCAGACTCCCAGTCCCCAGTCCCCGGCTCCCAGTCTTCAGTCCCCAGTCCCCGGCCTCCGGTCCTCCCCGACTCCCAGTCCCCAGTCCTCAGTCCCCAGTCCCCGGCCCTCGGCTCCCAGTCTTCTGTCCCCAGTCCCCGGCCTCCGGTCCTCCCCGACTCCCAGTCCCCAGTCCTCAGTCCCCGGCCTCCTAACTTAACCCGGCAGTTGCTGGGGTATTTCGCCACCCACCGTTTGCTGGGGGGGGGGGCGTTAAACGCCCCCAGCCGATAACTCGAGAACCAATAGGCGCAGCGAAACGCACGGGCCGGCAAACGAAAGAACGCGACGAGACGCTTCAGATGAGTACTTTAAAGTTGAATTTTGAGGTCACAGGTCGGGTCAAGGTCAGGTCAAACACCTGAAATCGGGTTTCAGTAGCATGGACTTCAGGACTTCGCAATGGGCGCCTCTCGTTATAAACTCTGTCAAAACGGTGCACAATCCATCATATAAGGCCTACAAGAGTGTCAGCTCCATGTAGGGGTCAGTCAAGCATAGCTCAGGGTCAAGGTCAGGTCAACCGGGTAGGCACGTATCCCCGAAAATCAAAACTGATATTCGCAGCCCGTGACACATGGTTTATGGGTAATTTGGGGCGTAGAACACGATGGTGACATTCATTTTATCATATGTGTAGGTACGTGTTTGGCTCAAAAAGTTCAATTTAAGAAATGCATGTATCATGGTCGTGAAGTAGTCACGAGAAATTGCCAAGATTCAGTTCAAGATTTTGGAAAATGCGGAATGATAATCAATAATCGAAGATAGCCATTTGATTGTTCATGGTATTGGCAGTCTAATGGCGTTTACGGCATGTCTGTATGTCTGTTTTGTGATTTTATATGATTTTTTGAACATATGCCGTTTTTGGTCGAAAACTCAGAAATCATGACGTCACTAAAGCCTCGATATCTCAAAAATTTTCCGACCGATTTTTTTGAAACTTTTTCACAATTAACTTCAATCAATTCCCTACAGGTACCCAAAATTTGGCGCGCCTGCGGCGCGCCGTTTTTATGCTATGGCCCGGCGAAAAAAGTGGGGGCGTTTAACGCCCCCCCCCCCCCAGCAACTCGCGGGTTAAAGGACGCAAGGTGCTGGGAAGATGATTTTTTATTAGACCCTCGTCGTTTTTATACTGTAAGACCGTTTGAGAAAACAGCCTGTAAAGTTCAGAACCATATGGTGTATGGATTGTATACAAGGTAGCTAACATCACCTCAGCAGCATACCATGCGTCCCAATAAAAAGTCTACTGAGCTAAGCGTCAATAACTCCTGTAATGGTCATCTGACATACTCGAATGACACACCAGTCAACTAACCGTGACATGGCAAAACTAAAGACTCGCCTAATATAGTTTCCACTGCAGTCGACTCTTCTCAGAGGAGGTGCTCGATATAACAGCCTGTGCGACACATCAGCATGGGTAGATGCACGGTATCCTGGTGGTTTGCCATTAGTTGTGAGTTATATTTGAACTCGAGTGTTTCAGTGCTGGACCTGGTGCGAGTTTTGTAAGTACTTATGACGGCCATTATCAGGGGCGGCGCCACGGGTTTTCGATAGGGGGGGACGGGGACCGAAAATCGAAAATCCCAAAAGTAGATACTGATCGTGTATGCAAAAAAAAAAAAAAACGAGGCACGTAACGCCGCGAAACTTGGCAAGGCCCAAAACACATTGAATGGTGCATCCCGTTTCCAAACTTATCTAGGACACCTAAAGATCACCTTTTCGATCGATCACCTTTTCAAGCATCCTTGCCTTTAAATCAAAATTTGCAGTCTTGCCAACTCAAAGCTGGTTTCCTTCAAGCTGCGAATTGCTTAGGTATGAGTAGCAGTGCCAGCTATTCTTATGTTTCGTACTTTCAAATTTTCTATCTTACGTCTGGTCAGCTTCAGGGCTTGGAGTCATGGAGGAAAAGTGGGAATGTCTTCTGCTCTGACAAGTGCGCCAAAACTGCAATATAATTTCAGAATCATAACATCACCACCTGATCCATATGCAACGGGCAGGGTGCAGCTAATGGCTAGCCGTCAGTGGTCATGTCATCGGTGGTCACTCAAAAGGCCATGCTAGGTCATGGAAGGTCACCAACCGTTATTTGATCACACTTTCTGATGGATTTTACTTGCCAAGAGCTTCGCGGGAAAAACGAGCGCATGCACCGTTGAAAAAAAATTGAGTGAAAGGGTCTCAGGTCCGGTGACCTCTGCAGGTGAAATGCCCCAGGGTAGGATTCCGGTGCTTGTTGATTAACTTCGTCAAAAATGGCAGTAGAACTGTGATGTCGGCACCATTGTGTTCGTCATGATCGAGCTGGCACGACCTGCATCGTTCTCATATTCACCCTCCAATCGTAACAACTACAGCAGGGATTGGCAAATGGCGGGGCACCCCCTTTGGGAGGTAATGAAGGTCTCTGGAAACCTCATCCCACATCTCCTAGCATTAGTGGCTCTCCTTATGGAACAGGTTTCTTGACTGGTCTGTTTCACCCCAGAATTCAAAGACTAGTCAAGGTAAAACCGAGCGCACCACAGTGAGCACAATTTGATAAGCTGGTGTATCTCAATTTTCATGTAGAACCTTTCACGCATCACGGACCTAAAACCCTTTCGTGCACTCATGCAAAAGCAGCTGCCATGTTTCAACAGCTGGTAATGGCATTTTCACAGCCGCTGACGTAAGCAGGGGAGGGATGGGGGCTCGATTAGACCCCCAGTCGTTCGGCCGCCGACCGAACTTAGTTTTGCAGAAAAAAAAAACGAGTGCTATCGAACCCCTTGACGAGAGGGAGCCGATGCTATATCCAATTATAAGATCTTGGGCTACTGCGTGCTTTTTTGAACCTGCCTGTGATCTATCCGAACACTTCTCCCCACAAGTGCTGGGGTTAAATGGCATAGATTTCAAATGGTTCCTGTGGTAGAACTGCCATGCTTGAATTTGACTAATTAGGAATGGAAAATTTTCATATAGTAACGGAAATCTATGGAATTTCAGTGAACTTGGTTTTATCGGCAATGGGGTCTGGCAGTGGGGTGGGGAGGTAATAAGTAATAACCCTGCCTGGCGCCCCAAAAAGGGGGCACGATCCCCGAGGCCCTGCCGATCACCTTATAACTACAGGCATCACAGCTCCACACCTTTTGCAGTTGGCCAGGACCCCCTGCGATGCATCCCAACAGCAATCTTTATTCAGAACCTGCCTTGATTAACCAACGATGCATTAAATGCGACGGATAGCTCTATAATGCATTATTATCAACTATTGAACGGGCCTCGCCGATAGGGGGGGTACTGTACCCCCCTAACTTTCGATAGCGGGGGACTTGTCCCCCCCGTCCCCCCCGGTGGCGCCGCCCATGGCCATTATCGTCCTTATGTAGCAGGAGCAGGCAAGCCAACCAACTTACCGTCCTCTGCCTGCAGCAATACGACAGCTGTGCTTTAGAGATCATTTCCGGCGCCAAATGAGCAGTTTCCATATTTCCCCCGTCGACTTACAATGGTGACTGGGTGGGATAATCTGCACAGACATGACCTCAAGTGAACCGTAAGGCAACCGCGAGATAAAAATCGCTATGGCTCGGGAGGCTACAAACTTTCTGGCGCCGGAGGCGCTGCAAACTTTCGACAGTACAGGACCGTGAAGAGGTTCACTTATGATGTGTCCTACGTCAGTGCCTAGGCTATAGAACTCGTCAGTGCCCTGACTGGACTGGAAAATGCGGTCTTCGTGTCACAAGATCGGGCTGCAATCATAGGCTAAGTACGTCAACTCTTGGGGCTCTATAGCCAGCGCTTTCCGATGAATCGCAATATAAAAAGGTCAGGGGTGGCACCCGACGCCTCCCTTGACATGTAAGGTTGACAAGTTATGGTAGTGTCTTTACTAAGGATCCGCTCCCTGAGGCCGCCGCGCCGCCGCCGCCGCCGCCGCCGCCGCCGCCGCCGCCGCCGCCGCCGCCGCCGCCGCCGCCGCCGCCGCCGCCGGGTGGTCGGCGCCTCATCAGACGCCAGACGGCAATCAGCGCGATTGGCAGCGGTCACTTACCGCCCGTCTGCAGGTGCGGGTCATCCATCAGTGCGCCCTGCCGACCTGTCCATGCTGTGGGTCCACCACGACGGCGCGGCCGCACCCTGCTGCTTCTGCGGCCGCTCCGCCGCGCGGCCCGCTAATCCCCGGCCCGGCGCGCGGCCTGCTGAGGCGTTCCGCGGGGCGGGGTGCTGGGCGATGCGGATGGGGGGGGGGGGGGGCGCCGAGATAGGGTTCCGCGCCCGGGACTGAATGGAGCACCAGCGGTACGGGGCAGCCGGCCGGGCAGAGGTCACCCGAGGGGTGGGGCGGGGCAGCCGGCCACGGGGCTGCAGTCTGTGAGGGAAGGGTGGATAAGAGGCTTATCAGTTGCTGGATGAGGAAAGCGTTGCTCCATAACGACGTGCTGACTGATATTCGACTGAACGATAACAATTTGGTCTACTCCGCTGCCCTATCCTTGCCGTTTCAGCTAGCTAAGGTTGCGGGTCCCTGTTTTTTAAGCAGGAAGCTTTTAATTAACCCTAATTGCAGCTTGTGATGTTGACAACTTTGCAGATGATATGAAAGGGAGGTACAGGTGAAAGGGTTGAGGATGGGGCAATCTGATAGTTGAAATTCTGAAACAGTACGTAAATCTGTGTACGTAAAAAAGGCAGATGTGCTAAAATAAGTAAAGAAATTCGAAAGGACTGAATTGGGAAGTGTGTATTCTGTATAGAGGGCTGTTTATATGAGCGTTCAACGTAATATTTTCCATGATGGATGTTTCTCCTTTTTTGGTTTTCGAACATGGTAAAACCGTTATACATAAGAGGTGCTGATTGAGAGGCTTGTGATGAAATAGGGACCACAGTGGCCCAGAAACAACAAACCTGCAGCTGGCATTCGGCATTTGATTCCATAGCTGGCAATCAGTGAAACGTCAGCTTTGTAAAATGTTGGTTCCCTGCGCCCGAAATTAGCGATGAATTGGACTAAAAATGGATACAGTAATTCACCGCATGAAGGGCAGCTGCATGTGCCGTTTGCAGTATCAAAATAGGGCGAATGACGCCCTCCCCCTCGCTAACAAGGGTAGCCATGAGGAGCGTGGTGGTTGTATGGGGAGAATGACCGCCTCTGTTTGCAGCCCTCTGGCCACCCACCGAGTGCTGCGCTGAAATGGCGTACCGCGTACATGTGTGCAAAAGACGGCCGCTTCTAATGCACCGTATTTCAGGTATATTTATACGACCTCTTTGTTCCGAGATGATAAAAAGGGGGACATACTGTTCATCACTGCCAACAAGGTTTGCACGCTCGGGCAGAATCAGTGTCTTACCTTTGTGACCGACCTGCGCTCTGACCTGTCTCTCGAGTCGGCACCTGAGGCCATGGCGCCCTCTGAGTGCGGCCCCCGGCCAGCTGACCGGCACGCGGGCACATCAAACGACGCCGGTCCACATCAAAGGGTGCCGCCGGCGCCCAGCGGAGGGGGGGCTGCAGGTCTGACCTGCGCATGGTAGCGCTGTTAGCTGTAGACCGCTGCCCCTCAGAGTGATAAGCGACGGCGGCATAGCTGGGTGATTAGGCGGGCGCACCAGGTATTTTAGACATTGGGCGCTGAGGGGAGGTGATCAGATACATACATATATGTAATGCCATGCTTATGGTAGGGAACATTTGGATGAAGTCAATAACATTTCCTCAGACATTTACTTGGTTTCCTAATGAGTGAGAGCTGTCTGTGTGTTTATAGGCCATGGTGGAAGGTGATTCTATAGAATGGAGATATTTGATACGATCAATGATTATGCTATCGGGTAATACAGTTGTCCTGCAAGGGGTAACACCAAGCGGGCCCGAATGTATTGATAATCAGAGTCAGGCTGAACTCAGATTCTTCTGTTTGTTGTTGTTTCCTATTGAGTGATGTCACGCCAAGCAATGATGTGACAAATGGCACACAATACGCATTACGCAAGATAATGAAGTTCAACATAATTCTTAATTGTACCTAATGCACTAGAATACGATCAATTTCATCAAAATTATCTACTATTTCACAGATTCATAGCTCGTATTTGGCCATACCTACAACCCCACATGGAAAGACGACTTCTCAGAAATTATGTCTGAACTAATTAATAAATTGCACGCTTAAAATAAACGAATTATACCATTAAAAATGTGAGGCATAGTCATCAATTATGACGAGCGAGTGCGAAGTGCAAAGTCTTTCGTAGATAATGGAAAAAATCAAGGTACGAGCGGTCGGCCGGCCAGCCGGTACGCTTTTGATTGCCTTATTGGCTAGCTCGATAACCACTGTACCGATTCCGTATGTAGTGCCGCTTTCCTTGCAGGGTTTACATAGCTTCATCCCATCTACCAAGCATCCGGCTACTCTGGGTGCCTGGCACCAGTGGTCTCGGGTCCTAACTTTCCGGCGTTGGCCGCGAGTAACCCGGTCACCAACAACAAATCGACGCTGTATGTAAATGCAGCAGCTCATCAGTTGCTGTCGATCAGTTCAGCTACCACCAGGTAGGTAGCTAATTCGTGTTTCCGTGTTCGGACCGTGCCCTGCCCGGACGGTAACACTGGACGGCCCGCAGTCGCTGCCCGTCACACCACCGCCGGGTCGTTGGCGGCCGCAGGGGCCCGGCCCCGGCCCCGCCCGGTCAGGCCTCGGATCATTGCGGCGCTCCCCCGGACAGGTAGAGAGCCATAGGCTAGGCCGGTACCGCCGGGCGGCAGGCACCTGCTGCCCGCCACATGGCGGCCAGATACGTGACACTCCGGCAGCGGCACTTCAGCGGAGGGTGGACGCACGAGACGGAGCCCTCTCAAACTGCAGCGCGTCCCACCAGCATCGCCTAAAAGCCCTGCTCAATAATGGCTGATACGGTAAACTTTTGGTACAAACTCGGTCAAATTAGGTCACATCATGCTCAACTAGAATAGCTTCTTTTTTCTTAATAGTTTTACAGCCAGGAAAGGATCTGTTAACTATTCTTTCTTTTCAACTGCGTATGGTCATTATGCGATTACGAATAATCATTTTCAACCCCTGGAATAAATGTGTATGCGTATATTTTTTTGATTAGGGGACCACATGGCCAGGAAAAGTCAGTAATATTGTATATGGATTGTGGGTCTCGACAAAATATGATACAAACCAACGGAGATGTTCTGATTGAATGACGAAGGCAGATAGGTACATACTTACACTACTGCTAGCTACACACGCAGTGGGACTTGGTTGACCATGCTCCACGACCTCGTATAGGCAGGCTGCCTGACCGAGGCGCGCTAAGGGAGCGCCCTGACGTTACGGTGTCCTCCTGTTCGGCTAACGTTACAGTGTCCTCCTGTTTGGCCCGCTCCGACGTTACGGTATCCTCCTGCCCGCTCTGACGTTACGTTGTCCTCCTGTTGGCCCGCTCTGACGTTACGGTGTCCTCCTGTTTGGCCCGCTCTGACGTTACGGTGTCCTCCTGTTTGGCCCGCTCTGACGTTACAGTGTCCTCCTGTTTGGCCCACTCCGACGTTACGGTGTCCTCCTGTTTTGCCCGCTCTGACGTTACAGTGTCCTCCTGTTCGGCCTGTTCTGACGTTACGGTGTCCTCCTGTTCGGCCTGCTCTGATGTTACGGTGTCCTCCTGCCCGCTCTGACGTTACGGTGTCCTCCTGTTTGGCCCGCTCTGACGTTACGGTGTCCTCCTGTTCGGCCCGCTCTGACGTTACGGTGTCCTCCTGTTCGGCCTGACGTTACGGTGTCCTCCTGTCCTGCCCGCTCTGACGTTACGGTGTCCTCCTGCCCGCTCTGATGTTACGGTGTCCTCCTGCCCGCTCTGACGTTACGGTGTCCTCCTGCCCGGTCTGACGTTACGGTGTCCTCCTGTTCGGCCTGCTCTGATGTTACGGTGTCCTCCTGCCCGCTCTGACGTTACGGTGTCCTCCTGTTTGGCCCGCTCTGACGTTACGGTGTCCTCCTGTTCGGCCCGCTCTGACGTTACGGTGTCCTCCTGTCCTGCCCGCTCTGACGTTACGGTGTCCTCCTGCCCGCTCTGATGTTACGGTGTCCTCCTGCCCGCTCTGACGTTACGGTGTCCTCCTGCCCGCTCTGACGTTACGGTGTCCTCCTGCCCGCTCTGACGTTACGGTGTCCTCCTGCCCGCTCTGACGTTACGGTGTCCTCCTGTTGGGCCTGCTCTGACGTTACGGTGTCCTCCTGCCCGCTCTGACGTTACGGTGTCCTCCTGTTTGGCCCGCTCTGACGTTACGGTGTCCTCCTGTTGAAGGGAGCTGTCTGACGTTACGGTGTCCTCCTGTTGAAGGGAGCTCTCTGACGTTACGGTGTCCTCCTGCCCGCTCTGACGTTACGGTGTCCTCCTGTTTGGCCCGCTCTGACGTTACGGTGTCCTCCTGTTCGGCCCGCTCTGACGTTACGGTGTCCTCCTGTTGAAGGGAGCTCTCTGACGTTACGGTGTCCTCCTGTTGAAGGGAGCTCTCTGACGTTACGGTGTCCTCCTGTTTCGGTCCGCTCTGGTTACGGTGCCTCCTGTTTGGCCCGCTCTGACGTTACGTTGTCCTCCTGTTCGGCCCGCCCTGACGTTACGGTGTCCTCCTGTCTCTGACGTTACGGTGTCCTCCTGTTGGGCCCGCTCTGTGCCACTCCGGCATCCGCTGGCGGCGGCGGCGCCGGCGGCTGCTCTCCCCCCCCCCCCCCCCCCCGGCAGGGGACGGCCGGCCGCCGGCAGTGCCCGAGAGGCCGTGTACCGGCATTGGTCGGCGGAACGGAGTAATGACACACTGCCCGGTGACGGCCCTGCTCCCGTCCGGCTACCTACCAACACTTTCACCTGCATCTAAATTTCCATCACACCATTTTCGTATCTTATGGGTTATGGCTATACTTTATGTTATACCAGTCCAATCGGGACTTGGTCTCCAAATCTGCCACGCTGTGACTTATGGGACCACAGCAACAAGGGACCGATTTTAATTTTATTTGTTGTTTGTTGGTGTGCTGTGTTGAAGCAACGTAATGACTAATTATGAATTTGTGGTGAATATGAGGCACCGTAATAGCACAGGGGATTATCCGATACACATCAGTGTCTGTCGATGGAGTTCATGTCATTATTATGCTATCGGGATTGCCTATGAAGCTTGTTCCGTTTTTATTCTTTGTGGAGATGCAATGGATATAATTATTTTCGCTTAGGGTGTTCGGTTTTAACCCTTATTCAGCGCCCCATTGTGAAACAGTGATCACTGTCACTAATGCCTTCACATGCTATAATTGATGTTGATAATTTGTCGGCCGTAGGCTAATTGGTTGTCAGTCAGAAATCAGAATAATCCTGTTTTCACCGGACAGTTTCTCACAATTAGCGCACATCTGGGTACTTAGGTGGCTCGTTGACATGAGCTGACGTGACGCCAGAGGGACCGGTCGGCACCCCGTGCCGGTACCGTGCTAATGGCCCGCCGGGACGCGCCGGGCGACCGGCCCGCCGGTCGGGCCTGCCGGGACACTCCGCCCACGGAGCCGGACTTTTGGCGCCGGGGGATCAGCCCGCCGGCCGGCCGGGCGTCCCTCCCCCGGTCCGGCTGGGGCTCGGATGGCTTTCAGACTCGTCCTTCCGCACGCGGCCCTACACAGCCAGAGTCGTCCTCACCCCCTCCTGAAAAAAATGAGCCAGATTTTTTGCACATGGCTGCCAATTTGCGAGTTTTTTTTTTAGGTCGAGTGACGCAATGTCTGCGACGAAAAGCTGCCTACCACGGAACAATATTTTTAAGAATTGAGTATCATTTCATTTGCCATAAATCTGAGCAGAGGCCAGTTTTACCAGCAAAATCACCGGCTGCAAAAATGTTTGTTTTAAGTCGTCTCCAAGTTTTACCGTCCAGGCGAAAAAAAGATATGCCCATCGATGTGAAAAAATGATATCAGTCAGCGTAACTGGTATGGTTTCACATCAGCGGCTGTTTTCTCGCGTTATGAGTTAAGTCATGTTAAGCTTAAGGGAGACTCCAAGAAATAATTATACCGGCAGTCGGCTATTTTTATGTTGGTAAAACTGGCCTAAGGACTTGGTATTTCATCATAATCGTGAAAAAGCCGATGTGAAGATAATTTGTTGCTTGAAGATCTTATGTTGTTGCTAAAAGTAGCAATGCAAATAAGCGAGGTGAAACACTTAACCGTATTATAATCCTGGCTTCCCCATTAGTGGCAAGGAGGGGCTGTTTGGGACCCCTCTTGATATCTCGAGATCTAACCGGCCGATTTTCAAAATTCGAACGACATTCTATTCCACTCAACGAGATCTACATTTTAAACAAAAAAGGTCCCGAAAACGCAAATGGGAGGGGCAGTAGTTTGGGGGGGGTGTAAAAACTGGAAATTTTAGATGTTTTTTTTTGCGCAACAACTGTAGGTCGATGCAGCATGAATCAGCAATTGACATGCATCACAAAAATAGGTATTTGGAAAAATAATAGACGGATACGGGTGATTTAAATTTTGAAGTCTCATGAAATACGTAACTAATCGGTTGTTTTGCAGGTGCTGCCACCGAAGCGGGTTGGCAATGGTTTGATGTACTAATTCATACAAGTAATGTTGATATGCCTACAAAATGAATAACTACAGTTATGATGCATCAGCATCGTGATCTTCACCCAAATGACTCGCTTCACGAATAGGACCTCCCATTTCCCAATTCCCCATGCCCTGGAACCACCTCTGATAAAGGTATCAACTAGAAATTTTTAGGGAATGTGTCCAGTTTCGTTTTAAGAAAAGTCAGAAACTGTCAGCTTCCTAGCTGTAGCCGTTTTGAAGATATTCCCAAAAAAACCTGAGGTGAGTGGATGAAAACAACCCCTCTGCCACTAATAGGGTTAACACTGCATAGATTTGCAGCACTTTCAGTTAACCCGCGCCCCGCTGGGGGGGGCAGAATCTGCCCCCCTCCCGTTTTTCGCCAATAACTTCTAAACGCAGTACGCCAGCGACGTCAAACTTCCAGCACCTTATCATACATCAATTTGACACGTTCCCTGAAAACTTGAGCGAAATCTGTCGGAATTTTTTTTTTTGAGAAAATGACGTTTTAGTGACGTCATGTTCGCCATTTTCGCCTCAAAAACGGCAAAATTTCAAACGCCGCTAACATCTTCATTTTTAAAGGAATCAAGACGTAACAAAAAAGGTTATACGTCATTTTACTTTGTCTATCAAATGGCTATCTCGTTTTTTGAAAATATTGGATTTTGGCCCAATTTTTTTTTTCTTCAAAAAACTGATTTTTTTTTAAATAATTATGAAATCCAAAAATTTGAGTGTATCGAAAAAACCGGAATATACATCTGAGAAGTGGTCGATGAGCGCCTACATACCATTTTTTAGAAGAATCAGTTCAAAAATGTGGGAGTTATTTAAAATTTTATGACGTCACGACAAACAAAATTTTTGAAAAATGAATTTTTGGTAGTTCTAGACCTCGTACGGAAACAAAAATAGCACCTTTCGATTCGCCATGACATACTGCATCAGATATACACCTTTTTAGGCCTTAACAACCAACTTCAAAATTTGACCTCACTTGACCTGACCTTGACCTGACCTCGACCTGAACTTCAGCCAGATGTGGTCCATATCACTTATTGAGTGTGCCTATTGAATTCTATGAATAAAATGACCCATAAAACATGTGTCGCACATGCCCTTTTCTATATTTTGTTTTTGGTGACCTGACCTGACCTGACCTGACCTTGACCTTGATCTTTGAATGATATTGTATGCAACGAATATTGTCTTGGTAGCCTAAGAACACGTTTTGGGCAATCAGTCTCAGTCCATTATTCGGCAACTACGGTGCAAGGCCGATACTGTAGAAACTTGCATTTTTACCCTTGACCTGACCTTGACCTGGCATCTGACGTACTCAAGCAAAAAAAATGGGCTTTTAAGATCCGCCTTCTTGAGAGCTTTCGAGTGCCGTTTTCCCCCGTCTTTCTACGACCAACGGTTCGGAAGTTAGCCAGGGGGCAGAATCTGCCCCCCGCCCCTCAGCAGGGCGCGTATGACTGAATAGCCCAGCGGGGCGCGGGTTAAAGGGAGATTATGACCTTTTTCCACAAAATCTGAGTTAGGACCATTTTCTGACAAAACACAACAAGTTATAATGTAAATTAAAACCATTTTGCTCAATTCGGTACCTTGCCGCAAATATCTCAACTTGAAGTCACGTTAGCGGGGAGCGCTGAAAATGACCGTTGAATAAGTACTTACATCACTTTTTGGTACTTGCATGTAATTTTGTAAAATGAGCGTATTCCTCACATTTGATCTTCATCACATCTAGTTAGTTAATGGTCGTCTATAGTGCCTTCAAAAGATATTAATGGTTTGGGGGTGGTTTATGTCTAAATTTACGCAACTATTTTTCCTGTTCATCATCTGTCGCCATATGCTGCTATTTTAGTAGCAACGACTCAATTTTGAATCGGTCCCGCCGACTGCACAATAAAAGAAGATACAACACTTTTGCGGCATCACTGAAAAACTTATGCAGTACTGTTATCAAAATTCTCATAACACCGTTCGACAAACCTGAAGTCTTTTTGAAATAAATATGCTTGTATTTTTCGCTTCAGGCTCTGAGGCCAAAATAATGAATTTCGTAGTCGCAATCGCAAGATTTGGCTGCGTTTCTGGCGCATGCCGTTCATTTGTGGCGCAAAATAATACTTGGAAACAAAGAAGAGTAGGCACTATGTACCCCCGAATTAGAATCTAATTAATTCTAAACCGAATTAACTCTAATTCAAATTAGAATCCTTACAACCAAGCAACGACAAGGCGATAACATAAACAAAAACCCAAGCGTCGCTGTTTGAAACAAAAGCGCCATATACTGCGACTTTTTATAGAGAAGGACAACGCATTTCGGTGGGTGTTACAAGTACTGCAAGTACTGCTTCTTTTTTGCAAAATTAAAAACCTTTTTCACATACGAAAATGTGCTAGGAAATTTTCATATTTTATAGAAACTACAGTAGAAATAGTATAGATGTCGAGTAATTTTTATTTAAGAAACAAGAAAGCTCATTATCTCCCTTTAACTAAACGCTTAATAAAAAATGACATTTACCTAAAGCATGGAATCATCACATTATGTTAATAAAGTAATTAAAAATGTAAGCTTAACCCTCCAAATGATACGAATAAAAATGCTTTACATCATCATCATTTTATCAGTTGCGACTGACGTGGGTCTCCGGTTTCCGCAGTGGTGCGTGTGTGCAGCAGTTTCGCCCCTGTGCCGCTCCCACGCGCGGGTAACATGACCTTCCGAGCGCCGGGCGGGGGGAGTTTTCACGTGTCCGCGCGCGGTCGGCCCAATTCTCCCGAGCCCCACCAATCAGGTGGTCGGGGCCGGCCGACCAGCTGATCGGCCGCCAGTCGGCCGCTGACGCTCGGAGAGGGAGGACCGCGCGGCGCGCAGCGGCGGACCCA
Source organism: Amphibalanus amphitrite (assembly GCF_019059575.1). Lineage (NCBI taxonomy): Eukaryota > Metazoa > Arthropoda > Thecostraca > Balanomorpha > Balanidae > Amphibalanus > Amphibalanus amphitrite. Next base: position 101,355 of record NW_024882051.1, read on the forward strand.
GTGAGACGTGTGGGCGAGCCGCCAGGGCCCAGTGCCGGCAGCTGACGGACTGAGCAGGCGGCTGGTGGTGACGCCCGCCATGCCTCAGGTGGCCTGTCAGAAGTTCACCGTGAGCAGGGACTCGGTGACCCGGGCGGCCGCTCGCGCCGCACGGTGGAAGAAGCTGCCCACGGACCGCGGGAAACTGAGTGACAAGGAGAGCGGCTTCGAGTCGAGTCCGAACAGCCCGCGGGCTGAGTCGGGCCTGGAGCACGCCCAGCACGCGCCCGGATCGCAAGGTATGTCCCGCGCCAGCTGCATGCCTATTGCCAATGTTCTGTGCTCAGCCGTTTGTCTTCAATCGCCGACAGTTTTGTTATGCTGTGACTGTGTGGTGCTGTGCCCTGGTCCTTCGATTCAGCGTGGTGTTCTCGATTTGTTCAGCGGATACCGGACTCATCAGAACAATGTGTGTCCTTGCTGAATGGTTCTACGTAGGTGAAACACAGCGAGACCGCTGCCCTGGCTCTACTCTGCACTGGTTGCGCGGTACTCGGCTTTTTCGGACATATTCTCATTCGTGCTTCTATCCCTCATATGCTACTGGCGCTGCCCTATTAAAGGCTAAAGCCATTATTTTTCTATTTAGAAGACTCATCGAGAAAGACTGCAGTGCAGTAGGCGTGATTAATTATATTAGCGGAAAGCTTTACCTTTGAAACGCTCATTGCGAATAATCATACCTATGATTGGGACATTCCTTTTTAACCTTCATGGCCATGGAACGAAACTGCGTTGTATGGAGCTTTCCATTAGTTTGAGTATCGATCAAGGATAACACCTGTCATCATTATTTCTTCTTGTTGTAAGGGGCGGTCTCGACTGTGATTTTCCACGGCTCCGAGTTTCCATCGGTCCTGCTCCCATCGATCGGGTCACCTGCGTTCGAGCACACCCCTTCCTCTGCTCTGCAGAGGAGCGCTCATCCCTCATCGCTCTGCGCGCGGCAGCTTTTGGCTGAAGGGCTGGGTCGTTGTTTGTCGTGGCTGGCATTGTCAGTGTCATCATCTGCTCAGTGATGACACTGACACTACCTCCACTCGTTAAGTGTCTGTTCATTAGTCAGTGAGTGAGCTTCCCGAACTGCCGCTGAGCGGAATAGGCGCGGCCCGACCTCAGCGGAACTCACAGCGGGTCTCAGCGGAACTCACAGCGGGTCTCAGCGTAACTCGCAGCGGGTCTCAGCGGAACTCGCAGCGGGTCTCAGCGGAACTCACAGCGGATCTCAGCGGAACTCGCAGCGGGCATCAGCGGGACGGGGGCGACCTCAGAGGCGGCGGAGGGGGGGGGAGGGGAGGGGAGGAGAGGGGAGGAGAGGAGAGGGATGGCGCTGTTATAAGGGTGGTCCTCGTCCAGAGCTAGTATGTGCCAGCGACAGTGGGCGCGCAGCAGAGACAGACGAGCGCCTAAGCGTGGTACTCGACCCGAGGCACGAAACAGCTGTTCGCAGCCGTTCAAGCTGCTGTTCCTCATGAGATGAAATAAATACTTTGATAAATTCAAAGGTTTTTATTGTTACTGGTCGGAAAAGATAGTTCGGATAAGATAGGTATTATTAATCATTACTCGGTGAATAATCGCTGTATTTCAGCAATGATAAAAATACCGTCTCGGACATATCCCGTTCCCAGTCTCGGCTGACGCGCGGACCGCTGTGAATCCGCGCCATGGCGCAGGTCGCCGGCGCGGTGGCGGTGCACAGAGTAGCTCATTGTCGGACCGCTGTGAATCCGCGCCATGGCGCAGGTCGCCGGTGGCGGCGCACAGAGCAGCTGATGTCATTGGTGCTGCTGTCCACAGCGAGGCCGTCTCAAGTTATCACAAGCATACGTTATCTGCTGTTATCGGCACAACACACGACTGAAGCGCCATACCTCTGCGGCTGCATTGATAAGGCCAATGATGCACCGGCTATCGGCGTGCATAGGGACTATTTCCGTGAGCACTCTGTCAAAGACGAATACGAATGAGACCTGAACATCGCGCGAACTTTGGTCTCTCGAGCCGTGTGAGGCGGCTCGGGCCTCTCGCCCTGCGTTTTGTCCCAAGGTCGCGCTTCTGCGCGTGACAAAGCGTCGGCATGACTTCGTTTCTGGCGCCTGCACGGTCAGACGGTCCGGTCACTGTTGGCTCAGGTCCGGTCACTGTTGGCCCGGGTCCGGTCACTGTTGGCCCGGGTCTGGTCACTGTTGGCCCGGGTCTGGTCACTGTTGGCCCGGGTCTGGTCACTGTTGGCCCGGGTCTGGTCACTGTTGGCCCGGGTCTGGTCACTGTTGGCCCGGGTCTGGTCACTGTTGGCCCGGGTCTGGTCACTGTTGGCCCGGGTCTGGTCACTGTTGGCGCGGGTCTGGTCACTGTTGGCCCGGGTCTGGTCACTGTTGGCCCGGGTCTGGTCACTGTTGGCCCGGGTCTGGTCACTGTTGGCTCGGGCTCAATCTGGCCACGGGGACGGGTGCCGGAGTTCTGGTGCCGTAGGTCAGTCAGTCGGTCGGTCCCGGAGGGACTGTAACAGGTTGACGTTTCACTGAGATGCTATCAGGTCACCCGACCAGTGGGACAATGTAGCAGGTCACCCGGTTGGTGGGACACTTTATCAGGTCGGCCGGTTGGTGGGGGCCCGGGCGGAGTGTCTTCTCCCCTCGACTGCCTGGTGACCGACTACAGGAGCTGGTCTCCTCCGGGGACCAGCCGACGTCTCAGTGATGGCCAGGTCCGGGCTGACGGTAGGTCCGGCTGTAGGTGGGCCGTTTCGGGCCGGCCAGCTGCCCCCGATATCCTGCCGACGCTGCAGGTCACACTGGGTCACGGCCGCGGGCTGGAGCGACCCGGGCCGCGCGCGTCTGCAGCCGCCCAGACCGGGCGCCGCCTCGCTGCCGGTCAGATGTGGACCCTCACGGCCTGTTCGTGGCCCCCGAGCGGCGGCCGCCGCGATTGTGCAATGTTCCGGGAGCTGCAGTGCCCTGTTTCACCGTCGACTGGGTTGCAGCGTTTGCAGTAACTCGGTGGCGGAGTGACCCAGTTAGTGAGGTCGCACTGAAAACTTTTTTACTACCTCCTGGAGAGTTCATTTTCATCAAACCCGCAAGATAATAGTATATTGAAAGGGTAACTCGCTGCTACCATTATGTGCATAGTAACGGTACGTGGTTAATATGAACTTATTCGCCAGCGAAGAGTATTATTACCATGTAAATATCAATATTACTCTCGCGATCCAGAACATCACGAAAACTCTTTCCTCCTGGGTATCGTGACTCGGGTACAGATAGTCGTTTCATGCGTGGATCTTGTTTACCCTCGTGAAGATGATATTTGAAATGGAAACAATCAGCCAATCAGAAACGAGATCGGCCGTTTGCGGTTTGAAGGCCGCGCGCATCTGTCAGTTTTCGGCCGTTGGTCTCCGAGAGCGGATGTGAGCAGTGTCGGTGCCGCGCGGCGTGGCCGTTGGTGATTGTGCTTGTGTGTTGTTCATCGCCTATAGAGCCTCTGTGGACATTTTATTGTAAGTACCGATGTGCTAGAGCATTGCGTGCCGTTGAGTGGTGCTAATTTGACCTGGTTAACAGGACCCCGTGCACGGCCACGTGGCCTAGTGTTGTGAGTACGTACATTAATTTTGTTGTGATGCTACAAGTTTATGCATTTTGTTGGTGACTTTGAAAAAGCCTTGCACTGTAGTGATCCAGTCTCATTATCTCACGCAGACGGGCGACCACCCAGGACCGCCGTCGCTCACTTCAAATATTGTGCGCTCTGCCTAATCCAATATGAGGGCGCTGAATGTCTTGTATTCATATTCAAATTGCATTCAAGTTGTATCGTGGTGTTTATTTACCGCTTGTGCATTGCTGAACGCTTTGTATAAATTTGTATGAATAAGTGAAGAGTCTCACAATGTTCATGGTTGGTGTGCCCCTCGTATTGTTTGTACGGAAGCCAAATATACCTACATTGTTGCTCTTGAAACATTTTTTTTTTTTAGTTGGTGAGCTCCGGTTAACAGAAGCTTCGTGAAGCTTCTGAAGGAAGCGTCTGTGGGTCTGTTACCATCCTCTGGGGGGTTTACACTAAAGGAAAGAGTAAACATTACCATGTGACAAAGGGTAAGCCATAAAAATATACTCTCTGTAGGAGGGTAAAGCACAGAGTAGATGATGCGTTACTCCCTAAAAAAGGGTTCCGTTAAAGATTTACCCTTTCAAAGAGTGTAACCCAAAAAATGTTACACTCTAGACAAGAGTAAATCAAAAGATTTTACCATTCATAAGATGGTAAAAAACGTCTGTGTGTCATGTTACCCCTCCCTGGCGAGTTTACTCTTCATGAAAGAGTAAAATTTACCATCTGGAAGGTGGTAAAAAACGTCTGTGTGTCAAGCTACCATGCTATGGCGGGTTTACCCTTCAGAAAATGGTAAAAAAGTTTTCAGTGCGTGGCTGGCGCTGGCTGTCTTCGAGGTAGTGAACGCTGAACACCCTATCGAGGCACTGAACGGCTCAGGGCTCGGAAACAATTATAAGAATTAGAAACTGCTCGGACCGAAGTCCCTTGCCGTCGGTGATCGATCGTTGAAGGTCTTCACGAAGGAGATTGGCGGGAGAGCTGGGTGGACGATGGGGAGTTGCTCGGAGCCGCGGTCACTGGCTGTGCAGACTGAGGGCGTCTGAGCCGGCGGCGTCGAGGACGGGCGGTGACTCGCCGGGCTCGGCTGGCCACGGCCCGGCACCGTTACCGCCCGCTTCCTGCGGGGCCGGGCCACCGCCCCCGGCCCCGGCCCCGCGCCGCCAAACTGCCGGCCGGAACAGACGGCCGTCGTCGCTCCGAGTCCGGTCCTGCCAGTGACAGCAGCCGACTCCATCTCAGCACACGAGACCCGCCCGCCCGCCTGTCCTCAAAGCTGCTGATCCGCACACTGGCGGCGCCCCGGCCGGTCCCGGGTGAGCGGGCGGCGTCAGTTCCCTACCGGGCCATCCCACGCACTCCGTGCTGCCGCCGGCGACTGGGGCGTGCCTGGGGCGACAGAGGGCCGCCGCCGAGCCACACCTGGGGCGACAGAGGGCCGCCGCCGAGCCACGCCTGGGGCGACAGAGGGCCGCCGCCGAGCCACGCCCGCCGCCGAGCCACGCCTGGGGCGACAGAGGGCCGCTGCCGAACCACGTGCCTGCACCTCTCTGGACCAGGCCGGGCCGAGTCAGCCAGTGCTCGGACGGCCCTGTCACAGGAGCAGCCGCCGCGCTGTCAGCTGAGCTGGGCCGGCCGTGCCCCGGTCCCGGCCGGGCGGGTGGCCGCTGGGGCGCGCCGGGAGCGGTGACATGGGTCAGACGGCCGACTGGTGAGTGGCCGGACCGAACGGTCCCGACCCGGGCCGAGTGGCGCCGTCCGGCCTCCGCAGCCGCCGGAACTGCCAGAGCCGGGCCGGCGGCGGCCTCAGCAGCGGCTCGGACGGCATCAGTGGCGGCCCGGTGCGGCGGCTGTCTCGGGCCGTCCGCCGGGTTCATGGCACTGGTGCACCGGGCGCTGTGCACTGCGGCCGTCGACCCCCGGCGCCGCCCGGGCCCACAGCCGGCCGGCGCCGCGCGCCACACATCGCCGCGCCGGCAAACTCGGCCGTCGACAGCGGCAAAAACGGCGTGCCGCCGCCGCATCCGGCGCGCGCCACGTGGGCCGGCACTCCCACGGGGCCCGGCGTGCCCGCGAAACACGGCCGGGTCCGGCGGGCGCCGGCGCTGGGCCGCTGACCGAGTGGCGCGCTGACGGCGCCGCCCGCCGACCGCCGACCGGTGACGGCGCCGCCCGCCGACCGGTGACGCCGCCAGCGAGCGTCAACGACCGGCAAGGTCGAGCGTCCCTCCGCCGCGCCGGTCCACCGGAGCGGTGGTGAGTTACTCACCTCGGAGGCTCTGAGGTGAATAACTCACGATCTGCAGCTGTGCTGTGGGCATTACCGCCCAGAAAACCCGCTGCGCCGGCCGGCCCGCCTGGGAGTCCCCGTGCCGTTCCGCGCCGTAGGTACCGTTTTCGTACCGTTTCCGTACCGTACCGATACAGCAGCTCAGCTCAGTCTCCGGGGCCAATGCACTCGGCTCTGGACGGCCCACCTACATGGGCTGGCTGATGTTGCCGACCCGATTGTATGCATTTGGTGTGCACAGTGCACACATTGCACAGTTTCACTTAACATTGCACACATTGGTTGGATGCTGGAGCTCTATTGCATAACTTTTTTTCTGGTGGAAAGAGATCAATGCATGTTTTAGTGTGTGGCTTCCGTTTTAGCAGTCATCAAAACTTTAACGTCCGTTGTTCACAGTTTTGTATCCATGCAACACTTAATAATCGTCAGAACGGCATTAAAAACCAAAAAGTAATACCTAATACGTCAAGTACCGAGTTAGGGTGGGTGTGTCGCTGACACATTCTGACCTGCTCCTCTCACCGTTGCAGAGTTGGCGCTGCGCGGGGCGCAGGAGCAGCAGCACATCTCTCTGGACTGTTTCGAGTTCATCAAGAAGCTGGGCTCCGGCGGTAAGTAGCCACCATTGCGCTGCCTTCCTCCCGACTGTTTGTGTTATCGGCACACACTGCAGCTGAGCACCTTGTCCGGATCGTTGGGCCCGGGCCGCGCTGCACGGGCCTTTCTCCCGTGCCCCGCCTTCTACTGTGCTTGTCCGGTGCTGTCCCTTCTGTCTGTCCGGCGCTGTTTGGGCTCGCTGTCCGGCGCTGTACCTTCTGTCTGTCCGGCGCCGTCTGGGCTCGCTGTCCGGTGGTGTCTGGGTTTACTGTCGGGCGCTGTCTCTACTGGCTGTCCGGCGCTGTTTGGGCTCGCTGTCCGGTGGTGTCTGGGCTCGCTGTCCGGTGGTGTCTGGGTTTACTGTCGGGCGCTGTTTCTACTGGCCATCCGGCTCCGTCTGGGCTCACGGGGTGTGTTGTATCGCGGTGGGACGGCCGGCCCCCGTCAGCCACGACCAGCTCCGTCCGTCCGCGGGTCGCCTGTGCAGAGAGGTGGACGGAGGCTGCCGCGGCAGGTCCCCAGTGCTGGTCTGGGGCCCGGTCCCTCCCCTCCGCGTCCTACAATCTACACTCTACAGACACCGCCCGGGGCCACGGAAGGTAACGGACTCTACCGCCACTCCCGCCCGTCGACCTGGCGGCGGGACCCGGCGGACCCCTTCCGTGGGCCATCCTCGCCCCGGGCGGCGGAAACCACTGGGATCCTTCCACCCCCGCCTTATGACCCGAGGCGGCGGAACTCACTGGGCCTCTCCGGCACACACATAGACACCCTCACCCGAGGCGGCGGAACTCACTGGGCCTCTCCGGCACACACACATACACCCTCACCCGAGGCGGCGGAACTCACTGGGCCTCTCCGGCACACACACATACACCCTCACCCGAGGCGGCGGAATTCGGCAAGCCTCCCTGTGGCAGTGGTGGCCGGTGGGGCTGGGCAGCGGGCTGGTTTGGGCGCTGCCGCCGGCCGCCGCGCCGCGCTGGCGAGCGTTGACCCCCCGAATGTCGGCCAGTGTACCGGCCAGCGGCCCGGCCCGGCCCGGCGCTCCCCTGAGCCGCCAGTGGCACGGCACGGCCGTGGTCACTTCTCTGAGCCGCCGGCCGCCCATCCGTGGCTCCGCTGCGGCAGCCGTGCTGGAGGGATCGGCTCTGCTGGTGGGGCCGATGGAGAGGTGCGCAGCTCAGCAGGGGTAAGGGCTGGCGCGGCCGGTGTCAGGAGTGTTTTTGTGTTATGTCGGCAGAGCACAGGGGGCGGGAGGTAACACGCTGCAGAGCACAGGGGGCGGAGGTAACACGCTGCAGAGCACAGGGGGCGGAGGTAACACGCTGCAGAGCACAGGGGGCGGAGGTAACACGCTGCAGAGCACAGGAGGCGGGAGGTAACACGCTGCAGAGCACAGGAGGCGGGAGGTAACACGCTGCAGAGCACAGGGGGCGGGAGGTAACACGCTGCAGAGCACAGGGGGCGGGAGGTAACACGCTGCAGAGCACAGGGGGCGGGAGGTAACACGCTGCAGAGCACAGGGGCGGGAGGTAACACGCTGCAGAGCACAGGGGGCGGAGGTAACACGCTGCAGAGCACAGGGGCGGGAGGTAACACGCTGCAGAGCACAGGGGGCGGGAGGTAACACGCTGCAGAGCACAGGGCGCGGAAGGTAACACGCTGCAGAGCACAGGGGCGGGAGGTAACACGCTGCAGAGCACAGGGCGCGGAAGGTAACACGCTGCAGAGCACAGGGGCGGGAGGTAACACGCTGCAGAGCACAGGGCGCGGAAGGTAACACGCTGCAGAGCACAGGGGGCGGGAGGTAACACGCTGCAGAGCACAGGGGCGGGAGGTAACACGTTGCAGAGCACAGGGGGCGGAGGTAACACGCTGCAGAGCACAGGGGCGGGAGGTAACACGCTGCTGGTGGTGCCGGCTGGTGATGTGGTGCTGGGCACACTGTGCACTCAGCACTGATCACTCGGGTACTCGGTGACCGTCTGGGGCCGTGCGGCGGGCTGTGCAGGTGACGTGCGCTGTCCGTCCGTCCGTCCGTCCGTCCGTCCGTCCGTCCGTCCGTCCGCGCTCTATTCTGTCGGGTGGAGGCGCCAGGCCCAGCTGGGAAGTCGGGTGGAGGCGCCAGGCCCCTGTCTGGCGGTCCTGTTATCGTCTGAGTGGGGCCGCGGCGGCTGAAGCGGCCGATCGGGCAGAGTCGAGCGCCCCGGCGTCACTAACTCCAGTGTCGACATCGGACATTTCACGACTGGGGGAAGCCTGGGCCTGATAAGCACCAGACTAAGGCATATAGGCACCCTCAGGATCTGTTTTGGCTTAGAGGAATGCGGCTGTTTTCTTGTCCGGCGCTCAGATAATGCCTTCACGACAATCGAACAGAACGAAGGGCTCTGCCGTAAGACGACCTAAAGTCGATGGTATGTCCCGTTGTCACTTGCTGTTTACGAATTCGCGATATGGCATACGACGGTAGGACGGACCGCACAACTTCTGACAATTCTGACAGAGCGCCTCAGCGCGAGGTAGAACGTCACGCAGCCCGGCGGCGCCGACTACCAGCGGCGGGGCGGGCGCAGTGGGGTCCCGATCCTCCGCGCTCCGCTCCCGGCCACAGCGGCCACGCGCGCCACCGGCTGACGGAGGCCGCCCGAGGCCATCGCTCTGCCTCCCCCGGCCCTCTGCCCCGCCCGGCGCCCGGCAACAAGCCGTGTGCGTGTGCGTCGGCGGAGCAGCCGGTCAGGCCGCCGACGTCGCCCGGCCGTGCCGAGCGCGGTCGATAGCTGAGGCCTGAGGGCGCAGAGCTGCAGCGGCCAGTCACCGGCACACAGGTGACACACAGGTCACGGACAGGTCACGGACAGGTCACGGGAGACACAGGTGGCAGGCCGGACACCGTGCAGGTCTGACGGTGCGCACGGAATAGCTAATATAGTTAAGACCAGGTCGTGATCAGAATTCACGAGTTAGTCAGAGTTCAGATGCGTCCCGTCACCAGCGGTACACAATTCACATGGACTGAACACGACACTGAAGAATCTAGTGTCTGCGCACACAGGCGAGCGTTTGTGGCGGTCCGACGCGTTCGTTCCGGAATGTTCGATGGGCTACGCAGCTCGAGCGGCAGCCGGGCTGGAGGGTTACATCATCCCAGCTGTGGGCCAGTGGCCGCGTCAGGCGCGGCGAAGGCACCGACCCGCAGCCCGGCGCGGCGGCGGGCGCAGCCGTGGCTCGTTGTCGGGCCAGCGCGCCGTGCGGCTCTGGTTGGCACCTCGCGCGGCGCCCGGCCGGCCGCTGCCAGAGTGGCGCTCCCCGCCCCTCCCCACCCCCAGTCAGCTGATTGCCGGCCGGCCGGCGCGGCGGTGACGCGGCGGACGGCCCGGCGCGGCGGATGATTCGGCGGCGGACGGCCCGGCGCAGTGGGTACCTATATGAGTCGGCGGCCGGCAGGTCGGCCGGTCGCGGAACCTCCCTGATTCACCAGTTTCCGGCAGCTCGTTGGGCTGTATGGCTGATCACGTGTCAGACACAAGGGCAGCAGTCCGCCTTCAGCCGGGCGCCGAGCTGGTGCGCCGGAAAAGGTTCCCCTCAACTGGGGAGGACGGGACTTACCGTGCTGAGAGGTACGCGCCGGCAGGAACCCCGTCCCGATCGACAAGCGGTGCGTTGTGGCGCTGCCGGGGAGGCCCGAGTCTCGGGAAGGGGGGGAGGAGGGACCGTGGCGTGAGCAGACAGACGGGCGAGCGTTCAGTTTGTTCCACCGACCGCTGGCCACAGCAGCTCCACGGGCAGTGTCCGCTGGGTGCGGTCCTGTCTCGGTGGATCCCGCCGGCTCTCCCGGTGGATCCCGCGGTCTCTCTGTGGATCCGGCCGCCGCTGTCGGTGGATCCCGCCGGCTCTCCCGGTGGATCCCGCTCACTTTTCGCGGCTGGGCGCAGCCAGACCCGTTGTTCCGGGCTCGTCTGTGTGCGCCATGGCCCCTGGACAGTGGGCAATGTGAGTATAGTCGGCCGGCGTTGCAGGGGACTCCGATCTGGGACGCGCCGCCCGCCTGCGTGCTACTGCTGCTGCATGACCCAATTTGCCCCGCCGACGAGCAGCCGGACGGCTATTTAAACTCGGTCGATGACAAGGACGAAGGACATGGTCGGCGCGGTGACGGAAACTGTGCGCCGGCCAGCTCCGGCCACCTCCGGCCACCTCCGGCCACCTCCGGCCAGCTCCGGCTAGCTCCGGCCAGCTCCGGCCAGCTCCGGCCACCTCCGGCCACCTCCGGCCTGCTCCGGCCACCTCCGCGTCCCTCGGAACTCCGCGGTCGCAAAGCGATACTCATTGTACGAACACCATGTAGTGAGCGCGTATTACCCGCCAGGGCCCGCAGTGAAACAAGGTCCGGACCGCACAGCGGTTTTCCTTCTTAATTCTGATCTTCTCGGTTTTCGCCTGACATGCGGGCATACGATAGTTTCCGAGTGACATCAGCTTTCATCGCACATAATACGCTTCTCGATCGCTGAGTGACGTGGGCAATGGGATCCTGCAGAGTTGAATGTGGCAATTTTGTCGGATGATGGGGGTTCGCTGCTGTGGTGTAAGCTGTTCGACGTCTGACGAAACACTCCGTCAGGTGAATGGCCTGACTCGGTGCGTACACGTAATGGATCCACCGTTACGTAATGGATCCACCGTTACTTTGCGCGGTACTTATAAGACAGACTGTACAGTCTGTCTTAAAAGTATCGCGCAAAGTGACGGGATCCATCAAGCCTGACCTAGGAAGGGCCTGCTATAATTTGAAAGTCACCGAACCTATTGACCTGGGGAATGGACGAGGATGTCAATTGCTTGGCTGACTCAAATTTAGCAGGCCCTTCCTCGGTCAGGCTTGATGGATCCACCGTCACTTTGCGCGGTACTTTTAAGACAGACTGTACGTACATAAATGGTGCAAAGGAGCGAGGCTGCTAGCAATGTGGGATCACCATTCACCGTATCCTCTCTCTCTCTCTCTCTCTCTCTCTCTCTCTCTCTCTCTCTCTCTCTCTCTCTCTCTCTCTCTCTCTCTCTCTCTCTCTCTCTCTCTCTCTCTCTCTCTCTCCTCTCTCTCTCTCTCTCTCTCTCCCTCTCCCTCTCCCTCTCCCTCTCCCTCTCCCTCTCCCTCTCCCTCTCCCTCTCCCTCTCCCTCTCCCTCTCCCTCTCCCTCTCCCTCTCCCTCTCCCTCTCCCTCTCCCTCTCCCTCTCTGTCTCTCTCTCTCTGTCTCTGTCTCTGTCTCTGTCTCTCTCTCTGTCTCTCTCTCTGTCTCTCTCTCTGTCTCTCTCTGTCTCCCTCTGTCTCCCCTCTCTCCCCCTCTCTCCCCTCTCCCCCTCTCTCTCTCTCTTTCTTTCTTTCTCTCTCTCTCTCTCTCTCTCTCTCTCTCTCTCTCTCTCTCTCTCTCTCTCTCTCTCTCTCTCTCTCTCTCTCTCTCTCTCTCTCTCTCTCTCTCTCTCTCTCTCGTCATGGGTAGCGTGGACTCCTGGGGACTCACGTTAGGTACTGCAGAGTGCGGACCCGTCAATTTTTTCCAATTTTCCCACCATCTTTTCTGACACGATGAACCTGTTATCCCATCTGCACCATCCCCTCTCCCTCCCCACGGGCCGGCCGTCTGCTGCATCGTATGCCCTCCCTCTCCCCACCTCTCCCGGACCTCCCAGCTGTTCCTGAGCTCTGACCTCTTCCAGCTGTTCCTGAGCTCTGACCACCTCACCTGTTCGTGAGCTCTGACCTCTCCCAGCTGTTCGTGAGCTCTGACCTCTCCCAGCTGTTCCTGAGCTCTGACATCGCCCAGCTGTTCCCGAGCTCTGACCACCTCACTGCAGGCCGTCGGCATGAAGGGACATCAGCGTTGCGGGCGGGGTACGGCAGCGTTGCGGGCGGGGTACGGCAGCGTTGCGGGCGGGGTACGGCAGCGTTGCGGGCGGGGTACGGCAGCGTTCTGGACGGGGTACGGCAGCGTTGCGGGTGGGGTAAGGCAGTGTGTGCTGGTGCAGAAGTCTGACCCCCCCCCCCCCCTGGCCGTCGGCAGGGGGTACGGCAGCGTGGTGCTGGTGCAGAAGTCTGACCCCCCCCCCCTCCCCCCGCCGTCGGCAGGGTACGGCAGCGTGGTGCTGGTGCAGAAGAAGGGCGGCCGCGACCACCGCGCCCACTACGCGCTCAAGATGACGGCGCTGAACCGGGCGGCGCTGGTGGAGCGCGACATCCTGCCGCGCCTCCAGAACGTACCCTACACGCTCGACCTGGCCTACGCCTTTTTCGACGCGCGCCTCGGCAAGGCCTTCCTCGTGCTGCGTGAGTACCGCCTGTCTGTCTGTCCGCGCTGTCCGTCCGCGCTGTCCGTCCGTGCTGTCCGTCTGTGCTGTCCGTGCTGTCCGTGACGTCTGTCCGTGCTGCCCGTGCTGTCTGTCTGTTCGTGCTGCCCGTGCTGTCTGTCCGCACTGTCTGTCCGTCCCTGCTGTCCGCGCTACTGTCTGTCTGCGCTGTCTGTCCGCGCAGTCCGTTCGTGCTGTCCGCGCTGTCTGTCCGTGCTGTCCGCGCTGTCTGTCTGTCCGCGCAGTCCGTCCGCGCTGTCCGTCCGTCACGTCTGTGTTACCGGTGACGGTGCCGTCTATGTCGGTACCAGCCGCGCGGACCGGGTCGGCTGTGGTGACGCAGTGCGAACGGTGTGCTCTGAGCCGTTTTTGTGGAAGCCGCTGTTTCCGGGTGGCGGCCTCGGCCAAATCGATCTGACCCGTGGCGCGTGATGCTCCGTTCGCTCCGCCAGCGCAGGGTGATGACCCGGGGTAGCGGGCCCTCTTACAGGCACTGCACCTTTGACCGTCCTCTGACACACACGGAGGGATGCCCGTCTCGGGACCCTCCCCTACCCTCCCCCCTGAGCCGGGGCCGGGCGCTGTGCACGTGCACGCTGGCGGGGGAGCGGGGAGGGCGCCGGCCGGCCGTCGGCCCACTCCCCGCGCCGTTCGATCCTCGGTCCGCACGCGGCTGTCCCCGTCGGCAGAGACGCCGGCGGCCATCGACCGGCGCACCTCTGCCCCATCTGGGTCACAGGCGGCCACCGGCGGACGGCCGCCGCCACCAGCTGATCGGGGCTGCTGCGTGCCGAGTCCGAGAGCCGTCAGCTGCACCGCCACGGCCGCCACCACCAGCTGATCAGCGCGTGCCGAGTCTGAGAGCTGTCAGCTGCACCGCCAGCCCATGGTGGCAATGGGTGCAGTGCACGAGCCGGACTATTCGGGCTTTACCGACGCACACCGCCTAGCGGCAACATTTACACACTTGACGTTTTTGTTTTCACATTTCATTTCATGTTTTTTTTTTTTTCGATCGGGACCTGGCCTATCGATCAAGGTTTTTCGTATTATGAGTCGTGCGGAGCCGGCCGGCCGGCGCAGGGACATCTCGGGTCACGGGACTCCAATCACGCCGTATTTCGGCAAACAAAGCCCAGCGCTGCGGTGACCTCGAATCGACCGAGAACTAACCTCTTTGTGCGACCGCCTGCCGTAGGAGACAAAGAGACGAGCTGGTTTTTCACTTGGCTCAGGAGGTTTGTGGAAAAAGAGTGCCGAAGTGCGCAGCGCAGCTACGCCAGGAGTCAGGGGGAGCGTCGTGTCTGTCCGCTGTCCACCGTGCTCTGTCGTGTCTGTCCGCTGTCCGCCGTGCTCTGTCATGTCTGGCCGCTGTCCGCCGTGCTCTGTCGTGTCTGTCCGCTGTCCGCCGTGCTCGGTCGGAGCTGGCCGGGCCGGCGGCCGCGCGGATTCCCTCTGGCTCGGTCGGTCGGTGCCCTCACGCACCCGGCGCTCCGACAGTAGGTGCGAGGTCGTCCTGTCGGGGTCTGTGACCCGGCCGTTATGCAAGGTGCGCAGCGTGCGGCGGCGCACCCGTGTCGGCGCTCACAAACAGCTCGGCAGGCCGACCTTGGCTGCCGAGCGGGCCGCCGAGCCCAGGGTCGGTGCGCCGCGCCCGAGACGCGGCCAAAGTCGAGACCGAGAGACCGAAAAAAAAAACGCCCGTCGTGGCGGCCGGGAGTGTGACGACGTCATCGGTCTGTCGAGAGACTGGGCTGGGACGGGCGCGGAGCTGGCTCGGGACGGGTGCGCGGGCCACCTCAGACCACCTCAGCCCCCCCCCCCGCGCCAGGTGGCGAGCAGAGCTCACCTGTGTTCGCAGAGGCCAGAGGCCCGCCGCGGGCCAGCAGGTGGCAGCGAGGCGGCCAGTCCGCTCTCAGGCCGCTGGGTGGGTGGGCAGAGCGGCCACAGGCAGAGGGAACTGGCGGCTCGCTGACCCGGCCGGCTGGTCACACCCAATACCTACACCCCACAGCCCGCAGTCCGAGTCGGTGCGCGGCGCTCCGGCCTGCCGGGAGGGCGGAGCGGCACGGGAGGGGAGCCGAGCCGGCCGGCCCGGCAGTGCAGCGTTCCACCGCTGGCTGTCCGGCAGTGGAGCGTTCTGTACCGCTGGCTGTGGCGCCGCCTGGGCTCCTGACACGGCCGGTGCCCTCTGGACACGCGGTCTGGACCAGGGGCTGTTTACGGCCAGCTGGTCGGACGCGGCGGGCGGTGCGCCCCGTCCCCCCTGTTCGGGTGACGCCGGTCAGAGGTCGCCGCTCAGCCGGCTGAGCCAGTGGCCACTATCCGCGCGCCGCGCCGTCCCGTGCAGTGCCGTGGTGTAACCATATACCGAGCCGAGATGTGCAGCGCCGTTTCCGCGCGCGGTCAGTTTCCTGTCGCCGGTGACAGGACGGTACAGTGGCCCATCTTTATCTGATAGCGCCTCCATGACCCGATCTCCACGAGGGCTGCCTAATTGGCTTCTCTGCCCCCGCGGTCGCTCATTCTCGGGCAGCGCGTTGAACGGATATAGAACAGTAGGCATGAGGTTCCAGGAAGCAGCGAGATAAAATGAGTTTCCCGTAACCAGATCCGCGCCGCCATTTGTGTCACGTCATTCGATTTATAATTCTCTGCAGTCCTGGACACCGTTCACTGGGCAATGGGCCTCTCCTTGACATTTAATTGTGTGTGCAGTATGCACTGTGCGGCGGCCTGCTTCCACTCTGTCTGCGCAGCTGCGGCCGGTGTCAGTCCCTCAGTGCGGCCGGTGTCAGTCCCTCAGTGCGGCCGGTGTCGGTCCCTCAGTGCGGCCGCGCGGTTTATGTCGGTCCCTCAGTGCGGCCGGTGTCAGTCCCTCAGTGCGGCCGGTCCCTCAGTTCGGCCGGTCCCTCAGTGCGGCCGGTCCCTCAGTTCGGCCGGTGTCAGTCCCTCAGTGCGGCCGATGTCAGTCCCTCAGTGCGGCCGATGTCAGTCCCTCAGTGCGGCCGATGTCAGTCCCTCAGTGCGGCCGGTGTCCCTCAGTGCGGCCGGTGGCGGTGTCAGTCCCTCAGTGCGGCCGGTGGCGGTGTCAGTCCCTCAGTGCGGCCGGTGTCCCTCAGTGCGGCCGTGCGGCTTATGTCGGTCCCTCAGTTCGGCCGGTGTCTGTCTCTCAGTGCGGCCGTGCGGCTTATGTCGGTACCTCAGTGCGGCCGGTGTCAGTCCTTTATGTGCGGCCGGTGTCAGTCCCTCAGTGCGGCCGGCCGATGTCAGTCCCTCAGTGCGGCCGGCCGGTGTCAGTCCCTCAGTGCGGCCGGTCCCTCAGTTCGGCCGGTGTCGGTCCCTCGGTGCGGCGTCAGTCCCTCAGTGCGGCCGGTGTCAATCCCTCAGCTGCGGCCGGTGTCAGTCCCTCAGTGCGGCCGGTGTCAGTCCCTCAGTGCGGCCGGTGTCGGTCCCTCAGTGCGGCCGTGCGGTTTATGTCGGTCCCTCAGTGCGGCCGGTGTCAGTCCCTCAGTGCGGCCGATGTCAGTCCCTCAGTGCGGCCGGTGTCCCTCAGTGCGGCCGGCCGGTGTCGCTCCCTCAGTTCGGCCGGTGTCAGTCCCTCAGTGCGGCCGATGTCAGTCCCTCAGTGCGGCCGGTGTCCCTCAGTGCGGCCGGTGGCGGTGTCAGTCCCTCAGTGCGGCCGGTGTCCCTCAGTGCGGCCGTGCGGCTTATGTCGGTCCCTCAGTTCGGCCGGTGTCTGTCTCTCAGTGCGGCCGTGCGGCTTATGTCGGTACCGCAGTGCGGCCGGTGTCAGTCCTTTATGTGCGGCCGGTGTCAGTCCCTCAGTGCGGCCGGCCGGTGTCAGTCAATCAGAGCTCCCCCCTCCTGGCGGGGGAGGCGCTCGGACACAGCACGCGGACACCTGCGGGCCGGTCTGGGCGGGCGGCAGTCGGGGTCGGCCGGCAGCTGGGCGGTCGCGCCGCCGCCGGTCGGTGGTGCGGGCTCACTGAGGGGTGTGTCAGCGCCGTGCCGAGCCGGCTGCGCAGCTGAGCGAGCCGCGGGCCGGTGTCGGCGGCCCCCGTCGGTTCCCGGCCCTGCACACACTGCTCCACCGCCGCGGGCCGGTGTCGGCGGCCCCCCGTCGGTTCCCGGCCCTGCACACACTGCTCCGCCGCCGCGGGCCGGTGTCGGAGGCCCCCGTCGGTTCCCGGCCCTGCACACACTGCTCCGCCGCCGCGGGCCGGTGTCGGAGGCCCCCGTCGGTTCCCGGCCCTGCACACACTGCTCCGCCGCCGCGGTATGGAGCGTCGGTCGATGGAGGGACGGGCCGCGGGGAGCGGGTCGTCAGCCGGCCGCCGGGGAAGGCCGGAGACGCGGCCCGTGCCGGCTCCACCTCCGCTCCGGCCACTCGCCGCGCAGTCCCGCTGACGCGTCGCAGAATCAATCGGCGACCCCCGCATACCTACCGGGTAACACCCAGGCGAGATGCAGCCGCTCCGAATTACTGGTATCGCGCACCTGCATGCCTGACTCCGTTTCTAGCATCTCCCTGCTGACCAGCTGCTCCTTCTGACACTGGCGTTGTTGTGGCTGTGGTGTTGCTGTTGTTGGCCATGAGCTGGTGTCGCTAACACTGGTGTTGTGGTTGTTTTGCGCAGCGTTCGCGGCCGGTAAGGACCTGTTTTCGCTGGCCGGGCCGTGCACCAACCCCAAGAAGAAGCCCGGCTACCTGCGCCGCATGTTCCACCACAACTACATCAAGTACCTGCACCGGGTCCGGCTCATCCTGGCAGAGCTCTGCGTGGCCATCAGCTACCTCCACAAGGTAAGCGACCGCGGAGTTCAGTCACCTCCACAGGGTATGGGGCCACCAGTCACCTCCACAGGCCACAGAGTAGGGGCCACCAGTCACCTCCACAGGGTATAGGGGCCACCAGCCACCTCCACAGGGAGGGTAGGGGCCGGGAGTTCAGTCATCTCCATAGGGCAGGGGCCGGGAGTCCAGTGACGGTCCCACCTGACAGCAAAAGATAGGTATACATACCTACTGGCCCGGCCGTTAAATTTGCAGCTTCATTGAAGGTTCGACTCTGTTCGATCATCATTATTTTTCTTGATTTAAGTCTCGATAAAGGGGTGCACTGCTCATGGGGCGGTGTTGACTTCGTGTCTAAGTCTCGATAAAGGGGTGCACTGCTCATGGGGCAGTGTTGACTTTGCGATTGTGTCACATTCTATATGCGGCCTCGATCGGCGCCCTGTGCCCTGTCATATACAGTCGGCGAGTGTTCTCTCTGACCGACGGCTCCGCTGCCGGCAGCTGAACATAATGTACCGCGACCTGAAGCTGGAGAACATCCTGGTCTTCGGCGACGGGCACATCCGGCTGGCCGACTTCGGCCTCTCCAAACTGTTCGAGGACGGCGAGTCGGTAAGTCCCTCCCTCCCCTCCCTATCCCCAACTCTCTCTCTCTCTCTCTCTCTCTCTCTCTCTCTCTCTCTCTCTCTCTCTCTCTCTCTCTCTCTCTCTCTCTCTCTCTCTCTCTCTCTCTCTCTCTCTCTCTCTCTCTCTCTCTCTCTCTCTCTCTCTCTCTCTCTCTCTCTCTCTCTCTCTCCCTCTCCCTCTCCCTCTCTCTCTCTCTCTCTCTCTCTCTCTCTCTCTCTCTCTCTTCGGCTGGCCGGCTGGCCGCGGACGGGGCCCAATGAGCTGTGAGGGCCGCCCTGCCTCTCCACGCCAGGTCGCTGTTTCCCGGAAACTGATCACTATTGACCCTCATATTAGCCGCCGCCGCAGCCGGCGCAATATCATCGTATTAGCCGGGGACGGCCGGCATACGCCGGTCCCGACTCGGCCGCTTGAACCGACCCGTACTGACTGCTCTGACCGCCCGGCCCGCCGCAGTGTCTGACCGCCCGGCCCTGTCTCCGACAGACGCAGCTCACCGGAAAGACGGGCACGCCCGACTACATGGCGCCCGAGGTGCTGCAGTCGAGCGGCAGCTTCTGCGCGGCGACCACATACAGCTTCGTGAGTACCGACCGATCGCGGCGCCGCGCCCCGCCCCGCTCTGCCCGCCGCCCGCGCTCTGCCCCCAGTTCCCGAGCCTGTCCTTGTTCTCTGTATCTCGTCAGCCGGCCGGCTTCTCGGATGCTTCCATCGCGCAGCTGTCGGCTGTCGGGCTGCAGGACAGGTCCCCGGCGGCGGCAGGTGCGCTGCCACTGCCTCTGGTATACCGCCGCCGGCGCGCAGCGGGGTGGAGGGAGGGGGGGGGGGCGTCCGAGCTGTGCTGTTTCCAATGGGAGCGCTCGTCGTTCGGGCGGCCAGCCTGGCCCGGACGTCAGACCGGCGGCTTCAGGCAATGATCAGCTTACCAGCTAGGCGGCTGGGAAAATTCTGACCAGTCCTGACCTCAGTCCTGACCATATCTGACCCGACCTTGACGAGCATGTACTGACCATACCTGGCCCGATCTGGACCGAGCGAACCGACCTTATCACGACTTGAGTTCATCCTGCTCTCTGATTTGACCGAACCTTAGGTTCGGTCGTCCGGCCTGCCATCCCTAGCCCTCCCGGTGTTTCCATCCCTAGCCCTCCCGGTGTTTCCATCCCCAGCCCTCCCGGTGTTTCCATCCTCGGTCCGCCCGGCTCAGCGACCTGTTGTCAGGCGGCCGCAGCGGTCCGCTGCACGGCGGTGGACGGGGACGCTGCCTGCCGCGCCCCGGCGGCGTTTCCTCCCGGCCGACCGTTGCCAGCGCCGGTGGCGTTTCCTCCCGGCCGGCCGTTACCGGTGTCGGACGGTGGCGTTTCCTCCCAGCTGACCGTTGCCGGCGCTGACCTGGCCTGGGTGACCGCTGGCGCGCCGGCCACCAGTTGGGTCAGTGGGACGGCGTCACGGCGCACTGCGGCGCTGCGCAGTCGCCGACTCGAGTGTCAGCTGGACGGGAAGGGCGGCGGACGGGGAGGGCGGCGGCGGCGATCCGACGCTGGAGCGCAGACTCCGGTAGCGGGCAGATCCGGTTGCAACGGACAGTGCGCATTTTGGCCTCCTGCTCAGCATCAACGTGGGCAACAGTATACAGGTGTGTCTCTGAGAGACGATATTCGCAAAGGCGATTAGGCCACCCTGCGTGACGTCGCGTTTTGCCCCGGCCGCGGCACCCACCAGTCGGCGTCTGCGGCACGATTGGACTCTGGTATCGGCCGCGGCCGGGAAAAGTGAGAGTCGGAGAGCCGCTGACGCCGAACGGCGAGACTGTTCAGCCCCCCTGGACAGGACGCGCTATACAGCCTGCTGAGCCTTCTGGACAGGGTGTGCACTCACTCACTCAGGTGCACGCTGAACGCTGAAACAGCACCGCACGCTGAACCCGGCAGCAAAGCCAGTTGTGGCGCTAAGCCTTGCCGCGATCAGCGATCAGACGGCAGCCAGCCGGCCGATAGGTACTTATGATCAGACGTCCGTCAGTCGTCTTGTAACTAGTCAGTAATAGGGCCAACCTATCGGCGCTTAGGGGCGCGAATGATAGTGAGCGGATGGCCGGTACGAGGAGGGACTTTGCGCCGGCTCTCGCCCGCGCGCCGCGCCGTCCGAGTGGCTGCATCTGCTGACCGTGTGCGTCTGTCTGTCTGTCTGTTTCAGGAGGCCGACCTCTGGGGCCTGGGAGTGATCGCCTACGAACTGATCGTGGGACAGCTGCCGTTCCGGGGTCAGGAGATCTCCGAACTCGAATGGTCAGTACCCGCCTCCGTGGTCTCAATACATGGGTTCAAATGTACGTGCACTCTCTGAGCTCCTATATGTAGACCTGACACCGTATCCGTTTTGTCCTGTATCGGGTTCGGTTGTAGGTGATGTGGAACGGTGCAGCGCGGGTCCTGTTCTGCCTCTAAATTACCAATCTTGCACTGCTAATTATCCACGTGGAGGCCCGGCTGGCCGCGGAGTAGCAGAGTGACGGAGACCGGCGGACCCCGCTCTGAAGGTCACCCAGCGGTCCGGCCGGATCTGACCCGGGCCTGGTCACCGGTGTCCCGGGACCCGACGGCGTGTGCAGGGTCGCCCTGAGCTGCGTGTGAGCGCAGCGGAGCGGACGGGCGGCCGCTCGTCCCGGTGGCCCATGTCCCGCCGCTGCCCCCGGCCGCTCGTGCCAGTGGCCCATGTCCCGCTGCTGCCACCTCCCTCCCCCCCCCCCCGCTGGTGAAGGGATGGCGCGGGGCTGGCGCCTGCGGCCGAATCCCGCCCCTGCACAGTGGACAGTGCACCACAGTGAGCCGGACCGCCGCCGCCGCCGGACCGCCCGACGCCCCGGCTCAGTAAAAATAGCGGTCCGGCTGTCTCGGCGCGGCGCGGGTCCGGCTGTCTCGGCGCGGCGCGGGGCCGGCGCCCAGCGGCCACTTGGCCCCCGGCGGCTGCCGCGGCGGTGCGTGCGTCACACCGACTGACCCTGCAGTCGGCGGCGTCCACCCACCTCCCCTCCCCGCGGGTCCTACCCCGTCCACCCACCTCCCCTCCCCGCGGGTCCTACCCCGTCCACCCACCTCCCCTCCCCGCGGGTCCTACCCCGTCCGCCGACCTCCCCTCCCCGCGGGTCCTACCCCGTCCACCGACCTCCCCTCCCCGCGGGTCCTACCCCGTCCACCCACCTCCCCTCCCCGCGGGTCCTGCCCCGTCCACCCACCTCCCCTCCCCGCGGGTCCTACCCCGTCCACCCACCTCCTCTCCCCGCGGCCCGGCCCCTCAGTCACAGCCCCAATGTGGCAGAGCGTGACCGGTGACATGACCCTGCAGTTCCAGCGGGGCCGCCTCAGCACTGACACGCCTCCCCCCCCCCCCCCCCCACAGCGCCATCCTGGGCTGCGCCGTGGAGGTACCGCGCTCCTCAGTCGGTACTGACACCCCCTCCCCCCCCCCCACCCACAGCGCCATCCTGGGCGGCGCGGTGGAAGTGCCGCGCTCCTTCCTGGAGGAGAAGTTCGGCCGTCTGTCGCGCCAGGAGCGCGCCCTGGCGCTGGCCGCGCTCAGCTTTGTCAAGGCGCTGCTGCGCGTGTCGCCGCGCCACCGGCTCACCAACGACGACATCCCGCGACACATCTTCTTCCAGGTGGGTGACGCGTCCTCTCGGATAAGGACAGAGCCAGAGGGTCTGTGATCGTAATACTCTAGTGCGCTATCGTCTATTAATTTGATCGATGTCGTGAATCGCCTACTTTTGTTAGGTCATTTCATCGGCAACGGTTGGTAATAATTTCACGCTGTGCGCATTTTAGTCCCCAAGCGACACCTGCTTGGGACTCCAGTGTCCGGCGCTCGGTCTGACTCTAACCTGCCAACCCCCCGGCCCGGCCAGGACCTGGACTTTGAGCAGATCGCCACCGGCGACCACGACGACCCGCCGTTCGACATCCGACGCATCGACGCCGAGCGCGACGACTCACGCGAGGTGGAGCCGATCCCGGCCGCGTTCGCCGGCCGACTGTCGGTGGCCAGCAGCGCCAAGTCGCCCGACAAGAGCGGCTTCGACAGTCCCAGCCGGTTCGCCGTGAGTACCTACTGCACCGGCCGGCCGTCGCTGGTGGAGGGGGAGGGGCACCGGCGAGGGCTCAGCCGGCGCCATGTCCTTACAGATGTGTTTGGTCGAGACGAAGTCACGTAGTGTCCCTTCTCTTTCCTTACCGCAGTGGGAGCCGGCGCCATTTTGTTTTGAATGTGCTACGGGCCGTGCCGTTTTTGACCTAGCGTCGCCATTTTTTATCGTCCAATCGGACACGAGTACCTACCAGCCATTTTGTTTTCCTGGATGAAGACAGGACAGTGATACGCAGATTACCTAATGGTAATTCGGGGGAAGGTGTAGGTATTTCATGGCCCTAGCATCAGAGCTCGATAAAAGTGGTCGATATTGTAGTTGTCCTGTGTCTGAGCCCCACCTCTAACATCCCTGTGTGGCCGAGCAGCGGCCCTGTACCGTGTTTGTGCCGTGGTCGGACTGCAGAGCGCCGCCACGGCAGCGCTGCCGCTCACCGGCCGTCTCTGTCTCTGTGTGCCCGCAGAACTACCACTACGTGCGCCGGCCGTCCGGCTGGTACTTCTCCGACCTGGAGGGCTCCCAGTGCGAGGACAGCCGCGCCGACCTGCCCGACGGCGCAGGCTACGCCGAGGAGGCGGCGCTCGACCACAGCGCAGCCGAGGAGTCCTGCGTGGCCCTCGAGGACGTGCCGGGCCTGCTCGAGTACGAGGCCATCCTGGCCGAGGACACCAGCGTGGAGAGCGACGACCTGGTGCTGCTGATGCCCGGCGGCTGGCGGCCCGACCGCCACCCACACACGGACGTCGTCGCCTCGTCTGAGAGCCGCTCCGACAGCGCCATCGACGAGCGACACGTCGAGCACGACGCTGAGGCGGCGGCGCCTCCGATGGCCGCGTCCACGCCGGTCAAGACCGAGATTGAGTTGTTCCCGCGCGTGCGCGTGGTGCCGAGCCAGCCGTGCTCGCCGCCGCGCTGCTCGCCGGCGCTGCCAGCGGCGGCGCGCACCATGCCCAACCTGCTGCCGGTGGCCAGTGTCCGACGCCGGCTGCGACTGGACGAGGTGTCGCCGCCGCCGGCCGCGCGACGCGTCACCAGGAGACTGGCCGCCGCCGCCGTGTCCCCGCCGCGCCCGGAGGCCGACCACTCCGAGTCGTCGCTGTCGACGGTCCACCAGTCGTGCACGCCGTCCCGCTTCGAGCGCGACTCGCCGCTGTCGCCCTCACCAGAGAAGACGCCGCGTGCTGACCAGCACTCGCTGCGGCTCGAGGGCGACTCGTCCCTCTCCCAGTCAGCCGAGTGGAGCGGGGAGGCCTGGCAGTCGGTCTCCTCGGCCTACCAGTCGTGCACGCCGTCCCGCTTCGAGCGCGACTCGCCGCTGTCACCCTCACCAGAGAAGACGCCCGACCAGGAGCAGCGCTCGCCGGCGGCTGGCCGCGCCTGGGAGCTGCTCTCTCCGGCTGAACAGTCATGCACTTCGTCACAATTCGAGGGCGAGTCGTCCTTCCCTGTGACCCCGGAGAAGACTCTGAGCTCTGCAAGAGGCGCCGGCTCCAACAGAGGCTCACCAGCGGCTTCCGCATCGCGTTCTGTGATCAGAAGCTGGGCGCCCCCGCCCACGCCTCCGCCCCCGTCATCCGCCGAGCGGTCCTGGACGCAGGCCGAGCGGGATGCCGCTCTGTTCGTCTCGCCGGTCGGGATGCCCGCCGCCTCAGCGTTCGAGAAGGTCCACAACTCGGGGACGTCTGAGCAGCTCTCGGACGGCTCGGCTCGGCTGCACACTGCGCTCGGCCGGCCGCGAGGCTCTCCGGCGGGCCTTGCTGCGGCGGAGGCGCCGCCCCTGCGGCCCTCCATGAAACGCTCGTGGGTGTCGCCGTGGGACGAGGAGCCGGGGCCGTCGCGGGCGCGCCCCCGCCGCGCCGCCGCCGCTGCTGCCGCCGCCGCGCTGGCCGCCGACACCTCGCCGCACCTGCCGCCGAAGAAGAGGCGCCGTTTCCGCGCGCCGGAGCCGTCCGGGGCGCGGTGGCCGTCCCCGCTGGTCGGCGACGGGCCGCGCGTGGTGGTGGAGGCCGCCGGCCAGCCGCTGCCGGTCTACTCGCTGCGCAGCGCCGGCCGCCGGTGAGCGCCGGCGGCGGCGGCGGCGGCACCTCTGCAGCCGACGCGCCCTCTACAGTACAAAGGCTGCCGGCTGGCCGCGCTCAGCGCAGCTGCTCGGTGCGTTTTGTATGCGTGTGTGTGTAATTTGTGTTACGCGTGGTACGTGCAATGTTTAGCCTGCAGCGCCGTGTCCGTACAAAGAGGTGCTGGCGGAACCCCCATGGTCGCCTTGGTCCGCCCCACGGCGCCGGCTGTGTGATGCAGCCCATGTTAGCCCATGTGATGACGAAATGCTTAACAGACTGAGGTCTTTCACACGTAATCATGGTACCCGAGCTTTCCCGAATGACGTAGTCGAGTGAAGGAAGCGTGATCTTATCTTATCTAGCCAATTAGTCAACGGCCCCAGTCGTACACCAGTCATGCAGTGGAATCAGCCGACCGGTGTCTTTTACCGAGCCAAATCTCCATGTGAAACCAAAGCCAGAGCTCAGCCGTGCGCTATTGTTGCTCACAGAGGCAGTCGCGCGTCTGCCAGTGGTGTTCCGAGCCGCTCGGTCCGCCCGGCCGGCCTCTGAGGACGGCACAGAGCTCGCGGAGCGCGCACTATGAACGGTGCTGCGGACAGATGGAGCCGCGCGGTTTTTAATGTGATGCGGGCGAGTGTAATACCGAATGTTTCTATGTCTATACCACGGGTCCGAGTCCGAGTCACTGTCACAGGGTGTGTCTGAGCCATTTTCACGAGATCGGGCTGTGCCTGAGTGCTGGTCACCGGTGTGTGTGGGGGGGGGGGGGGCGCGCAGTCGGCGCTGTGGGACACCCGACTGGGTACGGGTGCACCCGTCTGCTGGCCAGACTACGGACCTGGAAGGCGCTGCCATCATCGCACGAGCATGGGTCATCTCTTGTACCACATTGTTGTATATATTTTCAATGAAAATATACAAAACTGACAACGAACTCTTTGGAAGAGGGAGAGAAGAATAAAGAAAAAGAGGAGAGAGGGGTGAGAGCAGAGAGAGGGAGGGAGACCAGAGGGCGAAGAGCGGCCAGGCGCGCACACAGGATTTTTGAATGGGGGGGGGGCACGACCTTCGAACTGGGCCCCCCATGCCGAAGGGCCCCCCCCCCAAAAAAAAAAATACGGCCCACGGGGCTATATTTCGGTTGGTTTGAAGCTTGAGCAATTGGTTTGTCAATGCACGGTAAAACAATTATTTCGGTACCAGCTTAATTTTCAAAACATATATATTTTTACGCTAGGCTGTTTTTTTCTCAAATGCGACTCAGAGCCAGTACATATACCTAAACATATAATTTATTACGTAAAACATTTCATTAATAAACATTTTTGCAGGTCCCTCAGAAATCAACCCCGGGCAGCGACTGACTGCCGGCCGGCCGACCGGCCCCGGGTGGCTAGAAGCAGGGGCCGGTCACTGTTTGGCCCAGATGTGTAGGAGCGGGAGCAGCACTCCTTTTTCACGTATATTCGCATATTTTTTAGGCACATCGACATGAAATGTCATTATATCTGATACGATGCGGGATCACAGACTAGAGATCCAGCTTATAACTTATATTTAATGCTTAACCAATGAATCACATCAACAGGACTATGTACGATGCATGTCGGACACGTACCCAGAATTTCGCCCAAGAGGGGGTCACCTGCTGGTCACCTGACCCCGGGCCCGCGAGTCACCCGGGCGCCCGGGGTCAGCTCAGGCAAGGATGTACCCAGGACCTTTCGATGGGAGGAGGGAGGCACGGTGGGTCCAGTCTCACTGGCAGACGGGTCTCTTTAAAACGGTCTTTGCATGAGAAAATGTGAAAAATTGGCAAGCAAAAGTATCATTTATGCCCGAGGAGTGTGCCTAATGTACACTAATGCCTAATTTACATGGTATTTTATGAGCGAGCGAAGCGAGCGAGCTCCTCAGAGTCACCGGTGTGTGGCGCGTTCAGAGGTGCCAGTGAAAGGCCGTCAGATGCGCTGGTGTTGGGTCCTCACAGGCGCCGTTGCGGGGTCTTAGGGCTTAGAGACACTGGTGGGGCCATCATTGGCATGTGTGTGGCCCTGCAAAATGGCCTGCAAGTGGAAAGTGGCCCGTCATAGGCTGGCAAGGCCAAGGACACTCGGAGGCTGGTAAGAGGCCCTCAGAGTCACTGGTACGTGGCCCTCAGAGGCGTCGGTGTGGGGACTTTCAGAGCCGCCGATGTAGGCCCTTAAGATGCACTGGTGGGGGTCCCTTGGAGGTGGGGCGAGGGGCCTCGCAGTTGCCGTTGTGGGTGCCTTTAGAAACACTGGTGTGGACCGTGTGTCTATCACAGACGGATGTGGAGCCATAGCAGCCAATCCCTCGTTGGCCGTTACTACTTAGGGCCCTGAGCGGCCGGCGAGGTCTCTCAGAAACCGGCATTGGGCCTTTATGAAGAAAATTGTGGCTACATAGGAGTCAATAACGTCCCCCCACAAGCCCTGTGGTGTCCTTCCGAGTTGAAGTGCGGCCAGCGCGAACCCTCTGCTACCAACTGGCGCCGCAGGGCCCCTCGGTTTCGAAGGAACCCTAAACCCGAGAACGGGCACGTACCCCCTCGCTCCCTTGCTATGTCACTGAATCCAAGTGATGGGACCCTTTAGGTAATCAGGGGCGTTTCAGATGACCAGGGGTTTTCAATTGATCAGGGGCCCACCAGGTGACCATGGGCCCCTCTGGTAACCAGGCGCCCCTTAAGTAACCAGGGACCCCATCAATAACCAGGGCCCCTCAGTAAACGGGGGCCACTCAGGTAAGTGTAGGAGTCCCGCAGATAACCAGGGCCGGCAAGGTTTCTCAGGTCCGTTTTTTGACAAGGCTCTTAATTATTGACTCAGGTGCGAGCCCTTTGCCATCAGCAGAGGGCCCTTTCAAGCATTTTGAGGGCCGTTTAACGTCTCTTGAGTTCCCATTGAGGCCTTCTAAGGGCCCTTTGAGCAATCGAGGGGCCTTTGAGGCCTTTTGAGGGTCTCTTGACGTCAGCTGAGGACCGTTGGACGCCAGCTGAGGATCGTTTTTGGGCCTTCTGATGGCCATTAGACGCCAATGGATGACCCTCTGACACCAACTGGGGCCCTCTGACACCAGCTAAGGGCACTTTAAGTTTGACGCTAGCTCAGGGCCCTCTGACATTAGCTGGGGGGGGCCCTCTGACGCTAGCTCAAGGCCCTTTGACGCTCTTTAAGGCCTTCTGAGGGCCCCTTGAGGTCTTCTAAGGGCCCCTTGAGGCTTTATGAGGGCCGCTTGACGCCAACTGAGGACCGTTTGAGGCCTTCTGATGGCCATTTGGCGCCAGCTGGGGGCCATCTGGCACCAGCTGGGGGCCCTCTGTCACCAGCTAAGGACCCTTTAGAGCCTTCGGAGAGCCATTTGACGCAAGGGCATGGCCCTCTGACGCCAGCTCAGGGACCTTTGACACCCTTTAAGGCCTTCTGACGTCCGTTTGACGTTAGCTGAGGGCCCTTTGAGGCTATCTGAGGGCCCTTTAAGGCCATCTGAGAGTCCTTTGAGGTCATCTGAGGGCTCCTTAAGGCCATCTGAGGGCCCTTTGACACCATCTAAGGGCCCTTTGACACCAGATGAGGGCCCTATGACTCTAACTGAGGGCCCTTCGAGGCCATCTGAGGGCCTTTTGAGACCATCTGAGGGCCCTTTAAGGCCATTTGAGAGCCCGTTGTACACGGTCTTCGGTGGTCTAAGGATTAGTTAGAGGCCCATTTGAGGCGGCCTTCGGTTCGGCCGCCTCAAATGGGCCCCCTCCTTCGAGTTGGGCCCCCCAACTCGAATGGGGGGGACACGGGCCCGTGTGCCCCCCCCCCCCCCCCCTTGTGTGCGCCCTTGGAAGAGCCTGATTGGAGAGGAATGAGATAGGGCAGAGCTGAGCGTGAGGCGTAGCGTGACAATTGAAATCGAACGTCTAGAGCCCCGCACAGCCTGCTAAGATTGATCTCACATTACATTCTCACATTGTAGGGGAATGTCGGGTAAGACGGACGGACAAGGTGGGGCAGGAAGGACCACCAGTCTCTCCAGCTGAACCGCTGCTATTATCTGCTGCTTTATGCACTATCTACCTTTGTTTTCCTTCGCTCTATTAATTGCCCCCTGGGGTTCATGGGACCCAAAGAAAAACAATCCAGAGGGGATAGGACGGGTGTGGTGACCTGGCTGGCTTCTCCCGGGCGGCATGTGAGCAACTTGTTCCACTGTTTGAGGTCTTCTGACGTTAGAAAGCCGTACCACGGAGATTGCCTGGTCAACAATGCCTTCATTCTTAATTTTATCAGCTAGCCGCAATATTATGCTCCTTGAAGGAGCCTTGGTCGACAAAGTGGCGCTTGAAGTTACGATGAGTTACAGTAACGGACTGGGACGCGAAAAAAATCAATGGTTTTGGTCTTATACTTCCGTCATCCTGTCGTAAAGCATGATGACTATAAGTGAATCAAATGGCATAGGTGAAAATAAAAATTCACGCGCTTTAATCCCCGCCAGGCCAGGGCCTTTTTCATAACGCGGGCGGCCAGGGGGGAGGTTGGTACGACCCCCTAGCGATTGGCTCCTAAGGGCCTAAGGCACTTAGAAACACCAAATTTACAGGGTAGGTGGGCCCACATGGCAAGGAGATCTCGCCCCTCTGTGCAAATTTGGTCACTGGCGGTCCCAGGGGGGGGGGCCACGGGGGCCATGGCCCCCCCTTTGGTGCTGAAAGGTGGGGCCATACTATCTTTTGGCCCCACCTTTCAGATCGAACAAAAGTCATAGAAAGCTTTTTGTATGTTTCATTTTCTTTCTTGCGCCATCAAAGGACGTAAATTTTACTCATGAGTGGGCTCAGCTTCGCATTCTGTCAATTTGGCGGTCAGCGTCGCTGGCACCGGTTCACGAGTAAGGCCGGGTCTCATATGGAATATCAGCGTGGGTTTACTTGAGGCTCTCGTAGGTCCAGCAATGGCTGGCATGAGACCCTCGGCCTCTTCGGCAGTGGCGGGTGGGCCCTGCCAAATGAGCGTGGCTCTACGACACTAAAGTAAGACCTCATGGGTTGGTGCGGTGCACCTCAGAAGCCCGGTGGTGACGCCGTATGCCGGCTTGGTTTCTTAAGGATTAGCGTGGGACCTCCGGGGCCTGCATAGAGTTTGCATGAGCTAGTATGCAATTTCAGAGGTCTGTGTGTAATGTGTACACAGTGGCGGTCGCGTGGGGGGGGGGGGCATCAGGGTCATGCTCCCCCAAAGGCCAATAAAATGGGCCATCATATCATTTGCCCCCCCCCCCTCCCTCAAACAAACGATGGGCCTCCATAGGTGTATGGGGCCCTGGCCCTTATTCGATCGTCACGAGGCTCAAAAAACCCACTCCAAGCTATTAACCCGCGCCGGGCCGGGGGGGTGTTTGAACACCCCCCCCTGCTGTTTTTCGCAGATATCTCAAAACCGGCGGCGCGGAGCGCCGCCGTTTTTGGCACACCTGTTTGTGCATCTTTTCCGCACATGTTGTGAAAATTTCAGACCCAGGTCACCTTAGGTCAGGTCACCAGGTCACGCCAAGTGACCTCACCTCAGAAAAAATAAGAAGGCTCGTCATAGCTACACCGATTGATCGATTGCCTTGAAACTTTCAGCGATTGATTAGAGCAACATTATCTATAAAATGTATATCTCGGAATATATATATTGAGACGGGTTACACAGCACATTGGGTGGACGCGTTTCGTCTAAATGACTTTTTCGACACCCTCTCGGAAATTAAAACAATACAAACACACAAGAATAAAACTAGCACAGCAGTCTCACACTCTGTTGAAATACAGCATGCTAAGAATGCGCATTACTACAAATGATAACCTTCGATAAAAACTATTTGTCGGTACACAGCTACTGTTACATAATCATCGACGAGAATAAAAAAGCACACTTATAACGATTCGAACGGTAAGTTTTTTTTTTTTTAAGTCAAGTTTTTAATGCTGAACACTGCTGCTGATTTTGCCCACTTAATAAACCCTACCCTGGTATTGATCGTATCGTTCGTTGTAATAAATGCCGCTTCGGTCGCTCTCCGACATCCCTTGTTCCCACAATTCGCTAACACTTTCGCCCCGTCCCAATTTGGCAAATGACTAGTGGAATGTGCGTGAACAACAAAGGCACTGTGGTCGGCGTCGTTTCGTATGTCTCGCTTGTGCTCTTTTAATCGTGTTTGGATTCCCCTACCAGTTTCTCCAATATAAGATTTGTCGCAGTTACCACACGGTACCTGATAAACTACGCTAAGTTCTCTATTTCTAGAAGTTTTCTTTTGAGTTAACTCACCTATCTTCTTTCCAGTGGTCAGTGCCACCTTGAAGCCTGTCGTTTCGAGTTTCTGAGTGATGCTTTCGGCTACTTTTGAGTTCGGTATTGAAATAAATCGTGTGTCTTTCTTTCGAGCTGTTTCGTTCCTCGTTTTGTTTCGAATGTCTAAAGCCTTCTTTTTCAAACGAATGAGAAGACCCTTTGGGTACTTCAGCTTCATGAAAGATGAAAAGATATGCCGGATTTCGTCATCGAGATATTCTTCGCTGCATATCCGGAAAGCCCTTAAAAAGAACCCCAAGACTATCCCACTTTTGACCCTTTCGCTATGGCCTGAAAAATAATGAACGTAGTCTTCCTTATTTGTAGGTTTACGATACACTTTGAATTTTGCATGACTACCACTTCGTACTACTTCGGTATCTAAGAAGGGAATGGAGCCGTTTCTCTCTGTTTCTATAGTGAACTGGATATTTGGGTCAACCGCGTTCAGTTCGTCAAGTTTCGTTTTCAAGTCGATGTCTTTTGGCGCTACAACTAAGACGTCGTCAACATATCACACCCACAATACATTTTCACCCATGATATTTTGGTACCTGTGTTTTTCTAGCCACTCCATATAAAGGCAAGCAGCCACCGGACTCAGAGGCGATCCCATAGCTAGCCCGCTGTGCTGAACATACTCATCTGACTCGAACCTGAATCCTCCAAATTTCATGCACATTGATACAAGGCTAATATAGTCAGATTTTGCGAGCGGTAACTGATCTGAATCCATCTTTTCGACTACATTTTTGATAACCCTAAGGGCATCATCTACTGGTACATTAGTAAAGAGAGACTTCACGTCAAAGCTGGCCAGGTACTTATCTGTTAAGTCGGTGTTCTTAAGTCGTTCGATCAGATCGTCGCTGTTTCGTAAGTGTGCATCACTGACCGCCCCCAGGTTCGCGGTGAGCGGCTTCGCAAGTATTTTCGCTAGTCGATGGGGTGCGCTACCGATGCCGGATGTAATCGGTCGTAATGGTATGCCGTATTACATCCGGCGTAATGGTATGGACCGATTACATCCGGCATCGGTAGCGCACCCCATCGACTAGCGAAAATACTTGCGAAGCCGCTCACCGCGAACCTGGGGGCGGTCAGTGATGCACACTTACGAAACAGCGACGATCTGATCGAACGACTTAAGAACACCGACTTAACAGATAAGTACCTGGCCAGCTTTGACGTGAAGTCTCTCTTTACTAATGTACCAGTAGATGATGCCCTTAGGGTTATCAAAAATGTAGTCGAAAAGATGGATTCAGATCAGTTACCGCTCGCAAAATCTGACTATATTAGCCTTGTATCAATGTGCATGAAATTTGGAGGATTCAGGTTCGAGTCAGATGAGTATGTTCAGCACAGCGGGCTAGCTATGGGATCGCCTCTGAGTCCGGTGGCTGCTTGCCTTTATATGGAGTGGCTAGAAAAACACAGGTACCAAAATATCATGGGTGAAAATGTATTGTGGGTGCGATATGTTGACGACGTCTTAGTTGTAGCGCCAAAAGACATCGACTTGAAAACGAAACTTGACGAACTGAACGCGGTTGACCCAAATATCCAGTTCACTATAGAAACAGAGAGAAACGGCTCCATTCCCTTCTTAGATACCGAAGTAGTACGAAGTGGTAGTCATGCAAAATTCAAAGTGTATCGTAAACCTACAAATAAGGAAGACTACGTTCATTATTTTTCAGGCCATAGCGAAAGGGTCAAAAGTGGGATAGTCTTGGGGTTCTTTTTAAGGGCTTTCCGGATATGCAGCGAAGAATATCTCGATGAAGAAATCCGGCATATCTTTTCATCTTTCATGAAGCTGAAGTACCCAAAGGGTCTTCTCATTCGTTTGAAAAAGAAGGCTTTAGACATTCGAAACAAAACGAGGAACGAAACAGCTCGAAAGAAAGACACACGATTTATTTCAATACCGAACTCAAAAGTAGCCGAAAGCATCACTCAGAAACTCGAAACGACAGGCTTCAAGGTGGCACTGACCACTGGAAAGAAGATAGGTGAGTTAACTCAAAAGAAAACTTCTAGAAATAGAGAACTTAGCGTAGTTTATCAGGTACCGTGTGGTAACTGCGACAAATCTTATATTGGAGAAACTGGTAGGGGAATCCAAACACGATTAAAAGAGCACAAGCGAGACATACGAAACGACGCCGACCACAGTGCCTTTGTTGTTCACGCACATTCCACTAGTCATTTGCCAAATTGGGACGGGGCGAAAGTGTTAGCGAATTGTGGGAACAAGGGATGTCGGAGAGCGACCGAAGCGGCATTTATTACAACGAACGATACGATCAATACCAGGGTAGGGTTTATTAAGTGGGCAAAATCAGCAGCAGTGTTCAGCATTAAAAACTTGACTTAAAAAAAAAAACTTACCGTTCGAATCGTTATAAGTGTGCTTTTTTTTATTCTCGTCGATGATTATGTAACAGTAGCTGTGTACCGACAAATAGTTTTTATCGAAGGTTATCATTTGTAGTAATGCGCATTCTTAGCATGCTGTATTTCAACAGAGTGTGAGACTGCTGTGCTAGTTTTATTCTTGTGTGTTTGTATTGTTTTAATTTCCGAGAGGGTGTCGAAAAAGTCATTTAGACGAAACGCGTCCACCCAATGTGCTGTGTAACCCGTCTCAATATATATATTTGTCTATTACTACTCAATATCTCGGAATTTTGATATCGGTGACCTAAGGTCAGGTCAATTTTGCGACCTCTCCATTATAATTGTCAATGGGAGAAAATTGAAAAGCGTCTGTTTTGCACGAACGCTATTCTAGACACTCTCAAACATCGAGATGTAGGTAAAATGGACACACTGAACCGGAAAATGGCAACTGTGACCCCTCGTTATGTCCCCGAGGTCATCTCAGGTCACAAACAGAATCTAACAGTTTTTCGCTAGTAACTTCTGATAGAGACGTGCTAGAGCGCTGAAAACGCCTTAGCTGTGTTCGGCTTGACGTTGCGGATCGACTGATATGCAACATGACCTTTTCCGGTCAGGTCATGACCTTGACCTGAGGTCAAATTTTCAAGTTGACCTTTCAAGGTCAAATTATAGTTCATTCGAAGCGTCTCGACGAGAGAAACACGATGGTGGCAAAAGTAATGTCGTGGCACTTTTGAGTCAAAAGTTACTGCCGAAAAACGTTTTTCGTAAAAACGGCTATTTTTGGAGTTTTTGCCCTCTGGAGGCTAAACCGTTGACCTGAGGTCAAATCTGAGAACATTACTCAGAAAGGTCTGTAAAAGGGCTATCGAATGCGCTTTTCCGCGGCGCTGTAGCTCTATTGGTTCCCGAGATAGCCGTTGGCAGTTTCCAAAATGTTGAAATAGTGGACATTTGACCTTTGGTGACCTCTGGTGACCTGACCTTTGACCTGACCCAAAAAATGACCGAAGTGTTTTCGTCCTTATTTTGGACGTTCTTTCGATTGCCGCTTACCGCGTGTCGCTACGTAGCCCAGGAGCCGAGTTAGAAGGGGGAGGGTGTTCAGACACCCCCCCCCCCCCCGGCCCGGCGCGGAATCTCAGAGCACCGGCCCGGTGCGGGTTAATATAGCTCCCACACCGGTCTTTGAGCGTCCTACACTGACCTCTGAGGGACCTTCAGTGGCGGTCAAGCGCCCATGTTGGCCGCTAAGAGCCCACATCGACCTCTTAAGCCCCACATCTGGCCTATGAGGGCCCCTAACCGGCCTCAGGGGCCCCCCACTCGGCGTCTGAGCGTCTCACACCGGTCTCTGGTGGCCTTATTTCTGTCTCTGGTGTCCTAAGACGAACCTTTAGGTGCCAATGAGGGCCCCTCACTGACTGCTAAAGACCCGATGCCGGCCTCTAAGGGCCTGCATTGGCCTCTGAGGATGGCCCATCTTGGCCTTTGAGGGCCCTCTGCTGGTCTCTGGGGTCCAACGACGGCTCATGCCGGTCTTTTAGAGCCCCACGCTGACATCTGAGGGCCCCATGTTGGCCTGTAATGAGTAAGGACCCACATTAGCCTCTGAGAGCCCAACTCGGTCTCTGATGGTCTCAAACTACTGGCCTTTGCAGTTTGCAGGCCCTGTACTGGTCTCTGAGGGCCAGGGGCGTCGCCGACGGGGGGGGGGGGGTCGGGGGAATCGTGACCCCCCACTCTGGAAAACTGGGGGTGTCGACCCCCCCCCCCCCCCCACTTTTTGCGATGCTGAGTATGCTTTTTTAGCTTTTATGTCAGTGAAGCAGGCGTCAGCAACACCAACAAATACATCAGATTCAAAATCGCCAAGAGCTCCCTAAAGCCAATTAGCCAATTACCTAAAGGTCAATTAGCTGTGGGCGGGGAACACCAGCACAACAATGTTTTTAAGTAGCCCCCATCCTAGCACCTTTTTATCCCTCAAAGGATTGGACGCGCCAAAACTGCCCCGAGCGTTCGTCGGATCGTTTTAAAAAAATGGTCGCAGTCGATTCGTCGGATCAGTACCTAACTACAAAACTACAAACTAGCCTCAGCCCCATGGCTACCGTCACAACTAGCTGTACAGTGCACATGTAGGGGAAAGGGAGTCAGATGGAACCGTCTCGGGCTTTCGCAAAGAAGCCGCGCAAAAAGGAGCCGATTGCAACAAAACTTCCGGTGCGCTCGAGCTAATCACCTACTTAAAATAAATCGATATCCCTGATTCAAATAAAGATGACCTTAGTTCACTTTTTCATAACGTGCTTTTAATTGATAGGGTAGTTTTTGGAGCTGATTTTGAACTTAGCGCCCATCTGAACATTTAAGAAGTAGTTGTGTTGCTTATTCAAATAACATGCTAGGAAGCAATCGGTGGTGGTCATCCACTATTAGGTACTGGTCGATCTGATCTGACCTGATCTACCCCAAATGCATGGAGTCATCATCTTCGTTCAAAACTAAGATAACATTCGTAATCAGAACCTCGAAAAACCATCACAACTTACATTCGTTAAGTTCTAGCAGGTCACGAGCTTCTCTACTTATTGGCGATGACCTGAGTCCTGAGATGACCCGAAAACTTGTAAATGGGTATCATCGGCTTTCTCTCGTCACGGGCAGCATGCTCTTTTTTCCGCAAACCTGTAGATCGATCAGGGGTCGAAAGCATGCCTCAGCGTTAGTTTAGTATACGTTATACGTTAGCGACTGGGAAACCACCAATAGAAGGGCTACAGTGAAGCAGAAAACTATTCGATAGCTCTTTTAACGCTCTTTCGCTAGCTTCGCGTTAGATTTCATCTCAGGTCTATGTTTGGCCCATAAGAAGGCAAACAGCTAACTGGACAGATTCTGCCGAAACATCTGCTTTGCAATAACTTTCGATTCCGTGAATTTGTATGGTATGTACAGGTCTCGCGAGATTAAAGGGAGATAATGAGCTTTCTTTTTTCTTAAATAAAAATTACTCGACATCTATACTATTTCTACTGTAGTTTCTATAAAATATGAAAATTTCCTAGCACATTTTCGTATGTGAAAAAGGTTTTTATTTTTGCAAAAAGAAGCAGTACTTGCAGTACTTGTAACACCCACCGAAATGCGTTGTCCTTCTCTATAAAAAAGTCGCAGTATATGGCGCTTTTGTTTCAAACAGCGACGCTTGGGTTTTTGTTTATGTTATCGCCTTGTCGTTGCTTGGTTGTAAGGATTCTAATTTGAATTAGAGTTAATTCGGTTTAGAATTAATTAGATTCTAATTCGGGGGTACATAGTGCCTACTCTTCTTTGTTTCCAAGTATTATTTTGCGCCACAAATGAACGGCATGCGCCAGAAACGCAGTCAAATCTTGCGATTGCGACTACGAAATTCATTATTTTGGCCTCAGAGCCTGAAGCGAAAAATACAAGCATATTTATTTCAAAAAGACTTCAGGTTTGTCGAACGGTGTTATGAGAATTTTGATAACAGTACTGCATAAGTTTTTCAGTGATGCCGCAAAAGTGTTGTATCTATCTTCTTTTATTGTGCAGTCGGCGGGACCGATTCAAAATTGAGTCGTTGCTACTAAAATAGCAGCATATGGCGACAGATGATGAACAGGAAAAATAGTTGCGTAAATTTAGACATAAACCACCCCCAAACCATGAATATCTTTTGAAGGCACTATAGACGACCATTAACTAACTAGATGTGATGAAGATCAAATGTAATGAATACGCTCATTTTACAAAATTACATGCAAGTACCAAAAAGTGATGTAAGTACTTATTCAACGGTCATTTTCATTTCAGCGCTCCCCGCTAACGTGACTTCAAGTTGAGATATTTGCGGCAAGGTACCGAATTGAGCAAAATGGTTTTAATTTACATTATAACTTGTTGTGTTTTGTCAGAAAATGGTCCTAACTCAGATTTTGTGGAAAAAGGTCATAATCTCCCTTTAAGCGGTAGGTTTTGCACTTTTACATTTCCGGTTATATCTCAGAAACTAATCGATCTACGATGAAGCCATTTTACACGATCATGGCCGGCTTGTTACCCAACAAGTCGATCGCATCTTCAACACTTAAAAGCTTAAGACGACGAAGATATAGCCTGAAGTACACTAAATTTTCTAGGTGCAAAACCTACCGCTAAAACCCGCGAGACCTGTACATATGTTGTCTTGTCACCACCGTCTTGATCTCTTTGAGACGCGTCACATGAGTTAAAATTTGACCATTCAGAATAAACGTTAAAACGACCTCAGGTCAACGTTATGTCCTGATCGAAAAAGGACCTCCTGCTGCATATGAATGGATCCGTGTTGTTGAGCTGAACAGTGAACACCTTCCAGGTGCTGTCATCGCTCTACCGCGTCTTCGTCAAAAGTTGTAGAAAAAATGCTGGTGGCCATCGATGGACATTTCCACTAATGACCTTTCGAGTCATCACTCGCCATAAGTTGCACCCTGTCCCCGGCAATGATGAGCTGATTTGTCATGGCTCCAAAGATATTTTGCGTTTCTGGCGAACTTTTTCAAAGCAGGAGGCATTCGTGTTTTTTCTAATTTCTCATTATTTTCTAATGATGAGGTCACGTATTTGACCTGCCTTCAGATCATAGATGTAAATCCTCAGTTAGAATCATGAATTGCTGACACGCATAACCCCATACATTAGGTACCTATACAGTGTACCAAATTTCGAAGTTATGGGAGAAAAGCTACAAGAATGGCGAGAGGGGAAACATATATCCTATACCGGGTGGCCCAGGAAAAACGTTCCGAACTTTGGAGGCCTATATATCAAATTCAAGTACAAATAACGATCCAAAATTTTCATCAAGTTTGCGTCATTTCTTTGCGCATTGGTATGCCAAATTATAACACTATACCATCATTTTCAAGCTGGAAATCTTGAGTTGAATTAAAGGGACCCTCCCACCTTCAAAAAAGTTAATGAATTGGCATAAAAGTGATGTAGCGTGAATCACAAAGAGCGAAAATGAACATCTACCAAATTTTACCGGAAAATATTCACCCGTTTTCGAGATATAAGACTTTTATTTTTGTTTACTTTTTGGGAAATCCGCTGTTTCTATGACGTCACATAAAGGTTTTCTTTACGTCGGCATTTGGAAGCAATAGTTTGGTATCAAAGTGCGACAAATATTGCGCGAATGATGCGTTTATCTTATCAAGGTCAATATATGATGGCCAATAAAG
The DNA here is from genome assembly GCF_019059575.1 of Amphibalanus amphitrite. NCBI lineage: Eukaryota > Metazoa > Arthropoda > Thecostraca > Balanomorpha > Balanidae > Amphibalanus > Amphibalanus amphitrite. The sequence goes on from NW_024882051.1 coordinate 139,914, forward strand.
GATTCCAGGACAATTCTTATGGCATTTCTTCGTATCGCAATTCTTCGTCTGCAAATCTTCGTCAGGGCATTTATTCGTACCTATCGCATTACTTTGTCTCGCACCAGGGTATATGAAAATCGTCTCGCATTTCTTCTTCAACGCAAATATATGCAAGAGTAAGCATTGAGGGACAAATAAATGCACCGACGAAGATTTGTAGACGAAGAAATGCGGACGAAAAATTGTGCTACGAAGAAATGTCATGCGAGGATTCGTTCGGGTACCATGACATTTATGTGATTTCAAAGTCAAGGTTCACAGCTGATCTGCTAAATCAAGCCAAGAATCCAAACTATCAAAAAACTATAAATATTTGTTTGTCTGTCACAGAGGTCTCAAGCAATATAAGGTTGACATGTTGAATCAAAAATCTACTGCCACAACTCACATCTCCTGCCTTAGTTTATCATTGTTGTTTTAACTTGCTTTCAAGAGAAACAGAAGCCAGTATCTGATATCACTTCAGATGATTGTTTCAAGATCTGAGTTCAAATGGAAATAAAAGCAAGATCAAGATGAAACAGGGATTATTGCTGTTAAAGTAGTTTGGCCATGATACAACAAGCACATAAATCATTAGCCAAATCAAATACTGGTTGGTTTGTCAAGATGTTTGTTGTCTGTCGTCTGTCGAGCTGCTATGAACACTGAACGCTCTCACTCTTACTTTAAAGAGAGTAGTTTAAGTTGAATGGTAGTGAGCTGTAATTAGACAAAGCAGCTATTCAGTGCTCACATCAAGCCAGGCTAGGAAATGGCATCAACTGTGGTGGGAGGAAGCAGGTTCGGCAGCCCTATGTTGTAAACTTCTGTTATGTCTTGTGTTTGATCAACTGATGTTTTCTGCTCTGTTTTGTGCAGTGATAGTAGCAGGTAACTGCATGCTTGTCAAATTATGTGAATAAACGAATTCATAACATTGCATTTTTCTCTCCATGCAAGGAACAAGTAAGATGTTGTAGAAAATGTAATAGAGGGCTGCATTGCTGATTTTGCACTTTATCAGAGCTTTATTTAGAATTGCTTTCCTGAAAGCTACACACAGGCCACAGTGCTGAAATTCACAATGTCATAGCTTCTGGTAGAAAAAAGAAAAGACTTACCTAGGTAAAATTGGCTGAAAGTATGGCAGAGCAGGTCTTGATGCGTATGCCCATCCGTGTGCTTGCCGAAGCCGAACTGACTGCAACACATGTAACTCTGACCCACCATGGTGGCTGGCATATCCTGAACTTTCACCACTCTAAACAAGACAACTTTCAGCCCTCAGCATTGTATTAAAACACTGTACAAAACACTCAAAATTGGTTTCAGTGCCATCCACGGACAACATCAGTCGCCATTCACCAGGCCAGTAAAAACAGAATAGATAATAGCTTCAAACCCATGTAGTCAGAGTTACTAGGTCTGCACCTCAAAACAAAATCCAGGTGACATTCACCACGCCAGTAAAAAACAGGTACTTAGGTAACGTAACAGCTTCAAATCTGGTAACATGTTGGTCGGACTTTACACTACCATATTTACATGGAATAATATGATACCAAACAATAGTGCAACCATTCTGGACAACAAAAGTGTATGATAAAATTAATTTAGAATACTCTGGCAGCATGATTTACGAGCACAGGCAGGTGTTACCTACCAGCCTTCTCAATGCTCGTAAAACCAACATTGTAGTTTTGATTTTACCTTACATGATAACACACTTGGCTGCAATGGCACATTTAATTTAATACTGTGAAAAGACCAGTTATAACCACTTCACAAGCACAATTGCACCTCATGCCGACATCCTTTTCCAAAGACAGTCAGCAGCGTCTTTCGTCAAAACTGGAAGATAAATCCCCTTTCAACTGTTAACATCAAAAATATTTCTTCATGGTGTGACTGTGATCTCCATATGGAAACCTTGCAGGAAAAGAATTAATGTCAATTGTCAGCTCTTCAAATTTCTTTGGACTTTAACTTGCAGTACCATATCCAGTTTGCTTTGATATTTTGTTTTTTATTCCATGTTGAAGTTGAACACCAAGCTCCAGATATAGCAGGCAGCTTGATCATCTTCGGCCTTGGTATAATATCAGTCCAAGTTCCAGTGGTGGGTATCTTCTAATATTCAAATTAAAATGAAAAGCAATAGGCTTTCTCAGCGCCGACGACGGATTTCACGTTGATAAAAAAGGGAGCTCAAGGTCAGCAAAATTCGGGTTCAAGGAATGGCGGGCGTTGAAATGACTGCTGACGTCATCAACAAACCGCTAATGGTTAAGAGATAGGGACTAAGCTGGTCCCACCCTGCAAGTAAAGGGAAGAAATTTCTTGAACACCATAAAGCTGCGGGGGTTGCGACCAGGATAAATGGTGGTTTCTGAGCCTGGCCGCAAACTTGGCTATCTCAACTCAAAACTAATGTTAAGGTGGGATGGTCCCTTTAAGCAAGACGTTTTTGCTTTTTTTGCCGATGTCAAACGATAACGATGACTGATGATTGGGTTAGACGTCCCATGTTATAAAAAAAAGAATAAAACAAGAATAGAGCACGTCAATGAAACCAACACGTATGTTCTTATTTTAAATATTTTTGTCTCACTTATGTGCCAAATATTCGAATACTGAGTGTATCGATATGTTGAGTCGCCTATATCGATATGTTGTGAGTCGCTTATATCGATATGTTGTGGGTCGCCTTTTGTATCGATATCAACGTGTGGGCCAATAAAGGCGTGACGTGTCACCAAGGCCCTATATACCAGGTAGGGTCGTCCGGCGATTCTACCTTTTCGTGACGTCAGCTCGTGACGTCATTTGGAGTCAAGTCTCGAAGCCCCGTTCAATCCCCATGTAAATGAGCGATTTTCGAAGCACTGTAGAATGAAGTCTGCACAAGATATATCAAACTTAAGTATCTTATATGAAAGAGCAGACAATTTTCTGCAAGTTATCTATTACGTGTTTTTCGCTAAATCTTTTGCTTTTTTCACAAAAGCGTAAAATGTCCCCCCATGTCTCCGCAGCCTCCCTGCCGCCGGCTGCCGCGCGGTCGCGGTAGTGTAGTGGTTAGCGTGCCCGCGCAGTATTCCAAAGGTCCCGAGTTCGAATCTATGCGGTGCGGAACTTTAATTGCAATTCCAAGCTGAATATACGCACATCCATAATAAATTATTATTCGTATAGCTAAACTGTCACCAAGCTATCCATAAAAATTGACTTCACCCAAAATATCGGCAAGATTCTATAAAAATATAAATTCAAATATGGCGGCTTGGACTGCCGGGTGCGTTAGGCTCCGCCCATAGCTCCGCCCACATGCGTGACGTCATTCGTGTTAGTGGACACACGCGGAGATAGGGGACGACATGGGCCTGCGCAGGGGGTGTCGAAGTCTAGTAGGAAAATCTGGCAAATTCCCTGCGTGACGTCACGTCGGGGATGACCGACGGCACCTTGCACTGAAAGATACGGCAGAACGGCTATTTTTGAAAAATGATTAAAAATACTTTTGTGCTGTTAAGACGCATAAAACACTTATCAGCATGTTCCTCATCATGTGATAAAGGCATATCCGTGGTCGAAAATAGCTGAGCCCCTCCCAATTTCCAACCACCGACCTCATAAGCAAAGGATGTAAGCGTAATCCTTAAGGGCGACTTTCCTATACATATCCGTACATATGCGTCCTTATGGAAATCGGTAGTGTGGCGATTGGCGACGCGCGCGACATCTGTGTGGCGACCAAGTGGCGACTGTGGCGACACCTGGTGGCTGCTTTTCTGCTGTATGTAGGCACTGGGGTTTTGCCAGATGTGGTTCCTACTGCTACACCACTATGTTGACCCAATACTAGAAAAGTTATTTTGCTAGTAAAAGGCAAGCAAATTGAAAGTTGATTTATAAAATTGCTTATAAATGATTACAAGATAATAATAAAGAAATTTTGATTGAATAATTATTTAAATAATCAACCGTGAAACTATATTCTGGTAGGTTTAGTAGAAATAAGTCCGTGCAACCTTGTATTTAGGGCCTTGGGCCTGCGTGTCACTTGCTGGCACGGCACGGAGCACGAAACATGGCGCAGCCTGTGGTGAACTTGCGGTTTTGATTTCTTATTTTTGGTGGGTTAAAAGCAACTTGAAGAAGTGTAAGAAAGCGAGAAGAAGCAAGACAATATCAAGCAGTGATGTCTGGATTTACCCCACCAGAACAGTTTGATTTTACTTCACCAGAGCATTGGCCTCTGTGGCGCGACCGCTTCAGACGATATCGCCAGGCGTCAAAGCTAAATCTCGATGAGGAGGAAACCCAGGTCAGTGCACTTGTTTATGCAATGGGACCAGAGGCTGAACATATTATTCTGAGCATAGCAGCTTTCCCTCACAACAATTTTGAAGCTGCTGTACGCTGTTTTGATGGGTACTTTACCCCAAAGAGAAATGTGATTGCTGAGAGGCATGCTTTTGAGATTAGAACACAAGGCGCTTCCGAGTCGAACGAAAGCTACATTAGAGCAGTGCATTGCCTTGCCGAACACTGCCAGTTTGCTGACAAAAATGAAAGGATCAGAGACCGTCTGATAGCAGGAATGAAAGATAAAAATATGTCCAAGCAGATTCAGTTACGAGCTCTGGATTCAGATGTGACTCTTGAAGTTGTGGTGCAGATGCTTCGTAATCATGAACTCGTGCATGACCCGAGTACCACAGACAATGTGAACAGGATTGAAAGCAGAGCGAGATACAAGCCAGCACCACATCAAGCAAGACGCCCAAGCCAGCCTGGACCAGCTGTTGGACGAAGCCAGAGCCAGCCAGATCCAGCCTTGTCCAGACCAAGATCAGGTCGTGGACGAGCAGGCAGAGGATCACTACTCTCCACAACATGCAGGTATTGTGGAAGGAGGAGGCATACCAGTCCGCAGCAATGTCCAGCCCTGGGGAAAACCTGTTTCAAGTGTGGTGGCAGGGACCACTTTGCAAATGTTTGCTCGGGTTCAAGCCATAGAGTTCAGAGTGTCCAATGTGCCCCAGATACTGAACATGATGAGGACCAGGAGGAAGGTTATTTTCTTGGGGTGGTTGAAGGGCACAAGAGCAAGGACTGGACAGTTTCTGTTGAGGTTGGTCAAAGCCAAGTCAGTTTCAAAGTGGACTCTGGTGCAGATGTTAACGTCATGTCTCTCCAGCAGTATGAGCAGATGGTGCAGAAGCCAGACCTGCTGCCCACCTCAAGACAGCTGACCAGTGTTGGTGGTGCCCTTGATGTCCTGGGAGTATTCAGTGCAACCATCAAGTACAAGCAGGTGAGCCTTGAGAATGAACATTTCTATGTTCTGGACACTTCTCAGAATCTGTTGTCACGCTCCACTGGAGAGAGGCTCGGAGTGATTGAATTCACTGGAGAGGTGAGACTGTCTCAGAATGTGTTTGGTCCAACTGGTTTGATGAACACATCACCAATCAAAATCAGGCTTGTTGATGATGCCGTACCCTCTGCTGTGCATACTGCTCGTAATGTGCCATTCCCACTGCTGAAGTCGGTGAAACAAGAACTGGAGAGAATGGAAGATGCTGGAATCATCAGGTCAGTCTCAGAACCCACTGACTGGTGTGCACCAATGGTGCCTGTTCCCAAGGGTGGTGGTTCAGTCCGCATCACGGTCGATTACAAGAACCTGAACAAGTGTGTGAAGAGAGAGATCCACCCTATCCCCACTGTGGAACAGTTGACAGCTGAACTTGCAGGTTCGAGCATCTACAGCAAGCTGGATGCCAGCTCGGGGTTCTACCAGCTCCCACTGGACAGGGAGTCACAGCTACTGACCACTTTCCTCACCCCATTTGGCAGGAAGGCATTCCAGCGGCTTCCAATGGGGATAAACCTGGCGCCTGAATGTTTTCAGAAAAAGATGCAGGAAATGCTGGCTGGTCTCGATGGTGTACTGATATACATGGATGACATTGTTGTGTACGGTGACAGTGTGACGCACGATGAGCGTCTGCAGGCAGTTCTCCAGCGGATCGAGTCATCCGGGCTGAAGCTGAACAAAGCGAAGTGCGAGTTCAAGAAGGACAGCATCATCTTCTTGGGCCAGAAGATCAGCAGCAGAGGAGTGGAACCGGATCCTGCCAAGCTCGCAGCAGTGAGAGAACTGCAGGCGCCACAGAACGAGCAGGAACTGAGGAGCCTACTTGGAACCGTCAACTATCTGGGTAAGTTTGTGCCCCAGATTCAAAGCAAGCTGAAACCTCTAAACGACTTGTTGAAAAAGGATGTAGCCTGGGTGTGGTCCCATGTTCAGCAAAAGGCTCTTGACGAAGTAAAGCAGATGCTAACTGGTGCTCCTGTGTTAGCTTTCTATGACCCAACCAGAGAGACCATTGTGAGTGCTGATGCGAGCAGCTATGGCATCGGTGGCTGTGTGTTGCAGCGACAACCCGACTCCCAGCTGAGACCCGTTGCGTTTTGTAGCAGAACGCTGACCCCATGCGAGCAACGATATGCTCAAATTGAAAAAGAGTTATTGGCTGCTGTCTGGACGTGTGAACGAATGCACATGCTACTGTCTGGTCTACCACAGTTTCGACTTGAGTTAGATCATAAACCGTTGATTCCGTTGATCAACTCAAAGAGCCTAGTCGACACACCTGTTCGATGCCAGAGACTTTTGATGCGTTTGACAAGGTACAATCCAGTCGCCACCTATGTGCCTGGAAAGCAGCATGTTGTACCAGATTACCTATCCCGGCATCCCTGCAAAGAGACCGACAATCTCGCCACTGTCTTGCAGAATGACGTCAGCGATTACGTGTCCGGCGTGATCGGCAGCCTGCCCGTGAGTGATCACCGCCTGGAGGAGATTCGGGTGCTGCAGGAGAGAGATGATGACATCTGTCGTGTCACCCAGCAGACTCTTCATGGCTGGATGGAGGGTCCGAGGGCCCTGCAGGACTACTTCAGCGTCCGGCATGACCTGAGTGTGGTGCACCTGTCGTCAGGCCCTCTGCTCCTGTACCGCAACCGTCTCGTCATCCCTTCGAGTATCAGGTCAGAGATTTTGAATAAGCTGCACAATGATGGCCACTTTGGTCTATCCAAATGCCGACAACGAGCTGACCAATCAGTCTGGTGGCCCGGGATCTCTGAGGATCTGAAGAGACATGTCAGCCAGTGTCAGTTTTGTCAGATAAACAGTCCACAACAGCATCGTGAGACACTCATACCGACTCCCGTCCCAGTGTCTGTGTGGAGTCACATTGCCTGTGACATCTGTCATCACAACGGTCACGATTACCTGATTACAGTGGATGTGCTCAGCAGATACCTTGAGATTCAACGTCTTCCCCGTCTCACGAGTTCGGCGGTAGTAGAACGACTCAAAACGCTATTCGCCCGCCATGGAATCCCCGACATGGTAACATCCGATGGTGGAACTCAGTTCACGTCACATGTGTTCCAGAACCTGTCCACCGAGTACGGTTTCCGGCATCGGATAACCGACCCTCACACGCCGTCTTCGAACGGCGCCGCTGAGCGCGCCGTAAGGACGGCTAAGTGGCTCCTCCGCCAGCGGGACCCGCATCTGGCGCTGCTCAACTACCGCGCTACGCCGGTGGAGGCGACAGGCCAGTCGCCTGCTCGTCTGCTCTTTGGACGCGAGATCCAGACTCGGCTTCCGCGTCCGCGGGTCGTCGAGTGTCAGGACTCTACACTCGACGCCGCGAGGAGGAGAGATGGCGAGAGGAAGGAGCTTCAACGAAGGAGCTTCAACAAGCATCACGGAGCTCGCGACTTGCCGCCGTTGCGGCCTGGGGATGTAGTGCGGGTGCGAACAAGGATCGACCCGGACTGGCGCGAGCGAGTGACAGTGCGTGAGCGGATCGGGCGACGAAGTTATGTGGTAGATAACAATCGTCATACAGTGAGGCGCAATCGAGGCGCCCTGCGCCTGTCACCGGGGATCGAGCCTCCCACGGGCTCGTCGGACCTCCCGGTGCCCTTGTCTGTGCGGCCGTCGCCGGGCGTGCCGGAATCTGTGCGGCCGTCGCCGGGCGTGCCTGTTGGTGTTTCAGTGCGGCCGAGCCCGACTATCTCGATGCCGCGGCCGGCTATCTCTCCGCCGGGTCAGACGCCGGAGCCCTGTCCTTCCGCAGCGGCGAGTCCGAGCAGGACCCGCAGCGGCCGGCTGTACGGGTCGCGTTCGTGATCCCCTGTACGAGTAGGTCGTAGTCTGTTGTACCGTTTTGCTTTTTTTTGGGGGAGATGTATCGATATGTTGAGTCGCCTATATCGATATGTTGTGAGTCGCTTATATCGATATGTTGTGGGTCGCCTTTTGTATCGATATCAACGTGTGGGCCAATAAAGGCGTGACGTGTCACTTGCTGGCACGGCACGGAGCACGAAACACTGAGCCAAAATGGTGCTCATGGATGCAATTCGTTTCAACACCAAATCATGTTTCGAGCAGGAGTGGCACGGTGCATGGATTACTGCTGATTACCCTCCTTTCAGTAGATCAAACAGTAAATCGACCGGATAAGGAAAACAAACTAAAGCAGACTGGTTCCTGTGCCAGAAGACCACAGAATAGCTTATGAAAAACAACATTGCCAGCAGATGACAAAAAAACTGGTTGAAAAGCTACCTTTTCTCAGGAATGTCAGCCAGGAAAGCATTTGAACCACAAGATGGTTAGAAAACTGGAAACTTCTTCCGATGCCGCTGGCACATAGCCAGCGGCATCGGATGCAATTCGTTTTTTGTCGTTGATTGTCGTTTGGCATGAATTCATACTAGTTGAGCACTTGCATGCATGGCTCACATGCAGCAAGGACTCCTTCCTGAAAAATTAGTTTGCTTAAACTTGTGCCAATGTTTTAGAAAAGAACTTTCCATATGTAGGGTACAATAGACCACCACAGGGTAAGATGGACCACAGTGGTCCGTCTTGCCCCAAATCTAAATTATGTCATTATCATGACGCATACGCATAGCCCAACATTGCGAAACCTTGCCTGTCCTAAAGTGTGACTATAACTATATAAGTTTATAACATTGTTATTCACAGTAAAGTGCAAAATAGAAACTAATCATGCAAGAAAGGCGCCGAAGTTGAATCACCCCTAGACCTCTTATATTAGATCGGTTTGACGAAAACAACATTTTTCTCAATAACTCAAAAGCTATGCATCCTAGCCGCATGAGTTCAAGGTGGCCATTGTTACGAAGGAAAACAAAGGTAGTGAGTGCATAAAGCAGTAGATAACAGCAGTGGTTCAGCCCGGAGGGCTGGTGGTCCGTCTTGCCCCGCTGGGCCGTCTTACCCCACCTTCCCCTACATAGCATGCATGCCAGACGACAATCAACACGCAGGTTCCTAGCTTTTAGTTGCACTTCAACTACGTATGAGTACAGAAAAAAATCATTTGGTAAATTTTACCACTCTGGCTGCTTCTATTAACACGAGTAAAGAGTTGAAGTGCAACAAACATGAATGGATATAGCAGACACTTCTGGGTGGTCCGTCTCACCCCGCGTTTTTTCTTGTCAGTGATCCTCTTGCCCTTTGACGTGTCCCTCTTTGAGAGCGACCACCGTCTAGATTTCGTGCAGTTAAAATCCAGACCTGCTCGCATCACAAGAGGAAGAAATCGGCATTAGGAAGATTATAAACAATATGAGGTTCGAGAGCAGTGTAGCAAGATGTGCGACTTCAAAGCTTAGCTGGTCCGTCTTACCCCACCACCTTCCCCTACTTTAAGCCAATACAAGAATACAAGAATACAAATACAAGAATACAAGAATACAAGAATACAAGAATACAAGAAAGCTTAGCTGGTCCGTCTTACCCCACCAGGACCGACTGTCCCTACCTGATGGTGCAGTCTTTGGCCTAGCAGTCCCCAACAGACGTTCTCGAGTCTCGACAGACAGGGCTGTTCCATGTACCGTTCGGTCGTGTGAATACTGTGAAGTCAGGTTTCACTGTCCGTATCCCTGCACTTTGTAATCGCTTCTTGCAGCATACACCCACTGCTGACATGTTGGCATCATCGGGTTCCCTTTTATCGGACATCCGTGAGTTTGCTCGATCTCAGGGGACGTACATGTAATGTGCAGTATTCATTGTAGTGTGCAATGTGCATGTGCTGTGTCACCTATTTTAATCGTGACTGCCACTGTAAATGGGCTGCAAGGCCTGTAGTCGGCTATTACAAATACAAGAATACAAGAAAGCTTAGCTGGTCCGTCTTACCCCACCACCTTCCCTACTTTAAGCCCTTGAAATTAAACGGTGACAAATTTCTGAACGAAAAGCGTAGAGTGGGGTAACTTCAACATATTGTTCCAGATACCGGTTGAGAGAAGTGCCTGTGTATATTTCTCTCGCGGACGGCTAACTACTCATGCAGGAAAGACTATTGGGATTGAAGGGGCGATGGCTTGGAAGTGGTGTGGTGTGTGTAGTGATCTATACGGCCTTGTGTAGTGATATATGGCCGAGAAGAAAAGTGGGCATGTTTTGTGTAGATTAGCGTGTCGCTATTTTTAATTGCCGGTACAGTCTTTTGTTCATTGTGCAATAAACGTTCACTTAATTGTAACAATATTTTTACGTCTTCTCCGTCCCACCGAATTGCAGCTCAAGCATGGATGAAGAAAAATGTTTCAGTAGCGCTTTCACCATGCAGGCCTCATTTTTGGACGAGCCGAGCATGCCTTGAATAGCATAGCCTCACTTCTGCACCAAGTCACGGTGTGTTCAAGCTGCCCCACCGTGGGGTAATTTGAACATACTGCCTTTGCGTGCCATAACAACGATAATCTCGCCAGCACCGATATTATTTGAGCCATAAACAAATGGGCAGAACCTCAACATACCTTCATTTGAAAACTCAACACAACAACAAACATAACAGTTGCAGAGTATCAATATCTGCACGCTGCACACCGGTCAGTTAACAGAAGTTCCCTTTCTTCAATTAACAGAATGTCTATCATTTCCGTTCGATAAAAACTCTCCCAACCTTACTTCATCTGTTATAGTGATGCCAATCGGAACCTGGGCATTCGGAAATCTGATTTTTTCCCAATGTCCAATTCGGAATGCGTTGGACAAAGGTAGCAGGCTGGACAACGCGGGACGATGGCCTGCGATAGTTCAGCATTTTTTATAAAGAAATCGTGCATAGCATTGATGATGGGTGTAACTTTGGAAACGATATTGGGGGTGCAAACTAGCGAAGGGACCTCCGAGTGGCGGGCCTCCAGTTCGCAGGGGCCTCCTAAGGAGCATTTACAATGTACATATGCACATTACAATGCTCAACGACTTTGACAAGGAAGATTGACAATGCTCAACGAGTAGGGTAGATTTTCCAAACTTTTACCCTCGCCCTTTTATAGGGGGAGGGGAGGTGTCGGAATGACCTTAATCCATTTTTCGCGAATAACTTGCGCAAAAAGCGGCTGATCGCGATAAAATTTTTAGAATCCTCGAGTTACTAAATTTTACACACATCTTTTACAATTCAAAATTCTTTAAATGACCCTGACCTAAAGGACCTTTGACCTGTGACCTATTTCTCGAGACCATGTTTGGCCGGAATCGCAATTCGTCGTATGTCAGCTCACATTCGCGGGGATCCAGTCTTTTTGTGATTGTAAACGTTCAAACATCTAAAATGATTTGGTCCCATTCATTACCTAATGGTCATCTATCATACAAGATCATTGACCTTTGATGAACTTAGCGAACTTTTTCGGGTTTTACATACTAACAGGGAAGTTTTTGGACCTGATTTCGAATATAGCACCCATTTGAACATTTACGAACGGGCGTCGCCACGCTCCGCTCAGAGGGACCACTGGCGGCGACAGAGGCAGCAGCGGCGGCGACACGGGGACCAGTGCACTGCCAGGTGAGGCGCACTGCGCATGCGCCGCCGGACGGTCAGCGGCGCGGCGGTGAGCTGTGGCGCGGTCGATATTGGCGTACCTGTTCACTATTGACGCTGGCGGCAGTGGCGCGCATGGGCGGCGCCACCGGGGGGGACGGGGGGGACAGGTCCCCCGCTATTGAAAGTTAGGGGGGTACAGTACCCCCCTATCGGCGAGGCCCGTTCAATAGTTGATATTAATGCATTATAGAGCTCTCCGTCGCATTTAATGCATCGTTGGTTAATCAAGGCAGGTTCTGAATAAAGATTGCTGTTGGGATGCATCGCAGGGGGTCCTGGCCATCTGCAAAAGGTGTGGAGCTGTGATGCCTGTAGTTATAAGGTGATCGGCAGGTCCTCGGGGATCGTGCCCCCTTTTTGGGGCGCCAGGCAGGGTTATTAGGTATTTACTACTTATTTACTACTTACCTACTTATTACCTCCCCACCCCACTGCCAGACCCCATTGCCGATAAAACCAAGTTCACTGAAATTCCATAGATTTCCGTTACTACCTATATGAAAATTTTCCATTCCTAACTAGTCAAATTCAAGCATGGCAGCTCTACCACAGGAACCATTTGAAATCTATGCCATTTAACCCCAGCACTTGTGGGGAGAAGTGTTCGGATAGATCACAGGCAGGACCAAAAAAGCACGCAGTAGCCCAAGACCTTATAATTGGATATAGCATCGGCTCCCTCTCGTCAAGGGGTTCGATAGCACTCGTTTTTTTCCTGCAAAACTAAGTTCGGTCGGCGGTCGAACGGCTTGGGGTCTAATCGAGCCCCCCATCCCTCCCCTTCTTACGTCAGCGGCTGTGAAAATGCCATTACCAGCTGTTGAAACATGGCAGTTGCTTTTACATGAGTGCACGAAAGGGTTTTAGGTCCGTGATACGTGAAAGGTTCTACATGAAAATTGAGATACACCAGCTTATCAAATTGTGCTCACTGTGGTGCGCTCGGTTTTACCTTGACTAGTCTTTGAATTCTGGGGTGAAACAGACCAGTCAAGAAACCTGTTCCATAAGGAGAGCCACTAATGCTAAAGAGATGTGGGATGACGTTTCCAGAGACCTTCATTACCTCCCAAAGGGGGTGCCCCGCCATTTGCCAATCCCTGCTGTAGTTGTTACGATTGGAGGGTGAATATGAGAACGATGCAGGTCGTGCCAGCTCGATCAGGACGAACACAATGGTGCCGACATCACAGCTCTACTGCCATTTTTGACGAAGTTAATCAACAAGCACCGGAATCCTACCCTGGGGCATTTCACCTGCAGAGGTCGCCGGACCTGAGACCCTTTCACTCAATTTTTTCAACGGTGCATGCGCTCGTTTTTCCCGCGAAGCTCTTGGCAAGTAAAATCCATCAGAAAGCGTGATCAAATAACGGCTGGTGACCTTCCATGACCTAGCATGGCCTTTTGAATGACCACCGATGACATGACCACTGACGGCTAGCCATTAGCTGCACCCTGCCCGTTGCATATGGATCAGGTGGTGATGTCAAGATTCTGAAATTATATTGCAGTTTTGGCGCACTTGTCAGAGCAGAAGACATTCCCACTTTTCCTCCATGACTATATGATGGTGAAGCCCTGAAGCTGACCAGACGTAAGATCGAAAATTTGAAAGTACGAAACGTAAGAATAGCTGGCACTGCTACTCATACCTAAGCAATTCGCAGCTTGTAGGAAACCAGCTTTGAGTTGGCAAGACTACAAATTTTGATTTAGAGGCAAGGATGCTTGAAAAGGTGATCGATCTTAGGTGTCCTAGGATAAGTTTGGAAACGGGATGCACCATTCGATGTGTTTTGGGCCTTGCCAAGTTTCGCGGCGTTACGTGCCTCGTTTTTTTTTTTTTGCATACACGATCAGTATCTACTTTTGGTATTTTCGATTTTCGGTCCCCGTCCCCCCCTATCGAAAACCCGTGGCGCCGCCCCTGGTGGCGCGCCCGGCAGCACGGCGTGTGCAGGGGAACAGAGCTGAGGAGGTGAGAGCGCAACAGCGGACCAGCAGACAGATCAGTGGCGGCCATAGGCAGACCAGTGCAGCGGCGGCGGCAGACGAACCAGTGGCCTACTTGTAGACTGGACTGAGAGCCCAGGCCGGGCTGGACTGAGACTGGGGAGTGTCGCCTGCCGAGCTGTGTTGACCGAGGAGTGTCAGCTTCCGCTGCCGGAGAAGGTATGTGCGTCGTGGAGCTCTGTGCCCCGCTGTTGAATTGTTTGCCCCGCTGTGGAGCTGTGTGCTCCGTCGTGGAGCTCTGTGCCCCGCTGTGGAACTGTTCGCCACGCTGTGGAGCTGTGTGCCCCGCTGTGGAGCAGTGCTGCATGGAACTTGCCCATAAACAGGGTGTTCATAAATGAATGAAATAAAGTAGACGACTACCAAGGGCAATAATTTCCGGTCTGTGTCATTGAAAGACATAGGGCATTCTCAGATTTGTTTGTCAGTTGAGATGGTCGCGTAGCGATCACCGAGTATCTGCCCGTCTCGTGGAGGCAGTGCCGAAGTGGCAGCCTGCGGTCATCCAGCCTGCGGTCTGTGGGCGCCCAGAAGACAGGTAGGGACTGTACATGCTTACGGAGGTCAGTGATGAGCGCTTCTGCTTAAAGCTGTTCGATCGTTGAGCTTTTTTGGCTGCAGACGCAAGACAAAAGCTCTGTTCTGCCGAAATCAGCAGTGTTGCTGTTGGCGGAAATGGAATTCTTTATAGCCCGTCTCACGGTGGCTACAAGCCATCGCTTCTTTAGATACGACTCGCCGTCAGTCGAGCTTCAGACTCAGTAGTCAGTGCACCGGGAATCTGTTTGTGTGGACTCATATAGCCACACCATCACCTTCGCGTCGTTACATCTCACAATGACCAGACACAATGTTGCATGGGGCTTATGGGCACCAGCAGATACTATTTTCCGTGTACTTTGATATATAATGACGAGATCTTGAAAGATTCCTGTCACTGACCACTGTCAGCACTGTCAGCAGTCAGCTGGCCTGTCATTGTCACTGTCAGCTGGCCACTGTCAGCAGTCAGCTGGCCTGTCACTGTCACTGTCAGATGGCCACTGTCACCAGTCAGCTGGCCTGTCACTGTCACTGTCAGATGACCAGTGGCCACTGTCAGCAGTCAGCTGGCCTGTCACTGTCACTGTCAGCTGGCCACTGTCAGCAGCAAGAAAGCTCCAGGCCCACGTTGTCGTGTGAACTGCTGAGTCCACGTGGCGTATCGAGCTTGTTAGCTTGAACGCCCTTCTAGGAGGCAGTCGAGGTACAGAGTGATCGTGATAGTATAATACTAACTGACAAGCAATTTGGAAAATTCCCCATGACTTTCATTTCCATGGAACGAAAGTTTATCCTCGCGTTCGATGTCTCTCGGACGACGAAGATTCTATGCCGTCCAGCCAATCCCGTCAAAGGTCAGCGGGGGCTCGGCTGCGGTTATGGAACGTGATTGGCCAGACGACGAAGAATCTTCGCCGTCCGAGAGACATCGAACTGCGGTCCGAGAGACATCGTATGTCTCTAGTAAGTGATAGGCGTTTACTTTATTTCACTCATTAATGAACACCCTGTTTAATCATGTAGATGCGGAGAGAAGCTAGATCATATGCTCTGCGATGATGGGCTGCCCAGGAATCTTTTCTCTGAAAACAAATGTGAATGCCGACGCGGGCCCGTTGTCGGAGCCACCTGTACCTGGCACCAATGCCTGCACCGGTTCTGAGCTCCGTGCGGCAGAGGCCGACTGCTGACTGTTGAGGCCTGTCCTCACTTGCAGGTGCCGCTAGTGATGCTGTTTGTTCGCGAGGCCGCCATCCATGACTTCTAGAACATCTCCATCGAATCAACAACATGTTCACCTACATCGGCAACAGCAATGGTAACAGCAATCACTCCACCTTCATAAAGCGCTTGCTGGCTGTGTTAGCTACCATCATCTAAGGTGTCTTCCCGGGCTGCACTTGTTTTTTTTTTTCTGCTCATTCATGTGGTCACAGGGTCTACTGTTAGTCTTAACCCGCGCCCCGTAGGGGGGGGGGGCGAAACGCCCCCCCCCTGTCCTTTTCCGTCGATATCTCCTAAACGGCTGGAGATATCGCCACCAAACTTTCAGGACCCACCGGCCGTGCGCGGCTATGTGCGCACGTTAAACTTTGGACTCTAAAAATTCTGCCATAGAACTGGAATTGCGCGATCGGAGGGTAGAGTCAACGCAACAAGCTTCGCTTAGCGGTGGCCTTGTTCATGTGAATCCTTCCTATCAAAAGGTTCTACATTCTACTACAGTAAGCTGAAAATGATAGAGTAACTTCTTATATTTAAACTGTGACGCATTACAAAGGTCTGCAAAGCTGCCAAATTATCCCGCTATATAGCAGTTTTTTTGCCCGGTGGTGTAGGGCAATTTGGCCGGTGTTAGTTTGAGGTCGGGATTTTATGTTGCAGGCAAGTCAGCTTCAGCGTCAGCAATGACGTGTGTCCCATTGTGACCAGCTCACAATGCGATGTCTTGGCACACACTGCTCAATCATGCATTCGCATTAAAGGGACTATCCCACCTTTAACATGGGGTTTGAGTTGAGATAGCCAAGTTTGCGGCGAGGTTCAGAAACCACTATCTATCTAGGTTGCAACCCCCGCGGCCTCTTGGTGTTGAAGAAATTCGTTCCCTTCATTTGAAAATGGGCCTTGTACAAGGCCCTATCTTCAACATGGAGCGACCGTTAGTGTGACGTCACCTCGTTTAGTCATTCTGATTTAAATGGATTTGTTCGTTGAAAAATCGCTTGAAACTTGGTCTGAACTTTGTTGTGGTGCCTACAGAGTAAAAAGAATCAGCTTTATGACAGTAATGTGGCCTGGGGAAGGAGGTAATTTTGGGCTGTGACGTCACATATTTGAAAGTTTGTGTTTGGAATATGGGAAGCCTAAGATGTTTAATGAAAAATAAATGCCAGAACCGTGTTCCTGGTCATCCAATCTATTAAGTCGGGCACAATTTAACTGGTTTTAACAACATTTTAGAAGGTGGGATAGTCCCTTTAATTTGGCATAAAAATATGATCGCAATGCAACCTATAATTGGAAAAAGCTTCATATCCTAGTTAATGAATAGTCGAATAATTTTAGCTCTTTTTTGCAATAAATGCAATATTTCGACTCTGTTTCAAATCCTCACGTCTCGTGGCCTTCCCATGTCTGCAAACAAAGTCATCGGTATTTTTTTGTGAACTGCAGATGCGAATCTCAGTTTGTTTTGATCAAATCCCTGGTTACTAACTAGTCTTGAATGGCCCAGTGTCCAGATCAGCCCCTTGAAGGTAAACTGTGCCGCGATGCAATCGCCGGCGCCTGTGAACCCAACCAGCACGGCACCACGTGCCTAGCAACTCGGCTGTCCCGCATAGTGACTCTGAGCACACCGGCCAAGTTGCCCTGACAGCCGCCCCGGCAAAATTACCCCGCATTGCCATTCTGAAAAATGTTGTATGTAAAGTCGTGACGGTCATACGGAAACGGGTGAAATTGCTCTTGGAAACCGCTGATCACCCCAGGAATGTTGTCACCATATCGGAATTCGTTTACAGCCCAAATACTACATGTTATACATTTTCCAAAGGAAAGTTTAAATTCACATTCTCTAATGAAAATCACGTTGCATTGATTTTGAATAAAATTACGAGGGGGAGAGTTTCGACATTTTTAACGGGCTATTTCTACCAATGACATATGAATAAAGACTAGAACTATTTTGTTCACTTTTGTCAGATATCGTGCAGGTGGGTGCGGCCACTTTACACTACCGGCCAATACCCCATCCTCCCCTGATGCCAAAAAGTTTGTTTCATATCGAATCAGGTGTAGAGTAGGCTCTCACTTCAGCCGTAGCCTGGGCCCTGGGGGGAGGGGACATGGAGCAGCAGGGGCTCTCATGTCATTGGAACAAATTGTAACCGTTGTAGTGAGGTCCAAATAAAAGTATATAGCTGTTAACAATGTATGTATGTTATATTTAATATGTTTTTGCTTTTATGTTTGAGGTATGTTTAATGTTTTAATGCTTGACCCTCGCCCGCACATGGGGGGCTGCCCCCCCCCCACCCAGGTAGTTTTTCTACTCCGCTTTAACATTTTTAAAGATAGAGATTTTAAAGGTAAAGATTTTTAAAGGTAGAGCTCTGCTTGCTACACAAGCTCTGCTCGTATGTACAGCCCACCGCTAAAGTAATGTAGGGTTTTACCAATCTCAACGGTTGGCTTTGAATGGCGATTGTTTAATGCGGAGTGATCGAAAAGAAGATGTCAATAGCTAAAGTTGCAGCTGCAAGGGTGACGATACATATAAGCTACATTCAAAGTTTCATTGTAGTCTGGCTAATCGTTCCTAAGCTTCAGAAGCAGAACATACCCATGACTGAAAATATTACTTCTGCTGTGGACTGTACGTACACAAGCAGAGCACAATTAGCGGATGGGCGCTAACATGGCTTACATACCATGTTTGTTGGCATCATGACTGAAACAGACTCCTTTAACAGCTAGGAAATCGTTTGCGAGAGCCTTTTCAAATTCTTAGAACCGCCACCTATCGCACTAGTCGCAGGTAGTCTGTAGGTACGGGCTGAGTCCGTCAGAGATGCATATCAGAGCCCGACGGACTCTGACATGCATTTCCAGACAACCGAAAGAGTATGTTGGCGCCCAAGGAATGGGGAAATAAAGAAGTCAAATTGAAAGGAAAAGCCTTAAAAGTGACGAACGTAAGTTAGTTAGGTATTTCAACCAGAATATCTTGCGGCTAGAACAATCGACATTTTAGGTATAGGTAAAGTGTCACTCATTCAAAAGCAGGTCGGATATTTCTAAGATGATATGAAAAAGCATTTACAGAACTTAAAAAGATAACATCACAAAGATGCATGCCATGAGTTGTGATAATAGTCAGACTCTAGGCTTATAAACTTTCTTCGAAGGATTAGTAGCATGGTTTCCCCGTCCTGAATTTAGTGGTCGCAGTTTACTGAGAGTGCGGCATACACGCTGCGTATCACCGCAAATGACGCAAAACTGCTTATTAGATTTTAGAACTTTCCTCCATTATCACCGGGAGCCCCCGCCCGCGGTACGCCGCGAGGCGTGTCCTCCGGCACAGCATACCTCCCAGGCGAGCTGCAGTGGCGCCATCTCTGGAACAGTAGCTCAGACACGTCTGCACTCGCAGCGCTCAGCGCTACTGTCCTTTCACTACTCTGGAGTTCTATAGCCTTGACTACTCTGTACTTCATCCTATCATGCCTGTCTGACTGAAATTAACACAATTTTACAGAATACGGAGCGAGTGAAGCGAGCGTAGTCTTTCGTAGATTAACGGAAATTTCTGAGTATGAGCGGCCGGCCGTGCGGACGCTTTTGCGAGGCCAAATCTCAGCAACCACTTGACCGATTTACATGCGATAATATTTGTAAAGTAGCTAAGCTTCATTCCTTCTACCAAGCATTGGACTATTCCCGATGCATGTGGATGACCCCTTATGCACGTGCCACGTGCAAAACAAAGAGGTGTCAGTTTTGTAACAATTGCAATATCTCGTTAACTACTGGGCCGATTGCGCTGAAAGTTGGCATATAGGTAGGTACCCACCAGGCAATGCATATCCAATATCCATGTGCCACAGTCAGGGTACTGCTGCACGTGCGCACGTGCAGCGGTCGATTCCAGATCTTGAGAACGGCTGAACCGATTGTGCTGAAATTTGGTACATGGTTAGGGACCGGTTAGCAGGGTGCCATGCAAAGTCAGTTGAGACCCATTTTGCACGTGCGCACGTGGAGGGTGACGCTTCTGAGATCTCGAGAACGGCTGGGCCGATTGCCCTCAAACTCGGCACATCACTAGAGACCGGTTAAGCCTGGTTCTGACTGCCGAAACTGATCGGAGCGGATGGTAAGCGGATGGTGATCGTATGCATGGTGAGCGTGGCTGGCGGCAAAAGATAAAAATTGCTAGGCCCGATATGCTCTGGCAACTGGTAGATCGGATCGTGCGGATCGTGTGAGAGTCCGCGTCCGCCATTACTGCCGGCGGCGATAGATAAGAACGAAATACATGCGATATTTGTGATAATATTTGTGTAAATACTTTTCGCGCTTGAAGAGACGTTGCATGTACTTAACCCTCGCATGTGTGCGGTGTTTGCCAGTTTCTAACGTGTAGGGGGTGGGTGGGGGGGGGGGGGGTCGGTTGGACCTTCCTTCTTGCCGTTTGGCCCCTGCTCAAGCTAGAGCTTCGCGGTAAAAAAAAAAAAACACGAGCGTGTTGCCCGTCACGAGAGGAAGCCGAAGATACCCAATTGTAAGGTCCTAGGTCATTGGATGACCTTCCAGGTCAGGTCAATGACCCAAAAGTCGGGTAAATCGGGACCTGTTAGAAAGTCGTATAGTGTGGCTGCTATGGGATTTTTTAGGGTGCTGATCACGAATATCGTGTTAGTTTTGATCACAGATGATGTCTTTAACCTTCCAGGCGGTGGGGGCATTTTTTGCCCCCCCCCCTTTAGTTTTTTTCGATATATCTCCAGAACCGCTGCGCCGATCGTCACCAAACTTTCAGTACCCTCCCTTGAATGGCTATTGCACATTATGACCAATTTTTTCCAAAGGCTATGATAGGTTGGCCGCTAATGACGTCAGAGTGACGTCATTTCTGCCATTTTCGACCCAAAAAAAGGTTTCGCGAGAAGAGCTGTCAGGGGCCTACAGCTTTAGAGATACAGAAAAATGTTTCAGACATAAAAGGTGTAGAATTTAGAGGGTCAACGGTTTAGCCTCCATAGGTCAAACACTAAAAAAATAACTGTTTTTACGAAGTATTTTTTCGCCAATAGCTTTTAACTCAAAAGAGCCACGACGCATCTTTTACCTGCATCGTGTTCCCCCTCGTCGAGACGCTTCGAATGAACTATAGTATAACCTTGAAAGGTCAACTTAAAAATATGACCTCAGGTTAAGGTCGTGACATGACCGGAAAAGGTTATGTTGCATATCAGTCGATCTGCATCGTCGAGCCGAACATATCTAAGGCGTTTTTATCGCTCTAACATGCCCCTATTAGAAGCTATTAGCGAAAAATTGTTAGATACTATTCGTGACCTGAAATGACCTCGGGGACATAATGAGGGGTCACAGGTGCCATTTTCCGTTTCAGTGTATCAATTTTACCTGCATCCCGATGTTTGAGAGTGTCTAGAATGGCGTTCGTGCAAAAGAGACGCTTTTCAATTTTCTCCCGTTGACTTATAATGGAGAGGCCGCAAAATTGACCTGACCTTAGGTCAACGATATCAAAATTCCGAGATATACGTATTATAGATACTGTTACTCCTATCCATCGCTGAAAGTTTCAAGGGAATCGTTCAGTCGGTGTAGCTAGGACGAGCATTCTATTATTTCCTGAGGTGAGGTCACTTGGCGTGACCTGGTGACCTGACCTTGAGCGACCTGGGTCTGAAATTTTCACAACATGTGCGGAGAAGATGCGCAAACAGGTGTGCCAAAAACGGTGGCGCTTCGCGCCGCCGTTTTTGGCACTTCTACATACCGGGTGGCCCAGAAAAAACGTTCCCAACTTTGGAGGCCTATATATCAAATACGAGTACAAATAACGAGCCAAAATTTTCATCAAGTTTGCGTCATTTCTTTGCGCATTGGTATGCCAAATTATAACACTATACCATCATTTTCAAGCTGGCAATCTTGAGTTGAATTAAGCAAGACGTTTTTGCTTTTTTTGCCGATGTCAAACGATATTGATGATTGGGTTAGACGTCCCATGTTATAAAAAAGAGTAAAAAAATAATAGAGCACGTGAATGAAACAAACACGTATGTTTTTATTTTAAATATTTTTGTCTCACTTATGTGCCAAATATTCAAATACTGAGCCAAAATGGTGCTCATGGATGCATCAATCGTTTCAACACCAAATCATGTTTCGAGCAGGAGTGGCACGGTGCATGGATTACTGCTGATTACCCTCCTTTCAGTAGATCAAACAGTAAATCGACCGGATAAGGAAAACAAACTAAAGCAGACTGGTTCTTGTGCCACAGAATAGGAAGTAAATGGTGTGATTTTCATGGTGTTCGGTAAATAACTTTTTAAACGGTTCGTGTTTCAAGCATGCCATGTAAAAAATACTTTTTTGCTCAGATGTTTACTAAAAAATGTGAGTGAACGGGTCACTTTCACCCCGCGGCACTGCGGCTTAGAGCCATGACTTCTACTGGCAGCTAGTCTCATTGATGCATGGGCGTTGGTCTCAAATTATCGACCACAGAATAGCTTATGAAAAACAACATTGCCAGCAGATGACAAAAAAAAAAACTGGGTGAAAAGCTACCTTTTCCCAGGAATGTCAGCCAGGAAAGCATTTGAGCCACAAGATGGTTAGAAAACTGGAAACTTCTTCCGATGCCGCTGGCACAGAGCCATCGTGGTTGCCTGAGGGAATGTGTCATCCTGAGACCCGAACCATCAATGAGACTAGCTGCCAGTAGAAGTCATGGCTCTAAGCCGCAGTGCCGCGGGGTGAAAGTGACCCGTTCACTCACATTTTTTAGTAAACATCTGAGCAAAAAAGTATTTTTTACATGGCATGCTTGAAACACGAACCGTTTAAAAAGTTATTTACCGAACACCATGAAAATCACACCATTTACTGAAAATGTGTGCCGCATTGACTATTCGAAGTTTCAATGTTGTATCTTTATCACTTTCTGAGAAATATTGATTTAAAGTTGGGAACGTTTTTTCTGGGCCACCCGGTATGTCGTGAAAATTTTAGACCCAGGGGCCGTATTCACGTCGACTTCGTAAGTCAATTTTCTTTCGTAAGTATAATTTGGAATTCATGTCGACACTTCTTAAGTTTTTTCTTACGAAATGTCTGGATATCTACAAAAATCGGTATTCACGTCAAAATTCGTAGGAATATCTTAAGAAATTCGTAAGAAGCGTTTGGTGCATTGACCTTTGCCTTAATCATTGAGATTTAGGCATCCTCCTTGTAGGGATTTACACAACTATCCATTGTATATAATTGATAGAGACAAGTAGAAAAACACGGAACAAATAGTGCATGGACGCGTTTCGATTATTAAATCTTCATCATCTTTTTTTATAAAAAAAATCAATTTTTTGAATTTTTTGGGGTCAAAACCCCAAAATTATGAAAATCCGAGATAGCAGTTTTGTAGCGCCGCTTTTTGTCTACTAGACCATATAAAGAACTTTGAAATTGCTTGATAACTGTAGAATAGATTTGGTGAGCGTTTCAAGATTGCATGTTTTTTGCTCATTTTTGCTCGAACATGACCTCAGTTTGACCTCAATAACTCCTGACCTAAGGTGACCTAAGACTTGAAATTTGGTGTAAAGGTGTCAAATTTATGTCCGGGAAGGTACTGAAAATTTGGCGGCGCTGCGCGCCGCCGCTTTCTTGCTATTCAGGAAAAACCACACTTAACCCTCGCCCCCAACGGGGCGAGGGTTAAGTGTTGGGGGCGCCCCTCTTCTACTGGGCAGCCCAACTTCTGCATGAGGTGCCTTATTTCTTGACATTGATGGACATGCGCTTTTAGTGGATGGGGAAGCACCTGTACCCCCATACATATAGAAAGTTACAAGAAAGCCTTTTTGAAGGCTTTCTTGCCTTTTTTAAGCCTTTTTTAGAAAGAAAGCCTTTTTGCCGCTGATCGGCTTGGCCGCTGACCAAACTTGAGCGCAATCAGCCCAGCTGTTCTTGAGATGTAGAAGCGGCACCCTGCACGTGCGCACGTGTAAAATGGTTCAAACTGGATTTTGCCCGGCACCCTTCGCACCGCTCCCTATAACCGTGTGCCAAGTTTGAGTGCAAACGGTCCAGGCGTTCTCGACATCTGGAAGCGACCCCTGCTCGTGCGCACGTGCAGTAGCACCTCAACCGTGACATATGACAACGCATTTCCCGGTAGGTGCCTACCCACATGCCAAGTTTCAACACAATCGGGCCGGTAATTGCCGAGTTATTGTAATAAGAACAAACGTGACACCTGTTTGTACTTTGCACGTGCAGCGGGTGGTCACTCACATGAATCAAGAGTACCCGATGTTTAGTAGAAGGGCTACAGCTACCCTATAAAAATTACCGCAAGTCAAACGTCCTAATGCAGTGGTTGCTGAGATATAAGCCCACTTTGAGAAATTGGTAGTCTCAAAAGCGCTACTTCTGCAAAACAGCTTGGACGCCCTTGACTTCTCACGTGGCACGTGCCACGATGGTCAATTAGATGCATCAAGATAGTAAATTGCGGGTTAGAAGGGATGGGGCAGCCCAACAAAAAGACCACAGGTCTATCAGTCCAGCGGTTGATGAGATATAGGCCTCCAAAAGCATTACAGGCCGGGCCGGGCCGCTCATACTGATATTTTCCCGTTTTATTGAAAAGACTTCGCTTCACTCGCTCGATGGTAATAATTTTGCTCAATAATAACAGCTATTCTTAGTCCAGACAACCATTAGTGTCAATTCTTAAAATAATTCGTCATTTTAGTCTTAGCCTACTGCACTGATTTATCGTTGCGTCAGTTTACGACAGCTCGGTGAGCATTCGTAAGTCCACCATACCGTTAACATTATGTTCTTACGAAAAACGTAAGAAATTCTTAAGATGACACGACGTGAATCGCACTTACGACATTCTTACGAGAATTCTTAAGAAAAGGTCGACGTGAATCGCAAACTGTCTACGATAATTTTTTTATTCGTAAGATATTTTTGCTGTCGACGTGAATACCAAATTTTCGTAAGAAGTAGGTCGTGCGTAAGAAAATTCTTACGAAAATGATCGACGTGAATACGGCCCCAGGTCACTTAAGGTCAGGTCAGGTGACCTCACCACATACATCAAAAGGTTCAATGTCTGCCAAAGCTTCACCGAGTGACCGATCGCTTTGAAATCTTCAGAGTTTGATAAGCAGCATTATGTATGTACAAAATGTTTATCTTGGAATTTTGATATCGATGACCTAAGGTCAGGTAAATTTGGCGAGCTCCTCATTATAAGTCAATGGGAGAAATTTGAAAGTCGCCTCATTTAGACGGAAGTCATTATAAACACTCTAATGCACTGAATTGTTACAATTATCTTCATATCATGAATTTATTTCAGTGTTTTAGTCGAAAATAATGTCTGATAATGTAAAAATCAGGAATAGAAGCATCTAGTGCAACTCCAGCTGATAACTATGATAAAGCAAAGTTCGCTTAATAAATGCACCTTGGTGACAAGGACTTTTGATAAACCAGTTAATAAAGTGGTGGCTTTATGAACCGGAGTCAGCTATTTTCATGACAAGTCTGCATTGCAGCTGCACGATCGGCTCCGCTTGCAATACAAGTGGATAAGCTAACATTATAGCCCTGAACTCCCTCTGTTGCGCGAAGTCCAACTGCTGCAGACTGCTGCTACAATACGGTTCATTGGGAGCGGGCTGGGTGCCACATCTCGATGGGGAAGACGTCACTGTGGGTTTCGAACTCCCGAATGGCTTTATTAAGCGGAGTACCTGGATTTATTAAGCAGATTTATTTGCTATGGGCAATGGGCATCTATGGAGAAAATCCGTGAACAGCTCAAACGGCCACAATAAGCGGTTGAATTTTATATCCGAAGATTTATTAGGCGGATTCTACATACTGTAACTACTCAGAAACACATTGAACCTAATATTTGACCACATGTGCACCAAATCTGCACTAAATATGAACCAAATGTGTACCAGATAACCGTCGTGAAAACGGCTTATAGCATATTCATTCATTTGATTTTTAGTACGAATCACTGGTAATATTGCCAAAGTAATAAACCTCACTTTGGTGTTGATAGTACATTCATTGTACTTACCTACAACCACCGCGCCGCTTCGGTCCCTTTCACTTATTATATCCCCTGCTCGCACATGTCGCTGGCACTTTCGCAGTTGCTCCATCACAATTTACTGATTTGTGGAATGCGCAGGAACAACAAAAAAGTGTTGTAGGCGTCACTTCGTAGTCTTTGTGTTCCATTATTCGTGATTGCATTTCCCTGCTATTTCCCTCTGTAAGATTCCACACATCCCTCCAAGCCAAGCTATTGTAAGGGATTTCAACAACAACACCTAAGAATAATAATAAGGGATTTCCTTGAATGCGAGGCGCCTGATAACATTTGCATGCAAGTTTTCTAGTTTAGAACCGGAGCCCTGAAAGAAGCTTGAAACTCCCTGAAAATTTTCTCAACTCAAAAATACCTGAAAATCGTGTTTTAGGACCATTTATGTATAGTCCGTGTTTAGGACCTTGTAGAAAATGCAACTTACCTATTTCACGCAAGTTGCTGTTCATGATAGGCAGTTCTTGTACATTCTTGATAAGCAGTAAACATGCATAGCTAACTTTTTGCAATACATTCATCTTATCAAATTATATAAGAAATTCGATCCACTTCAAAACTAAGCTGCGTAATAGCTTATCAAGTTAGGAATGTACATGGGGACTAGATTGAGAGTATCACAGCTCAGAGACTACCACGGTTGTAACTCGTTTGGGAGCTTCTGCGACGAGCTCTTCTGTGCGCCGCCGGCAGGCAGTGACGCGGCGCGAAGCTCCAGTGGCTCTTCCCTGACGCTGCAGCAGCACCTGAGTCACCATTACCGGGCCCTGGCTGCCGCCCGACCCACCATCGATACCGGCCACAGGCGACAGCGAAAGGTAAGCGACCCATTATTTGGCGCACAGAGTGTATTTTCAGTGAGTTTCCAATGTGGCATTGTCAGCATTTTTGTGAGCGTTGTCGGATAACCTAAAAGCAGTAACACAACTATAATATATTAGAACAGTAGTACATTAGTCATATATTTATAAATTATGGTCAATAGATTATGCATGTGTGAATATATGGAAGCTGGAAAGGGATATCAATCAATAATCCATCGAATCATCATTTATTTGCTGTGAGTACCTAATGCTTACCTATCAGTCAGTCATCAGTACCTAATTATTATCAAATATTTTGATTGGCAATGTTTAGAAGATAAGTTCATTTTCATGTACCCATGAAGAATGCTTTTGAAAACTTGCGTTTTGCTAATATAGATAAATTATTTTGAAGAAGATAGCTAGTTGCCTGTTGATAAAAGATGTGTTGTGCTGGGTAAACATATACCTGCAATGCCTGCTCAGGAGTAAGAAAGTATGCTAACAGAAACTCGATATAAGCATTTCAGGACCGACGGTCTGAGGACACGTGCTTGATAAACAGATCGATAAGATCCCCTGTTTTAGTTATTGCTGTAAAACGGGCATTCCACGTCAAGTGGGGCAAAAAATGACCATTTTGACCCTCACCTTCTCCGATTTTTGCGAAACTTTGAAAAACTTTTCATCTATATGTGAAAAGAAAGGAGACATTTTTGTCAAGATATGACCTCACGTTTCCGAGATACACGTCATCAAATATTACTTAGCCAGACACATTTTCATCTTTAAAGTGCCATAACTTCAAAAGTTTTAGACATTTTGCAGCGTAATAAAGTTTGAAATGGAGGAAATAGATCAGGCTTTAATTTGAAGATAATATTAATGACGTCATTAACTAATTGATGAACTTAATTAAAAATCAATTACCAAATTTTGAATTTGACAACAATGGATACCATTCGATTTTGCTGATTTATACACATTTCATTTTCCTACACCTTACTTACATCATATACAAATCCAGAATGGGCCGACGTTTACGTAGCTGTCTTTTGGACTTCGTAACATCTGGCACTCGCGTGTTTCGTTTTAGCAACCAAGGAGAGGCGCTACCCGGAGATGCTTCTTTCTAAAGTAACCAATCCAAAGCAAACCTAATCTGACCTGACTTTATCTAACACTCATAGATATGCATAGCCCTCACGACAGTTGCCGGCTGGCCAAATGCTACTTAGAAACGAACATTAGCCCTCACGACAGTTGCCGGCTGGCCAAATGCTACTTAGAAAACGAATGCGTGCTTGAGGCTCACTGGCCGCGAGCCCGCGACCTATACATAGATAACGAGGTGGGTACACTCACTTGTTGCTATAGGTATCACCCAAAGTTATCGTTGGCCCACTCTGATTTTCTCAGCACGTATGCCTTACTTGTAGGGGAAGACAATATCTTAATTTGAGCAAAATCGAAGGGTAACTATTTTTCACAATTATATTTTAAGAAATTAATTTGAAATAAAGTAATTATAAAATTGGCAGAAATTGTGAAAATTGCCGAATTCAGCTAGAATAACTCCTTATGTACACGTTTCAGTTTGTTTGAAATGTATATCTTCAAAAATGTTGTAGCTGTAGATCTTACCTACAAGATTGCAATACATGTCCAATTCTGCTCAAAAAGCAGAAGTTTAGCCACTTGTATCTCTGTAGCCGGAGGGCATATGTCAAAATCCTTTTACCCTCAGAGTTTTCACCCAATAGCCAATAAGTATACCAAGTTTAAACAAAATCGCAGTGATAGTGGCCGATTTTGACTGTCCCGGTTGACATGGAATGCCCCAAACCCGCGGCCGTTGCGTTTGTGTAGAGGGCGCTGGCCGCTGACCAATGCCTCGTCTGCGGCTCTGCTCAGCGCCGAGAGGACGGCCGGCGACGGTGGCGCCGCGATGCGGAGCCGGTGGAAGCTCGGTGCCGCGGCGACTCGGGGGACGGCCTACGGCTGGTGGAGGCGATACTGGGTGACGACCGGCTGCCGCCGCAGTACTACTGCCGACAACAGGTGCGCGGCGACCGGCGACGACCGTGGGCCCGCCCGCCCCGCGCATCGGCAGCCACACACCCAGTCAGGCGCCCTATTGATTCACTTGTTATGATGGCCGCAACACGCTCTATAGTTTAACTGCCCAGGGGAATGCAATCCTTGATAGATGACTGACATAGTGAAGTCAAAAACTAAGGTATGCCTGTAGGACAAAGAAAATACAAAGGTAAGGAAGTACAATGCCGATGACGGACTTGGGATTGAGATTGATTGATATATGACCGATATACCATGCCAAAATTCACCTATCTACAGGCCTATCGTGATGCAGAGCACACGAAGTTGAAGTTATACCTAGTCCCTAGATCTTTAAAGAGTGCAGATCGTGCCAAATTTTCCTCAAAAGGTAGACGTTTAGCGGCCTGTATCTCCGTAGCTCGATGATATATGACAAAAGGCTTTCACCCTCAAAGATTTCACTCAATAGCTATCAAGTAGGTATACCAAGTTTTAACAAAATCTCGGACCAGGCAGGGGCCCGGGAACGATTTTCAAGTTGGGGGGGGGGGGGGGGCGAGCCTAAAATACTTGACATGATGCATATGAATCAGTAGCGTAGCTAGGGGTCTAAGGGGACACGTACCCCCCCCCCCCCCATCGGGTTCAAAGGGACCCTCGGGTCCGAGGGGCCCTGCGGCGCCATTTGACCGCTGGGGGTTAACGATGGCCATATTTCTACTCAGAAGGGCCCCATGGGGCTCGTTAGAGCACCTCATGAACCCTAAATAGCCACACTAAGATCTCCATAAGGGCCCCACGCTGGTTTCTGAGGGCCGCTTGCGGCTTTTAAAGGCACCTTGGTGGTCTCCAAAGGCCCGTTACTGGCCTCTGAGAGGTCTTACCGGCATGAGGGGCCAGTTCTAGGGGCATTTCCCGACTGTGATGGTCCCACACTTATTTTTCTGAGAGCCCCATAACGGCAACTGTGGGGCCTTCGTCGGCGCCTATGAGGGGCGAGGGCCCACGGTCACATCGGTGTCTCTGAGGGTTTCACATCCCCAACTGTGAGTGCCTACACCAGTGCCTAAAAAAAGCCCTATATCGGCGGCTCCGAGGACCCAACCAACACCTGCGCATCTAAAGGCCATCAACTGGTGACTTTTGAGGGACCCACACCGGTGACTGAGGGCCCCACATGAGGGCCCCACCATGCCGGTCTCTAAGGACCCCACAGGCAGGCGCGGATACAAGGGGGGCATGGGGGCCATGCCCCCCCCCCTTGGCCGATTTTTTCAAAAATAAAATAAAAAGTTAAAAAGTTAAAAAGCTGAAAAGGGGGCCTCCTGAAAATAAAGTGGCCGAAATCCGATGAGTTTTTTTTTTAACTTACCCACTTAGTTATTTCTTAGAAGACTAGCTGAGAAGACTTCTTTGTTAGAAGATTGGTAAAGCTTTTCATAACTTGGAGGTCTCTTATACTCACAGAGATGACCACTTTTACAGGGCCTCCTAACCTGCACAGAGGGCCTCCAAGCCTGCACAGATGTTGAGATGTTGCCTGAACAGCTAGATAAGCTCAATAGACGCAGTTTTTTTTTGGGGGGGGGGGCCAACAAGTGGGAAGATGGGGCCTCCAACAGGTGGGATTATGGGGGGGCCTCCTGGTTTCTAATGGCCCCTCCCTTGGAGATTTTCTGGATCCGCCCCTGCCCACAGGACTTATTCTGCCGGCCTAAGGACCCCTTGTCGGTCACTGAGACCCCTTGCCGGCTTGTAGAGAGTTCGCGTCAGCAGCTCTAAAGGCCCCACACCCGTCTGTAACGGCTCCACACCAGCGTCTATGACGGCCCACAGCAACGCCTGTAAGGACCCTCATCGGCGCCTCTGAGAGAATCACACTGGCACCTCTGAGCGCCCACACCGGCACCTGCATGACGGCCCAGCACCAGTGCCTCTAAAGGCCCCTTACCGGCGGTTCTGAGGGCCCTACGTCGGTGATTTTGAGGGTGCTACCGATAACCGAAGGCACCACGCAAGCCCTTAGTGTCGCTGAGCTGTAATCCCATACCGGCCCTCCGAGGGCGCCACGTCAGTGCACTCGTTGCCCCACACCCCTCCCTCACACCCGGAGCGGGTAAACTGTGTTATACCTATAGCAACGATTTACCACCGTTGTACGTTATGTATATTTTTCAAAGTTGACTCAAAATGGTCCAGTATAAAAGCTGGCCTGCCAAACTTATGGCCAAGGTCAGGCACAAATCAAAGCGGGATGACAATAGCAGATGTTGTCAAATCAATGCTGTATCAGCAGAAACCATTCAGATGGCAAGGAAAATGCCGCGTGCTGATGTTTAGATGTTTAAAGGAAACAAGAAGGAAAGAAGTCCGGAAAAGGGAGGAAAGATCTTTTCTCGCTGCCTCAATGCTGAGGGGTCGCCGCCCCCTCGGCTCCCAAGTTGGGGGGGGGGCAAGCGCCCCCGCTGCCCCCCCCCCCCCCCCCCCCCCCCCTGTTCCCGGGTCTATATCTCGGACGTTGCAGATTTTGGCTGTCCTGGTTGACTTGGAATGCCCCGTATTAAATTTACTTCTCGGTCTTTACTTTGAAAACAATTTGACCCGGAGCCGGCGAATTAAGTCGTGCTCTGCGGGTGGTATATGCGCATTAGCTCAGCATGTCCAGTCCAGATTTTACATAGTTCGAGGGTATGCAGAATAATCTGCGCTTGTAGGTACTCGTAACTATGCACCGTACACGCAGTCTCAGGTAGGGTACTTACCTATTAGTAGTTGGAAACTGAAAGAGAAACCCTCGCTGAAAGAGTTGGAACTACTCGAGCTATAGCTCGAATAGATACGATACGATATATCGTATCCGAGTATCCGTGGGTGGTGGATTTTGATATAAGCTTTGCTGAAGGAGTTGGAAGTACTCGAGGCATCGTGAAGACTCAAGCACCACACCTAGATGGCGCTGTTTCATTCATTTTCGAATTAAAGCGATGTTAACCCGCGCACCGACGGGGGTCTGCGCCAACTTAGAACCGACGGGGGGGGGCGGATGACCACCCCCCCCCCCCCCGAGATCTCGAGAACGAAGCAAGATAGCGACAAGCAGTAAACAGCATGGAGTACGCACGGACAAGGTCTACAATTTTTACAAAGGTCATTTTCAGGTCAGGTCAAAGATGACGTCACAGGGGTCAAAAACGCCAAAATGGTGGCGTTAGATATGGAGAGTTTTTCTCGAATAACTTTCGAATTAGTCAAGATAGGAACAAATTAAGGGCATCATCATGATCCTCTCGTCAATCCGCATCGAATGATATAAATGGTGACCTCGAAAGGTCAAGGTCAAAGGCTAACCTCAGGTCACGTGACCTCGAGGTCATCATATATGCATATCATTCGATGCGCCTTGACGAGCTGAACACAACGAGACCATCCGCGCGGCTGTATCTTGCTCTTGTACGGAGTTATTGTAAAAAAAAAACCGCTGGTGACCTTTGATGACGTCACATGACCTTACAGCTGCCCAACAGCAAAGCAGACCTCAAGGTAGTGAAGGTTGATCGTATATGAAGTCATGTATGGTATATGGGCCATTCTGACCCGTTTTAGTGGTAAAAACAGGGAGTTGATTTTTTCCCCCATTGACTTATAATGGGGAGTTCGAGAAATTGACCTGACTTAACCCACGAGCCGCTGGGGGGGGGGGGGGCATAAAGTTGCCCCCCCCTTACGTTTTGTGAAATATCTCCGAAACTTGATGAGCTGCGAACGTGAAACTTGGCATAGCTTCAAATGAATACCTAGGCAATGTTTGAGGAAAGTTTGGTGGTTGTAGCAAGTAAGATGACGTCACAGTGACGTCATAAGGTTTTGTCGTTTTCCTATATGGACCGTTTCTGATGACGCTGAGCATGAAACTCAACTGTAAATGAACTAGACAGCACCTGCTGTCATCCTAAAACATCTAACTACACTTCCATCTAGTTTCTGACCAATAATCGACCCTTTATATTCGGTCCCATGTATCTGATGTATCGTGAGGAATATGAGAGTCGCAAATCTATAATTTCACCTATGACGTCACTATGATGTCATTTCAAATGGGATCGACACCAAATTTGGACACAACCTCGGCTAGGTATTCAGGGAGATGTGTGCAAAGTTTCGCTTCTCTATCTCTTCGCGTTGCGACGATATCGTCGCAGAAGTAAAGGGGGGCAACTATATGCCCCCCCCCCCCAGCGGCCGGCGGGTGGCGCGGAGGCCCAGCGGCCGCCGGGTTAAGGTCATCGATATCAAAGTTCCGAGATATACAAATTGTAGCTACTAATGACCTAATAACATCCTGCGACTTTCAAAGGCCACCGAATTCTACTGTAGCTCTGGCACGGTGACAAAGTTGCAAAAAAGTGACTTGAGGTTGGGTCATTAAAAGTGACCTGGTGACCTGACCTTAAAAGGTAATAGGTTCAAACTTGCACACCATGTGTAAAATTGATGAGAGAATAGTCGTACCAAATTTTGCAGCGCTACGCGTCGCGGTTTTTCCGCTATCCACGAAAAAACTCAGGGGGGGCGGATATCCGCCCCCCGTCGGTGCGCGGGTTAACCTTTTTTGCACCAATGATACCTATATTTGCACATTGTTTGCGGTTTTCAAGTGGAGCGAAAGTAACGTTGTCAAGATGCATCTTCAAACCTCCACAATATTCATCACGGGACTAGAGGTAACGCCTTTTCTTCAGAAACTAACGAGTGAAACCACTGTCATTTATAATATAGCTCATAAAACATGGCTATTGGCCAGAACACTTATCGAGGGTGTTTGAACCCCCCCCCCCCCACAGCAGGGCGTGGAAATCTAGGACCCCCACCGGGGTGCGGGTTAAGTGGAGTACGTGGATTTATTAAGCGGATTTATTAAGCATGGTTATCTATGGAGAATATCCGTGAAAGGCTCAGGCGGCCACAATAAGCGGCTGGATTTATTATCCGAGGATTTATTAAGCGGATCTACTGCATGCGTAACTGCATGGTGGGGCGGTCTTGTCGAATCTTCAATGGAAATTCAATGTAAGCCTTCCCACCAAGGTGAGGTATGTTTTCCAAGCATGGGATTGCCAATTTTCAGTGATATTTCCTCAAATATGGACAAGCGTGAGAGTTTTTGGGTTCACGCGAGCGAAGGGTAGGAGTGGAGGGTAATTACTAACCACTCTCTTAGGGGTTTGTGGGGCGAGGCAGCAAGGCAGGTGACAAGGGTTACCTCATACCTGTCTGTGGAGGGTAGCCGTGAACGGTTACTACTTTCCAGAGTGAACTGAATAGCGAGCTGTTACATCATGAGAAGGAAAGGAGTAAGTAGACCTTTCCCTGAAGGAGTTATCCCAGATCTATACCCGTCAGAGTTATGAGCGTGTCCGCTGAGAGCGGGTACTACTACTCTGCAATGGGACCTACCCCTTACTCCAGGAGGGGTTCAGGTCGAAAATGGTTGCGGATAGGGGTACTTGCGTCGCACAGGTTTACTCGCCAGCCTTAGGTGAAATTGGTTTCAGTGTACTTTTTATGTGAAGGAAAAGGTCTACTTAAATGATATGTTTAAGAACTTATTTGTTTAAATTATTTGTTTAAATAGCATTAGCTTTATTTTGCTTCTGAAAAGAGCCGTTCCCGTGACTGAAAGCAAGCGGCCTTTATATCTGATATTCCGTCGTGGTTTATAAATGAATCAACGTTCTACGGTTCCGTGCCTCGGCGGCTCAATGCATACGCTATGTTCATTCCTATATGCAGCCGAGGTGCGGTGCTCCGTGCGGCCGGTGCACGCCCCCCCCCCCCCCCCCCCCCCCCACCGCCCCTTCGGTGACGGTGGGTGTGCGCCATGCGGCGGCCACTGGTACGCCGTCACGGCACCTCTGCACCGGCCTAGTGTACGAGTATCGACCGATGGCTGAGCGGTGCACGGTGGCTCCGGTGGCTCCGGACGGCACCGGTGCACCGGTGCACGGCCGCCGCGGGCGCTCCCGGCCCTTAGTGACGCTGCGGTGGCTCCACACGCTCATAGTTAACCGACAGCAACTGTTGCCTTGAACTAAAACAAGGCATCAGTCAAACATGAGGAGTCGGACGCAATAGCGAAAACCATAGCAAATCCATATGTGTATTAAATAAGGAGTGAAGACACTTCATGATTTTATAACGCAACCTCATGTAACAACTTTTCTTCAGCCACTCCCGCTGCAGTATGACTTGCGTCATATAACGTCACTTCCTGAATCATTAACCGCCAGGGTTTGGTGTTTGTATATTTGTTCGCGAACAGTTCGTGAACGATGTTCGTTTACTAATTTGATAGTTAACGAAGTTCTTCATTCAAGGTCACCTGTTCACGAGTAATGCTCTGTTCACTAACAGATCGTGAACGTTCATGAACGTTCATGAAACGTCCATGAACAAGTAAATATTGCTGATATCTTTCGCTTTATTATCATACAATGACACATGGTTGTAAGGATCTTTTATGTGTGGAAAGACGCCAAACGTATCTCAGGCACACGGACTCGTGATTTGTAATGCTCCTTGCAATCCTGAAGCTTTATTTGTGGAGGTCAGACCTTGCATGACATCATATAATAGACATCATTAATGTTGTTTGATGCATCAGGAGTTTTTCGCCAATAACTTCCGAACAAATTGAGCTAGTGAGTCGTTTGAGTCATAAATTGACTCAGAAAAATTGCCACATCAAATGACATGCAGCACAACACCCTCCAAGCAGTTTTGTGACTCGAGCTGCTTTGACCTAGCCTTGGCCTGATGTCAACATCCGAAAATGACCTAACTCTAACAAAAAAGTATATCATTCAACGCGCCTGGCCCCGACGGGCATCATGGTGCCAAAATCACGGCTCTGCAATGCAACCATTTGTGGCAAAGCTATTTACCAAAATTGAGCTTCTATTTTGGGGCACTTTGCACCTGGATCACAGGGGTCACCGGTTAGCCTAAGGCCTTAAAATCGGATATCAGCCGCCGTATCTCGTAACGACGCACACGCCCGCTTTTTCCGGAAGACTCTAGCTAAATTAGGAGTGAAACGGCTCACTGTTTTTATTGCATGTATGGCTGCTTAATTAACACAATATGGCAGAACCAGTATGAAAATATTCAAAAAACAGGGGACATCACACCACCGGCTCCTTAACCGGTCGGCCGCTGGGCCTCCGCGCCACCCGACGGCTGCGGGGGGCATATAGTTGCCCCCCCCCCTTTACTTCTGCGACGATATCGTCGCAACGCGAAGAGATAGAGAAGCGAACCTTTGCACACACCTTCCTGAATACCTCGCGGAGGTTGTGTCCGAATTTGGTGTCAATATCATTTGAAATGACGTCACAGTGATGTCAGAAGTCAAATTATAGATTTGCGACTCTCAGTTTCCTCACGATATATCCGACACATGAGACCGAATATAAAGGACCGATTATTGGTCAGGAACTGGTTGGAAGTGTACTTAGATGTTTTAGGATGACAACAGGTGCTGTCTGGTTCATTTACAGGTGAGTTTCATGTTCAGCGACATCAGAAACGGTCCGTATCGGAAAATGACAAAATTTAATGACGTCACTGTGACGTCATCTTAAGTGTTACAACCACCAAACTTTCCTCAAACATTGCCTTGGTATTCATTTGAAGCTACGCCAAGTTTCACGTTCGTAGCTCATCAGGTTTCGGAAATATTTCACAAAACGTAAAGGGGGCAACTTTATGCCCCCCACCCTCCCCAGCGGCTCGTGGGTTTAAGTGTAGGGTATTTAACCCTCGCCGGCACGGGCCATTTTTGCGTCCTTCGACTGCACAAAGAGCTGGTGCGAGGCGACCCCCCTCGCGTTTCGCCCCTGATCGAGCTAGAGCTTGGCGGAAAAAAACGAGCGTGTTGCCCGTGACGAGAGGAAGCCGATGATACCCAATTTTAAGGTCCTAGGTCATCGGCTGATCTTCTAGGCTAGGTCGATTACCCAAAAGTCGGGAAAATCGGGACCTGTTAGAACGTCTTTAGGTGTGGCTGCTTTGGGGCCTTCGGGGTGCTGATCATGAATATCATGTTAGTTTTGATCCCATATGATGTCTTAATGAATTTAGGCCAGGTCGGGTCAGGTCAGGTCAGGTCAGACAGTAGGGGTCTTGTCAGGTATTTGTAACGTGTCAACCGCTTCTGACAGCTTCGTAACATGCTACGAAGACACCAAAACTACTTCGTAAATGTTCATATGGTTGCTAAGTTCGAATCCAGCTCCAAAACCTAACTAGCCTAGAAACATGTAAAACTCGAAAAGTGGACCGAGGTCATCAAAGGTCAGTGACCTGACCTGACCTTCAGGTGACCTTGACACCCACCCTAATGCATGGGGGCAATATCATATCACATGTTTGAACGCTTGAAACCACGCAAAGACTGCAAACGGGCGTCTAATGCGGGCCGACATATGCCGAATCGCGATTCCGGCCAAACATGGTCTCGAGAAATAGGTCACAGGTCAAAGATCATTTAGGCCAGGGTCATGAAATTTTTAGGGTAGGTGTAAATCGAGGATACTGAAAGTTTCGTCGTGATCGGCCGCTTTTTACGTGAGTTATTTTCGAAACACCTTAGGGGGGTTGCATCCTTGTGCCGGCGAGGGTTAACGTCTCTATAACATGGCTAATTTTCATCGGACCTTTGATAGACTTGGCCTTGAGAACCTATGTTTTTATTGCACTAAAGGAATGAAAATAATCGCATTTTCTTATAAATTGCGTTAAAATATGCAAAATCAGGGAAGAACGATGGGCCACAGCCCGATGAAATTTAGATCAAGTAGTTAGATCAAGTAGGAAATTCCTACTTGATCTAACTGCTCTCCAACATGCTGAACATCGTATCAACATTGACTCCATTCAATAACTTTACTTTGTTTACGTCCCAGGCTATCTTAGGTTGAGGTTTCCTAGAATGTGATTTTAGTAACGATGATTGGACCGGCCGGCGCTCTCGGTCAGCTGTGTGCTGTCTGACCTGGCTCTCTACCAGGTCAGACCGTTCAGAGGCTGCCAGGTCGTTCAGAGGCTGCCAGGTCAGACAGTTCAGAGGCTGCCAGGTCAGACCGTTCAGAGGTGGGTCACCTCCGCGGCTGGTCCCGTTCTGCGCACAGGTGCGGGAGTCGCCGGCGCCGGAGGCGGGCGTCGGATCGCAGCTGGCCAGCCCCTCCGAGCGGCAGAGCGGCGCCGACGCCGACTCCATCCTGGGCAAAATCGACAGGTACGTGGGCAGGACCGGGCCCGGTGCACCGCCCAGACACGCAACGCCCGGATTGGCCGGCCCACCCCCGCCGGGCCGACGGGGGCTCATATCTGACTGCGCCCATTAGGCGGCACGCAGGCACACCGGCCACCCGGGCCCGGCCGGGCCGCGGCAGTCGGACGCATTGCCACCCTGTTTTTATTTGTTTGTTTTGTTGGGTTAGGCCCTTTCGGTCTGACGAGACCATTTCAGAGCCGGATGGATGATAGGAATTAGGGGGAGACATTGGCCTGGGTAGGCACCCTAGTGAGTCACCGGGGCTGAGCCCGTCCAGAGGACAGGCCACCCAGCCCCAAGATACTCACTTCACCCGGCTACGGGGTGCGCTCCCTTGGAAGCAGCGGTGCCGCTCCAAGGGAGCAGCCCGCATGAAATAAAGTTGCCAGTCCAGCCCGGAGGGGGTTGCGGCGTGGAGGAGAAGGATTTCAGTATCCCGAGGATAGAAGCACGGAACGGGTCGTGCCACCCTGTGGGCACCTCTTATATGCATACATAGGGCACCTAACGATACACTGGTGTGCGGGAACAGGGCTTTGTTTAAATAGAAGCGCACACTCATTTGTCAATGATCCGGTTGCCATAAATGTAGGATGTACGTATGTCTGCACCTTAGGTATCTGCACCATTACTATCTCAACGGAATCAAAGGAGTGCTTGGACGATAGAGCGCCACAATGCCCAGCGTGAACGGTGTTCCATACGGCTCCGCGACAGGCTATAACATCCCGACGGAGCTGCAGCGGCGGCCGGCTCTCCTCTGGAACAGACAGAGCTCTTTAGGCGAGGGGGAGCTTCTTCGGCCTGAAAAGGCCATTGCAGAGCTCTGGGATGATAAGATAGAATGAGGAATTGAGGACGTCGGACTGTGCGGACCCCCGACGGTGCGCCGCAGCGGCAGACTCTGTCCCCGTGGGACGGGATTGTCCCGATCGGACAGCCCGCCCTGCCGCTCAAACGGTCACCCACAGAGGGGAGTAGCCCTCACTGCCGGCACTGTGGTGGGTTTTCGTTTACTTTAAGTTTAGCACGATTACTGTAGTTTGACCTAACGGACACTCGAGGAAGTTGGACGGAACAGGGCGGTATGGGTGATTTTCATTGCCATTGTGCTCCGTAGATGAAGCGAAAAGCTCAAAATAAGTATGTTGATCGGCGTTGCCCTTGATGGCGTCCTTTAAAGTATGTCAACAGGACTTCTTTTGCTGTTCCTGCATTGCATTAAAAATTCGTTGTTGATGAACCGTTGATGCTACCGCTGTGAACAGTGTGAACAACAGCTATTTGTTGACTGCAGTTAGTTGCAGTAAATGGCATGTGTATAGTTGCATGGGCGTTTTGGCGGGGCAGTTTTATAATCTGTATTCTTATCATTGTACCGACGGCTTGTTCTAGCTACCTGAGTCAAGTCCGCGCCACCAAGGCCGGCATGGAGCGGTCGCCACGCGCGAGCCGGGCCCGAGCGGCGGCTGGGCGCGGCGCGGCCAGCCACCCGAGGCCGCCGGCCGGCCGGACCGCCGGCCGCAAACGGCAGCCGGCCACCGGAGACGTCATGGAGCGCTTCCCGCAGGACTTCACCTCCAAACGACCGTTCCGGCCGCAGGTGAGAGCACCGCGTCAGACAGAGCAGGCACTCGTTAACTGCAGGGGACCAAACCAAGCAGTCAACGACGCGCCGTGACCCATCAGGGGGTCAGACCTTGAAAGCAAGTGTATGTTTAGTGCGATGCGTCAAAGACACCCAAAACTAAAGGCGTAAACCAAACACTTTTCGCGCTCCGAGCCCCGTGTATTCCCCTTTAGCGTGTTGATGTCGCCCAATCTGTTGCTGCTATACCTACTCGGAACAAGCCTACCCATCGCCATCCTCACCATGGAGACCTGCTCCTGGCTGGACGGTCGGCGAATGCGATAGCTCCGGTCTCGTGTCGGAATAGCTAGCGACAAAACAGCTAGTGCC
This sequence comes from Amphibalanus amphitrite, assembly GCF_019059575.1. Taxonomy (NCBI): domain Eukaryota; kingdom Metazoa; phylum Arthropoda; class Thecostraca; order Balanomorpha; family Balanidae; genus Amphibalanus; species Amphibalanus amphitrite. The sequence goes on from NW_024882051.1 coordinate 180,046, forward strand.
TTATTTGAGCTAGTACGTTTGAGCTAGTGGCTGCTACAAAAGAGCTAGTGATGTAAAAGCTAATGTTAAAATAGCTAGTAACTTATAAGAGCTAGTCCCAAGGAGAGTTAGTGGGAGGCAGGGACGGAGGGGGCAGAGGAGAGCACCAAATTTTGGGAAAGACGTGTGGAATGTCAGGGGTCGCACCGAAGAGGGAATGCCGAGGAACAACAACAAAATTGAAGGGTGGTAGAGGGCAATCCAAGGAATGGTGGACTCACCACACCATAGGCGGCGGAACGGGGAGGGCACCGGGGCACCGCGCCCCCCTTTGATTTTGGCAGTTTAACATTAGCCCTATGGGCGTTGCATGGATAGAATGGGACCAAAAGTCGGCAGTGACCCCCCCCCCCCCTTAATTGAAGGTGTTCCGCCGCTACTGCGCCATATCCGTCACTTTGGAACTTTCTGGCCTCGATTCAAAAAGAAGAAGTGCTGCAAGCTGCCGAACTTTACAAATTTAACCCTCGCCCGCACATGCCATTTTCCCATCCTAGAACGCACATGGGGGGGGGTTGCCACCCCCCCCGCGCCATTTCGTTCCTGTTGGAGATAGAGCTTAGCGGTTAAGACCAAAAAGATTCTTTGGGAAGAGACAAATCCAATGATACCCAGTTTTACCTTCTCAGGTCAGTCATTGACCTTCCAGGCCAGGTCAAACTAAAAAATGTTGCTGTTTTGGGTCGCCGTTTGATATCAAGTGCGCTGCTTATCATATACCGATGACGATGCCGTTTTCTGGTGCCAAGCCAGCTAGAACCTCTTTGTCACACTACCCGACCAGGTTTTTGCTGCTGAGGTCATTTCAGGTCAAGTTAGGTCAAGGTCAATTATATGTGTTTGTATGTCTGTGTGTGTCTGTGTGTATACTGATGTGTGCACCGATTGTTTATGTGTCCATATTACATGGAATCATGATCTGGGAAGCTTTTACCAAAAATGCAGTCAAAAAACTTCACAAGAAGTAAATTCCGCTTGCCTAAAACGCAATTATCTTAGATGACCTAGGTTGACCTTGACCTTGACCTTGACATCTGAACATCGTCGAACAACATGTTCCATGATAGGTGGGAGGTAAGACTGGTAAAAAGGCCGAAATCAAGGTGTCAAAAGCTCACAAGGCCCATAGCCAACGCAAGATGTCGAGAATTGGCCATTTGGGTCATGACATGACCTGAAAAACAAGGTCATAGGTATCTCCAAAACCAAAAGTCACAGAAACTTGAAATTTTCAGTGGACATCAAGAAAGGATAGAGGAGCAGCTATACGAAAAATCAGCCTTCTAGCTTACAAAATGTTGAGTGCAGAGCAGAAAGACTACCTGGGGGGTGCAACCCCCCCCCCCCCCATGTGCGGGCGAGGGTTAAGACAGGAAACAAAGCTCAAAAACAAGAGAAAAAGTATGCCGATATAAATAAACGAATTAAGGCCCTCATTTGCCGTCTCACAGAAGACATCATAGACAGGCAGGAGTTTCTTCGCGGAGTTGGATACAATATTTCGATGAACGTTTGAGAATAAAATATGAGTCGTGTGTTTCTGTCTTTTTTAATATTACGACCTTTTTAGTGACCGATCTGATCTGAACTGAACTTTGCTTATAAAATCCCGAAGAGGTACGGCATGAGCCGATCTACTAGCCCTTTACAACACTATAGTTATTTTGCTCATAGCTGTTTTGTAGGACTAGTTACTATCACACTAGCTATTTTGTGGCACTAGCCCAAATGAGCTAGTTCAAACAACACTAGCTCTTTTGTGGCTAGCTCATTCGTATAGGAATCGATAGCTCCCATTGGAGACCCCTGCTCCCGCTCCACCACCCTAAAAATGCACTTTGAACTAAGCACGAAATCCAGTGGACCAAGTGCTGGCCGGAACTCTCACGCTGTTCCAAGCGGCCCGGCAGCGGCAATGCCACGTGCATTGCCCGGGAATGGAACCCGGATGGCTCAACCGAAGGAGCTTTTTCCACTCCCTAGTCGCCTCACAGCTGGATGATGCTGTTTTTGGGGTCCGTGCCCACGCCGGAACGGAGGTCTTTACTCAGCTTCTACCCTTTAACTAATGCTGGCATGGGACCTGACCGGCCGGTGTGGGCTACCAGAAGCCGTGGAGTGGGCTACCAGAGACCGTGGAGTGGGCTACCAGAGACCGTGGAGTGGGCTACCAGAGGCCGTGGAGTGGGCTACCAGAGGCCGTGGGGTGGGCTACCAGAGGCCGTGGGGTGGGTGGTCAGACGCCGGTTCGAGCCTTCAGTTTCGGGCCAGGGCTGCCAGTGCAGTACCGAGGATAACACCTGAGAGGGAGCTCAGCGGCGGACAGATGTGCTGAGTGGCGGTGTTGGCGGCAGGTGCTGCGTACCAGCGTCAGTCCGCGGCTGCGGTACCTGCGCGTGTACCGCGGCCCGGCGGCGGTGCGGCGGCCGGCCTGCTCGCCGCCGCTGACAGGAGGACGCTCGGCCGACCGGCGCCAGTCCTCGCAGCTCTCCGTGGACCACCACGAGGACAGCCAGGCGGGCGCCGACCAGGACGGCCAGCCGCTCCGACACGAGTATGACGACGACTTCGAGGAGGAGGAGGAGGACGACTTCGAGGAGGAGGACGACGACGACGGAGGTGATCTGGAACGGGTGAGTGCTTCCGTCTGTCGGTCTGTCTGTCGGTCGGTCTGTCTGTCGGTCTGTCGGTCTGTCCGTCTGTCTTGCTGTCTGTCTGTCGGTCTGCCGGTCTGTCTGCCGGTCTGTCTGTCTCGCTGTCCATGCCTGTCTGTCGGTCTGTCTGTCGGTCGGTCTGCCGGTCTGTCGGTCGGTCTGTCTGCCGGTCTGTGTGTTGGTCTGTCTGTCTGTCTGTCTGCCGGTCGGTCTGCCGGTCTGTCTGTCGGTCTGCCTGGTCTTGATGTCTGTCCGTCTGTCGGTCGGTCTGCCTGCCGGTCTGTCTGTCGGTCGGTCTGTCGGTCTGTGTGTCGGTCTGCCGGTCCGTCTGACTGCCTGCGTCCCTGCGCAGGGCTCGTCCGGGCCAGCCAGCTCGCGCGTGCCGCCGCTCTCCATCTCGCCCGACTCGGACCAGGAGGCGTGGCTCAGGGAGCAGGCCTCCAAGGCGGTTACCCGGCGCCGCGCCGCGCACGTCGTCAAGGCCTCCAACTGTAAGACATTGCGCTATAGCCGGCCGGCAGCGCCAGGCTGCCGGCTCATATCCATCTGCTGACTGATAAATATTAGCGTACTTACCCGCATGAACGCCATAGCCAAAGGTATGTACCTATAACGTTATTTTTGCTTCAAATTGTCGGTGGGTAATCTCGCGCCGGGCCGGGGGTGTTTGAACACCCCCCTGCGGTTTTTCGCAGATAGGCGGCGCTCCGCGCCACCGTTTTTGGCACACCTGTTTGTGCATCTTTTTCACACATATTGTTAAAATTTCAGACCCAGATCGCTCAAGGTCAGGTCAACAGGTCACGCCAAGTGACCTCACCTCAGAAAAAGTTAGAATGCTCGTCATAGCTACACCGACTGAACGATTCCCTTGAAACTTTTAGCGATGGATAGGAGTAACAGTATCTATAAAACGTATATCTCGGAATTTTGATATCGTTGACCTAAGTGCAGGTCAGTTTTGCGTCCTCTCCATTATAGGGGAAAGTGGGGTAAGACGGGCACCTTAACTTTGGAGCCATTTTTTCGGCCGGTCAGAAACATCATAGAAACGGGAAACTGAGTGAAAGCCTTTTTTAGACATTTTACTTCCATTTACCAGAAGATTAGATTCAAAAAAAATAAACTGCAGCTATTTTTGCAAAACCTTGCAAAAACCCGTCTTACCCCACCCCATGGGGTAAGACGGTCACATGAGTAGGGTAAGACGGCCAGCTTCTTTCACCGACCAGCGCAGCTCGCAACAAATGCCCGAGATTAGCCGCATTAACCCGCGCCCTGATGGGGGGGGGCCATTTTGGCCCCCCCCTGTGGTTTTCCTTAAATAGCAAGAAAACGGCGGCGCGCAGCGCCGCCAAATTTTGGGTACCTTACCGGGCATCAATTTGACACCTTCACACAAAATTTCAAGTCACAGGTCACCTCAGGTCAGGAGTTATTGAGGTCAAACTGAGGTCATGTTCGAGTAAAAATGAGCAAAAAACATGACATCTTGAAACGCTCACCAATTCTACAGTTAACAAGCAATTTTAAAGTTCTTTATGCGGTTGTGTAGAGAAAACACGGCGCTACAAAACTGCTATCTCGGATTTTCAAAATTTTGGGATTTTGACCCCCAAAAATCAAAAAAATTGATTTCTTTAGAAAAACTCAAAAAATTTCCAAAAATTTTTCGAATTTCGAAAAAACCGGAATATATGTGATAGTCCCTGCGCTCTTCGATATACATACCAAATTTTAGATCGATACCTCTTATTTTGGCCAAGTTATAGCGAAAAAACTGTTGAAAATTGATGACGTCAAATTTTTGAACTCAATTTTTAGCAATTCTAGACCTCGTAGCGCAAAACGGAGACCACCATTGAACTCCCCGTGACGAGCTGCATCGAATCGATACCCATTTTATGCAAAAATATCAACTTTGAAATTTGACCTAATTTGACCTGACCTTGACCTGACCTTGACCTGACCTTGACCAAAACGTGACCTAAGCTGGCCCTAAAGTCTGTCTGACCCACATAATCGCATTTGTCATGTAAAATGGACCATAAAACATGTATCACACGACACTTTTATATTGTGACCCCTCCAGTGACCTGACCTCTGTGACCTGACCTGGTATCAGTGACCTCAAATAGCAAAATATGTGTTTGAAGAACATTTCTCTGTCGGTGATTTTCAATGAAATGCATTTTACACGATTTTACAACGCATTTCTTGAAATGCCTGTAAACGGTGAAAATTCGACCTTTGACCTGACCTGTGACGTCATCGGTTTGACCGAGGTCAATGAAATTGGGTCACAAGGTAGTTTCCCGTTGGGGCTATCCAACACCGTTTACCGCTTGTCGCTATGTTGCGTGGTTCTCGAGATCTGAGGGGGGGGCCAAAATGGCCCCCCCCCCATCAGACCCCGTTGCTCGGCAGACCCCATCTGGGCGCGGGTTAATACAGTCGCTCGTTGGTCTCAAGTGCTTCGGAAAAGGCAGTATACGAGATTCGTGCAGAATGCGTATGCTAGTGTATAGGCCCCTAGAAGCCTTATAGAGCCGTTTTTCACATTCATTATTCGAGAATAAACTGTGCCGAATGAATATTGCTAACATGTCTGTGAGTATCGGAATCGAACATATTCTTATTAGAAATGCTTCTTTTTTTCCTACACAACAAAAATATTTTCACCATTACAGACCCATTGGATCCATAGTTGCCCGTCTTACCCCAAACTCAATGTCAGAAGTTCAGCACGACTTTTCTCTGTGGACAATTTGATGCAGACAAAGCAAATCCGCGGTAAATGAACACTGGTGGCATATGAGTGTACCACAAGTGATTGCGAGTTTTTTACTCTATAGTGCTGCACACAAAAACTTGCACGATACATTATGGATGTTTTCAATGAAATGGGTGTTTTAAGGAAATCAAAATAAAGATTATTGACCGAACACAAATTCACCAGACTTCAACGGTGGTGTGTACTGGGAAAGACGGTTCTGCGACACCTGAGCGAGCGTCATTTCAGCGAACGACATTTGAGCAAAACATTTTCAGCGATTATCAATTTAAGCGATTGACTTTTTCAGCGATTGTTAAGTCGGCGAATTCAATCACAGCGATTATCAACTTTACCGAGGACCAGAATCAGCGAAACCAGATTGAGCGAACATATGGTGGTCAATGGGAGACCAATTGAGCGAATACAGTTACAGCGAAACCGAACGCGACGAAAGGCAATCATTTGCTACTTTTAGAAATTCTTGCGACTTGCTAATTTTTCATTTTGGGCAAACAATTTGGATGAGTGTTTGTGCTTAGGGGCTTAGAATGTCATGCATACATTGAGGACGAAAATGTTCGTATTTTTACCAAAATGGTATTTGGTATTTCTTCCGTCTGAGATGTGGTCAATAGTTTTAAGCAGCTGGACGAAATTCAGGAACAAAATAATTTGGAAATTGTTGCACCTCTTTACGCATCATTCGAAGACACATCGGACGACCAACAAGGGGTGGGAGGGGAAGGAGGCGGGCAAAATTTGAATTGAAAATGTGGAACGTGAGAGATAGGACGACAGAAGGAATAACAAGGGTCAATAATAAACTCGAGGGATAGCGCCACAGGGGAATCAAGTCTATGTTTCAGGGACCCCACTCAAATATCTGGAAATTCGTACGGTGCTTTGGGCAAGAGCAAATTTTACAGCATGGGGAACTGATCCAATTTCAAGGGGGGGGGAATTTCACTAAAAACAGCACGAGCAATATGAATCTATGAACAAACGTTTGGTCACAATAATTGGCAAAGAGCAGGGGAGTGAAACCGAACCGTCGGAATTTCTGAGAAATGTAGCATTTAATTTGGAGCTCAATGTCTGATCTTTGAACGTGACATCCCCGCGTTCCGGATAACCATGAGAAATTCCAGAAACATTAGTAGGTACGTATACGCTCGCAAAAGTAAAACAATACACCATTACAGGACGATGAAGTGTTTCGCTGAACTGACAGTCGCTCAAATTGTAGTCGGCGAAATAGATGTCGCTGAAACATAGCTTTCGCTAAAATTGATAATCGCTATATTTGATAATCGCTTAACTTGATAATCGCTGAATTGCCATTCGCTGAAAATGGTTCGCTCAAATGACGTTCGCTCAAATGACACTCTATTAAGTCGCTCGCACCGGGAAAAGACAATTCTGGTCCTAATTTTTCTCGCTCGTAACGCTATTGGTTTGGTCTGCAGAAGGGGTGCCCGTCTGACCTACCCTGCCCGTCTTATCCCCTAAGTCAATGGGAGAAAATTGAAAGGCGTCTCTTTTGCGCAAACGCCATTCTAGACACCTTCAAACATCGGGATGCAGGTAAAATTGACATACTGAACCGGAAATAGCACTTGTGAGTTGTGACCCCTCGTTGTGTCCCCGAAGTCATCTCAGGTCATGAATAGTATCTAACAGTTTTTTTCTAATAACTTCTGATAGAGGCATACTAGAGCGATGAAAACGCCTTAGATGTGTTCGACTCGACGATGCGGATCGGCTGATATGCAACATGACCTTTTCTGGTCAGGTCATGACCTTGACCTGATGTCAAATTTTAAAGTTGACCTTTTTAAAGTTGAAATTATAGTTCATTCAAAGCGTCTTAACGAGAGGAACACGATGCTGGCAAAGTTATGTCGTGGCTCTTTTAGGTCAAAAGTTATTGCCGAAAAACGCCTTTCCTAAAACTGCTATTTTTGGTTTTTGCCCTCTGGAGGCTAAATCGTTGACCTGAGATAAACTCTGAGGACATGTTGGCGAAAAAGCGTTTAAAGAGCTATCGAATGCGCTTTTCCGCGGCTTTGCAGTGGCGGCGGATTCGATTTTGGCGTGGGGGGGCAAGATCCCAGTCGAGATGATGTCATAGGCGGATCCAGAAAGACGTTTCCGACACTGTAGGGGACATACCCCCGAAAAAGTGTCCCAAATCCAAAAACTCCTCGGATTCCGATTCCTTACGGATCTACTGCTGAAGAGTATAAAGCAAAAAATAAAAAAAATCCTGATAAAAGTGTTATTATTAGGAAACATAAGGTACGCTTTGTCTATTTCGGGCGATGCAGGGGCCAGGGGAGGGAGAGTAAATATTTGCTTTAAATGCCCGCTCCTTGGATCCGCCAGTGGACGATGTAACGCTTTTCGTATTGCTGTATTAGAAAAAAAAAGTTTCAATGGGAAAAGTTGTGCCATAACCCGATCGCATATTAGATGTTGAAGAACGGTTCCAAACCTTTTGAAGTAGGCGAGCGCTTTCCTTCAATGAGGTAACTCGTTAGCATTTCCTCTGTTCATTTTACGTTCGGTTTCCGTTTAACCTTCCTTTAAAAAGTATTTCTGAGACAGATATCAACTAGCTCACAGCGGGAGGAGACCGCTCAAACATTCAGAGACAGTCGGTCGTATCTAAACCTATTGGGACAGCGATCCGCCAGAAACCCTCCCCAAGGCAGTAGCTCGCCAACTAAGCCCACCGAGACGGGCTGTCTCGATGGGTTTATACAGTTAGCCTACAGCAAGGCTTAACTAAGGCCCAAATGCTCGTCAAGCTGGGAACGGAGGGCTGAGGTGAGGGAGCGTGGCGGTGGGCTGGGGTGAAGGAACGGTGGACTGAAACGAGAATCCAGAAGCTCTGGGTAGGGCGTTTCTTTGAGGGTGCGCTGACTGCGGTAAGGTCCAAATTATCACACCAAATTTTGCCACGACATCTACCGATTCAGGCACTCGAGAATCAGCGGCCAGTGATATCTGCAAGAGCATTTCCAACCCAGATTCAGCCTGGTGTCAGGGTGCCTCAGGTGGCTTTAATTAAAGTTGCACATACCTCAGTGCAGCCAGTCTGTCGCCGAAACCATTCGGAACAGACTTCAACAAAAAGTGAGACAAGGTTAGTGCTATCGTTATAAAAGTGCCATTATAGCCTTGGGCCCCGTTGGCTTGACCCACCGGAAGGTGGTAGTTATCGGACGCTGCGGGGCATACTCATTTTTCCAAAATGCCTCAGATTTCGCTTTCGTGTTCATAGGCGGCGGAACGGGGAGGGCACCGGGGCACCGTGCTCCCCTTTGATTTTGGCATGTTAACGTTAGCGCTATGGGCGTTGCATGGAAAGAATGGGACCAAAAGTCGTCAGGCCCTTAATTGAAGGTGTTCCGCCGCTACTGTTCGTGTTTGATGCTCTTTATTCTATAGTCAGCCTTTAGACAGAGGGGGGCCCACTAATGATCAGTGCCCTAACCCTCAAAAGTTTCCAACACTAATTTTTACTTAGTTAATAGTGAAAACTGAAATAAAGTGGATACTGAACTGTGAACATCCAGTTTTTACACTGGCCCCACACAAGCCTCCGAATGCCCAAAGCAGATCTCTGATGACTGGCCTTTGGGTGTCATACCATACCGTGCATTGGTCAATGTCGTCAATGTGTACGACCTCGGCGTTTACCATTTTATGCGCTGGAAACTGTTGCGCTCGAAGAAATCAGGGGAGTGGCTTATTATGAGCGCTCATCAGTCCTAACTACCCGCAAGCGAATGGCTAGCCATTCCGTCTCCGCTCGCTTGCGATTTGGCATTTATGTAGGTACAAAATAGAGGCAAACGACCACTGAAGGTATGAGTTGCGTCTCTTGCACACATCTATAAATCGAATCTGAAAAGACAAAAACAAAATGATATAAAGCGGAAATGGTTAGCATTTACACATATTCAAAAGGCACCGTTGGACAAACTGTAGGAGCGCATAGCTGCAATATCAGGTTATGGAAATTTTCCTCATGTTTAGGGCACAATATGGAGGGGCAAGAATATACGTTTGCCCCTCCTCCAAAAGTTTCTTAGGGAACGATGCCTCCTCTGCCACCCCGTATCCGTCGCTCCTGAAGCGGTCACTGAAGGCCTGGGTTTCCGCTGCGTCACGTTGACGCTTATAAAGCCTCCAAAACTAGGTTGAAGATAGGAAAACTTCAAATGAACGTGAACGCTTGCCATTTAAGAAAGGCAGCGTATGATAAAGTTATGGGCATCTGGTTACATCTTCAGATGATCGAACAGAATAATCAGGTACATGGTTTCTTGTCTAAGCTTTGTCACAAATTATGGGGGGGCAAAAAGATACTTTTGCCCCCCCACGAGTTTGCCAGGGGGGCAGCTGCCCCCCCTGCCCCCCCGAATCCGCCGCCCCTGCGGCTTTGTAGCTCTACCGGTTCCCGAGTTAGCCATTTGCAGTTTCCAAAATGTTGAAATAGCCAACATTTTACCTTTGGTGACCTCTGGTGACCTGACCTTTGACCTGACCCAAAAAAATGACTTAAGTGTTTTCGTCCTTATTTTTATTCCATTGCCACTTACCGCGTGTCGCTACGTGGCCTAGGAGCCGAGTTAGAAGAGGGGGGTGTTCAGACACCCCCGGCCCGGCGCGGAAGTCTCGGAGCATCGGCCCGGCGCGGGTTAACTAGGCATAGTTTATGTCTATTATTTAAAGAATATAATAAGATAGTATTGCAAAGCTATCCAGCAATGGCAATTGGCATCAGTAGGTAAGCCTTCTTTTGAAGAGGACGCTGAAAATGTTTGAATTTCAGACCGCTCCCCGAGCAAAGACAGCGCCTACGGCGGGTTCAGCTCGAGCAGTCGCGGCCCGACGCCGGAGGAGACGACGGCCGGCCAGGCGGTCCGGCCGCCCGCCATCGCACCGCCCGCGCCGGCGGCCGCCAGCCGAGCGACACTGGCGCCACCTATAGCGGCTCAGCCGGCCCAGAGGTCAGTGCGGGCGCCGGTCACCAGCCGACCCGCCACTGATGGCCTGTCTGATCAGACTCCAGCGTATAGTTTGTAGCTTGTGACAGACATGGACCTGTGACATGCGGTGACAGATACCTGCACGGCTGCACAGTTCCAGAGTCATAATAGTTACCTATACAAAAAAAAAACATATTGGTTAAAACAAAAGTGAATACCAAGTAGGTAGTTACCGAGCACAGCACATCCGGTGAGCCCTGGTGCTGACGTGATGCATTTGCCGGCAGCACTGCCGATGAACAGGCGTACGTACAGTTCCTGAATGACGTCACATCGGACATCCTGGCCCGCGGGGTATTCACCAACCGCATTCTGAAGCGGGTCATGGCTGCGCACGCAGAGAGACACAAAGGAAAGCTGGACACGGTGAGACAAATCAACTGGGAACGCAACACTACAGCGACTTCCATGTGCTATGCTATGAGAGTTACCTGGCGCCCCACAGAATGTGTGGCGTTGAATACCTACCCGCGATACGCGACTTCCCTTACTCAAGGAGTGGCTTCAGCTTTATATTTATTTTGCCTTCAACTGACGCTATGACGTAGATCATTCGCATTCATAACACCAGTATAACGCCTTTTGGGGCGACTAACGGAGCGAGCGAGGGGGTGAGTCTTGCACGTGCGAAATTTCGAGGGGGTACCTCCAACTGACTTGTGCACGGCACCCTACTGACCGGTTTCTAGCGATGTGCCAAATTTGAGCACAATCGGCCCAGCCGTTCTCGAGATCTGGAAGTGGCACCCTGCACGTGCGCACGTGCAAAATGGGTCCCAACTGACTTGTGCACGGCACCCTACTAACTGGTCCCTAATCGTGTACCAAATTTGAGCGCCATCGGTCCAGCCGTTCTCGAGATCTGGAAACGACCCCTGCACGTGCGCACGTGCAGCAGCACCCCAACTCTGGCACATGGATATGCAGTGCCTAGTGGGTGCCTATCTACATGCCAACTTTCAGCGCAATCGGCCAAGTAGTTACCGAGATATTGCAACAATTACAAAACTGACACCTCTTCGTTTTGCACGTGGCACGTGCATAAGGGGTCATCCACATGCATCGGGAATAGTCCAATACTTGGTAGAAGGAATGAAGCTACCCTACAAAATTTACCGCGTGTAAATCGGTCAAGTGGTTGCTGAGATATAAGCCTCGCAAAAGCGTCCGCACGGCCGGCCGGCCGGCCGGCCGGCCGGCCGGCCGGCCGCTCATACTCAGAAATTTCTGTTAATCTAAGGAAAGACTACGCTCGCTTCGCTCGCTCCGTAAAAACACACGATAAGCCCTTGTTGGAGGCTACCATAGATTCATACCTATTCTCGCGACCATCTTGCCTCTGCAATTATTCAGCACATCATTAAATCCGCAAAGCAGGCCTATCTCGCTGTCTGCTGCAATGATACCATCCCGTTCGCTGACAGGCCCGGATGCGCTCGGAACTGGAGAAGCTGCGACTTCAGCTGGGAATTCCTGACGAGGACGCCCTGGACGATTCCGAGCACGGGTTCGGCAGCGGCCGCAGCCACGTCTCGGGGGCCAGTGGCGGCGCGGCGGCAGCGGCCCAGCCGGGCAGCGCCGCCGCCGCCGGCCCACCGCCGCCTCCGCAGTCCGCGCCGGTCACCTTTATCGACTCGCTGCTCTTTCCGTCCGGGGAGAGCTGGGAGGAGGGCCGCGCCGCGGCGCCCCCTGGTGGGCCGACTGCAGCGCCGCCTGGTGAGCCGACTGCAGCGCCGCCTGGTGCCCGCCAGGTGGCGCCGGAGGGCGTGGCAGCGCTGCTGGCGTCGCTCAGCCTGGACGAGTCGGTGACACAGACGATCCTCGGCTGCTGTCAGCGGCAGGCCGACTGCTCCTCGGTCACCTCCGAGGAGCTCAGAGAGTGTCTGAGCTGGACAACCCCGCACCTGGACGGCGTTTGACCGGACCGCGGCCGGAGCCGGGGCCGGACCCCGCGGAGGGCAGAGCCTTATACAATATACATAACCCGAGTGGGGGCAAGAGCCCCGGGACAGGGCCCGGGCGGGAGCAGAGCCCTGAGACCCTCACAGCACGGTTGGCTGCCTGCCTGGCCGCAGTCAGAGTAGGCGATGACACTTCTTCGCCTGGGCTGCTTTACCACGACCGCAAGCTATATAGCTGCTTAGCATAAGAAGAAAGGGATTTCTTGTACTTTGTCTCTGATTCCCATCAGACGTTTATCATTCACAACGTGATGTGCATGACCGGACCTGGACGTTGACACGTTGACCTGTGTACAGCACAATGGCCACGGTCGCTAATATGCTAAATCATCGATATGGCAGAACTCTGGGCTGATGTCTGCTTCCACGTAAACAAGGGTCAATGACACGAGAAAAAAACACACACATTAGCTTAGCTACCGTCTCCCGTTTCAAACTCTGAGACTAGACCAGCATCGCTAACTGCCAACTGCCAGCCTATCACATTCGGCCCACCGCAGCAACGTTTTCAGGCAGCGCGCTGCCCACTGTATCGTTTCCAGTCAACATTCCGTGAGACCCGGTATTGTCAGCAGCGTTCCGTGCACAGCAGACTGGTGCAGCGTGTTCCTCCGCAGTACAGCAGACACGTGCCGTGCACTGCAGCCGTGCCGTGCACTGCAGCCGTGCCGTGCACCGCAGCCGTGCCGTGCACTGCAGCCGTGCCGTGCACTGCAGTGCCCCCGTGCAGCTACCCGTTCCAGTTGGCTCACCGAAGCCCGTGCCAATGGAGGCTCAAAAGGCTAGTACAAAGAATGTGTCCCAATACTGTGTGCTCACCATGCTACATGCCCCATGCCCGGCCACGCGCGTTCGCCTGTGGCAAAACTTATGATTCGCCCAATGGGCGAAATGGATGTGCTTAGCGTGTCATTCTATTAGATGTGACAGCTCGATGTATTTTGTAGAATACACAGGTATATAAAGTGAAGTTGCGTACCTATGTTATATTTAATCAGTAAGATGGGAGGTAGGGGAGACCGGGGTTATATAGTTGGGCCAGTTTTTACTTGAAGCGTCATAACTTCGGTATAACTATACATATTATTTGTTGGCTATATACTGAGAGATTATTTCTTTATCTTTAAAAGAAGACTTAAAATAAGATGATAGTATCGTCTTGGTGTCATATCTCATCAAAGCGACCATCCTCCAATGTCCCAACTTACCCCGCGGCGGGGTGAGTTGAGGCGGGCCAGAGGTTGGGGCAAGTTGGTGCAACACTGCAACAGTTTATCTAAACACATTTTTATTCACGTTTCACATGAACAATCATCGCTAATCCATGCGGGCATGTTTATCAACATTTAATGACAAAACTCAAACGTTTGCAGTACTCCTGCGGCAAACAAAAAACGCACACACGCAAAATGTATATGACCAGCCTCAGATGGTTTTACAAAATGCATCACCAACCTCACTCATTCGCTCTCCGAGTAACAGTTTTGACAGATGAAGACTCTGCTGCCCCCTGTGCATAGCACATGTGCCCAATCTTCACACTGAATGCATGTTTCTCCCTCGACTCGCTGTTCACAAACTTCCCCAACTTGCCCCACATCAACCTGGCCCAACTAACCCCGAAGCGTCATTTTTATTTTTGAACCACGTGACCAATTCACAATGATTTGGCGAAGAACGGTGGAGAGTGTACTCATAACCAAAATGTCCGCAGGTTTCTTAGGCGTAGCGACTTTGCAATGTTTCCGCTATCAATGACAATAGAAGAGAATATTTTCAACGCAAGAAAATCACTTTTGGTACCTAAAAACACAATTTTAGCGATTATTAACAGCACTTACCTCAGGAAGCGCGGACACCACGTTGACAAACAGACGGCGTTACTATGCATGCGCAAAGTAAGTTTGAACGCCAACTGCCGAGAACTGTATTGGAAATATTCCTTCCGTCCCAACTTAGGTAGGGTAGCCTGGGGCAAGACGCCCCAGATAATTTATTTTGCTACATAAATTTTGTCCCACATCACCTGAAAGGCCAAATTTGTGCTCAATGCGTTCTTTGGACATTTTACTTTAAATTGCACCCCTCAAATTGATTCACTTATGATCGAACTCCAAGCTAGGAAGTGATTTGTGAAGCAACTGCAAATGGGGCATTTTGCCCCAACCCCAGGGCAAAACGCCCCACGGCCTGGGGCAAGTAGCCCCATACCTTAGAATAAAGATTTAACATGGCAGTTGGCTAAATCTTATGTGAGAGGTCCCTTAGACCTCTGGAGGCACGGCACTGAAGTTAGCACATTCCATCCTGTCAGGTGCTCAGCATATGACACTGTTGTATGAGCAGGTTTTTCACCTACCTCATAAGACCAAATAATAAATTATTGCAATGCAAATGTTAACAAAATACTTCCTTTGCCATCCAGTTGCTGAGAAAAATACACATAAAGGCACAGAAACTTACTGTTCGCCAGCTACCGAACATTAGAAAGTGGGTAGCCCCAACAACACAAGAGGTAAAACGCCCCAGGGGCTTTTTGCCCCGCGACCTACTGGGGCGTTTTACCCCATCACGTAGTTCGGTCAGAGAACAACGCCTTGCACTCCAGTAAGACATAATTTAACACGAACCAACCCGGCATGATAAGCGTTAGACAATAGTTGTTCAAAATACATAAAAGTCGTTAACCTAATGTGGACCATAAAAGAACGCCATGATTCATAATCTGACAACAAAACATAAAAATCACTCAAAAAACACATTTTTGGCTATATCTCCCGAAAGAGTCATCACAATTTCTTTCCAGTCTGCTCATATAATGATCATATAGTGCACGTTTTATAGAAGAGACTAGGTGCCGAGCATTACGCGCAGCGTAATAAATCAAGTTTCATTGCAATCGGCCCAGTAGCGGCCGAGTTATGGCCAGAATAAATTTGGCGTCTCCTCCTGGCCGGCGGTGCTCTGTTCCGGTATTCATTGCCAAAGGTCAACGACCTCCGACTCTGTTTTCCCTCATTTTCGCAGCGAACAATCTGAGCCTAAGGCGCGTGCCGTCTGCTCGAAACCGGCCGCGGCCCAAAATCCCGCAAAGATTCGCCCGCCACGTGCAAACCACCGAACCCACCCCCACCAAAATTTAATACAACAAACAGATGCACGCGTCCGACTCGGCGCAAAAATTTCACCCCCGTAGCCCGCACCGTTCCGGAGCAATAGCCCGCCAAGCGTGACTGACGCGTTACATACATACATACATACATACATACATACGTACAGACGTTTTGATTTTTATATATGTGAATTTTCATTAAAATCGGCCCAGTAGCGGCCGAGTTATGGCCAGAATAAATTTGGCGTCTACTCCTGGCCGGCGGTGCTCTGTTCCGGTATTCATTGCCAAAGGTCAGTGACCTGCCGGCTCTGATTTCCCTCAGTTTTGCAGCGAAGAAACTGAGCCTAAGGCGCGTGCTCTCTGCTCGGCGCCGGCCGCGGCCCAAAATCCCGCAAAGATGCGCCCGCCACGTGCAAACCGCCGCACGCACCCCCTCGAAAAGTTGATACGACAAACAGATGCACGCGTCCGACTTATGTCCAAAATTCCACCCCCGTAGCCCGCACCGTTCCGGAGCAATAGCCCGCCAAGCGTGACTGACGCGTTACATACATACATACATACATACATACATACGTACAGACGTTTTGATTTTTATATATTATGTGAATGATGTTTCCCCAGAACCCTGCCAGTTCCGAGAAACATCGGTGAGGCGTTTTACCTCGGCGGGGCGACTTGCCCCGGTCTACCCTACCCCTGGCACCAACTAGCCCCGGTCTTCAAGTCCACAAACGACAAAACAGTGCAATTCAAATCTTTATATCTATATTTCGCAGACGTTTCAACGACAAGGCGTCTTCGTCAGTGCAAATGAAATGAAACTTAGTACATATGTTTGATTAATTAGCATATTCGATAGCATATTCAATAGGATATTCGACAAATATTCGATAAATTAGGTATACTATTCGTATTCATTCAATCGTGAACGATGTGAACGATTGAACGAATACGAATAGTAATTTATCGAATATTTGTCGAATATCCTATTGAATATGCTATCGAATATGCTAATTAATTAAACATATGTACTAAGTTTCATTTCATTTGCACTGACGAAGACGCCTTGTCGTTGAAACGTCTGCGAAATATAGATATAAAGATTTGAATTGCACTGTTTTGTCGTTTGTGGACTTGAAACAATGCCTTCTTACCAACAATAGCCCCGGTCTCCCCTACCTTTGCGGGAAACACTTATATCATTACGCAATTCAAAACACAGCTGAAAATATGGTGCTCACTACCAATGGTTTGAATAACCAGCACAATCCATCAATTAGCACATACTGTAAAAAATTACTTGCTTGCGTGTTATCCTGGCCAATGTCAGCCCCGGCGCCAAGGCACGTTAACCCTCGCCCGGCGAGGGAGGTTGATGCAACCCCCTAAGATTTTTCACAGATAACTTTAACCCTCGCCCGCACATGCCATTTTCCCATCCTAGAACGCACATGGGGTGGTTGCCACCACCCCCCCCCCCGCGCCATTTCGTTCCTGTTGGAGATAGAGCTTAGCGGTAAAGACCAAAAAGATTCTTTGGGAAGAGACAAATCCAATGATACCCAGTTTTACCTTCTCAGGTCAGTCATTGATCTTCCAGGTCAGGTCAAACTAAAAAATGTTGCTATTTTGGGTCAACATTGGATATCAAGTGCGCTGCTTACCATATACCGATGACGATGCTGTTTTCTGGTGCCAAGCCAGCTAGAACCTCTTTGTCACACTACCCGACCAGATTTTTGCTGCTGAGGTCATGTCAGGTCAAGTTAGGTCAAGGTCAATAATATGTGTTTGTATGTCTGTGTGTGTCTGTGTGTATACTTATGTGTGCACCGATTATTTTTGTGTCCATATTACATGAAATCATGATCTGAGAAGCTTTTACCAAAAATGTAGTAAAAAAACTTGACAAAAAGTAATTTCCGCTTACCTAAAACGCAATTATCTTAGATGACCTAGGTTGACCTTGACCTTGACCTTGACATCTGTACATCGTCAAACAACATGTTCCATGATAGTTGGGAGGTAAGACTGGCAAAAAAAGGCCGAAATCAAGGTGTCAAAAGCTCACAAGGCCCATAGCCAGCGCAAGATGTTGAGAATTGGCCATTTGGGTCATGACATGACCTGAAAAACAAGGTCATATCTCCGAAACAAAAATCACAGAAACTTGAAATTTTCAGTGGACATCAAGAAAGGATAGAGGAGCAACTATACGAAAATCAGCCTTCTAGCTCTAAAAATGTTGAGTGCAGAGCAGAAAGACTACCTGGGGGGTGGCAACCACCCCCCCCCCCCCATGTGCGGGCGAGGGTTAAAACGGAGGCGCATAGCGCCACCAAATTTAACTACTCTCTGGCCGGAAACTTTTTGGCACCTATCCTGAAAATTTCAGGTTTCAGTCTTTTCAGGTCAGGTCACCAGGTCACAAAAACCAATACAAGGTCAGGGGAAAATTGGACTAGTTCAGCGGCAACTGGATGCCAGAGTTTTTCGTTGATAGCGTGAGTGCTATGGCACGTAGCGCTACCAAATTTCATATATAACTTGGGAAATTTATTTGTTACTTGACCTGGCAGTTTTAGGTTCCAGTGACCCGAGGTCAGGTCACAAGGTTACAAAAACCGTAACCGGTACATTGTCAAAATAGCTCTAAAAATGCACTTTTTTGTTCATGGAAACTGGAGTTCTTCATTGATTTGATTCAAACTTGCAGGGTATATGCTTAGCCCACCGAGGTTCATCAAATGCACTCCAGTTTTTTTTAAATTTGGTTGACCTGAGGTCATCTAGAGGTCATCACAAATTTTAAGGAAATTTGCCCGAAGGTGTAAAGATGACTGATGAGAGATTTGTACTCTTTTTTAACGTTTTTGTATTATACTACCTTGATTTACATCTAGTTGGTGTTTGCAAGCTGAAGGAATGCTTGGGTCGGGTCAACTGAGGTCAACTAAGGTCAAACTACGTTTTTGCTAATAACTTGGCACACAATGAGGCTAGAGCTTCAAAAATGGTGTCATTGTGTTCCTTGTGATCAGGTAATTCGAATGATATGCAATATGAAGCATTTTGATTGACGTAAACTCAATTAATTATTTTAAGTTCACTTAATTTTGAAAAAAGATTCAAAAGTTCACTTAAATTGGTAGCAAAGTATATCATTCGATGCCTACAGACGTGCTTAGTTCACTGGTGCTTTTATGTTTGCTTTATCTTCACTAGATATTAAGTTATAAGCGAAACCCTTTTGACATGTTTTTACGAAGTTTTTGTACTTATACCCTCCAAAGTCCAAACCACCCTAAATATTGGCTTAGAGTCACCAAATTTTCACGAGGGTGAGATCTCTTATAGGCCCACCTATCCTGTAAATTTGGCGTTTCTTAGTGCCATAGGAGCCAATCGCCGAGGGGGTCGTACCAACCCCTCTCGCCGTCCGTATTATGAAAAAGGCCCTCGCCTGGCGAGGGTTAAATTGACATTAACACATCATGGGTTAGTGAGATGTTAACTTAACACGCCTTGGGTTATTGACATATTGAGATTTGCCAGGATAACAAAAAGGTAGTATGTAAATATGTAGTTGATGCAGTGTATTGCATTGAGCGTGGGACATTTGGTAAAGAAATAATAGAATGAGAACGTTTATAGATTGCAAAATATTTTCAGACTCCCCTGAAATGACGTCTACGAAGAAAACACCGAGCACAGCATCCGAAGGCCTTCGTTATTTCTAATTGATATATTACCCAATACATACAGTAGCTAGCCTTTCCAAAACCCTCTCGTCGAGAGCTCGCAAATACGGTTAGCCTCAACCACTCATAGTACGGTGCAGAGTGCGGCGTCCCATGTACTGCTGAGCACTGAGCAGGCTACCGACATGACGGCCACGCTAGGCGAAATTGAGCACCATGGTCTGTTCGACGAGCGCATGTTATTATGGATGGACACATTATAACACACCCGCTGGCTGCCGACTGCTCAGCGCTGATGCAGCTGATCGCGGGCGGCCCGCGGCCCGCTGCTGTGAGCGGAGGCCCGGCGCGGCGGGTTTCGGTCGGCACTATCACAGATGGCCGCGCCGGCCCGGTCACGGCGTCCCCAGCGCCCTCTCCGCAGCGTCCGCAGCACTCAGCGGCCGTCCGGCGGCCGGCGTCCTCAGCGGCCCGCCCTGCCGCAGCCCGTCTCCGTCCAGCGTCCTCAGCGGCCCGCCCTGCCGCAGCCCGTCTCTGTCCAGCGTCCTCAGCAGCCCGCCCTGCCGCAGCCCGTCTCCGGCCGGCGTCCAGCGTCCTCAGCAGCCCGCCCTGCCGCAGCCCGTCTCCGTCCGGCGTCCTCAGCAGCCCGCCCTGCCGCAGCCCGTCTCCGTCCTGCGTCCTCAGCAGCCCGCCCTGCCGCAGCCCGTCTCCATCCTGCGTCCAGCGTCCTCAGCGCACCACCGAGCCGGCGAGCTCCTCCGAGCTGCTGCACATCTTCCCACCACACTTGTGCGGACGACCAAACACTTCCGGCTGAGTCAAATAGGTACCGCTCTTCTGAAAGGATATGAATATGTTCGTCAATATCTAAAAGCTGAACAATTATACAATCCGTGACTGTCATGACTCATGAGTCGTATCATACATGCACAGTGCACACACAGCGGCAGGGCGGATATGACATTGACGGTTTTCACGACAGCCATTTGGTGCAGATTAGGCGCAGAGTTTGGTACAGATTTGGTCAACTTAGGTTCAGCGTGTTTCTTAAAAGTTATCAGTTTGGGCTGCACAGATGCTTATAAACCTCATATTTCAAATTATCAGACAAATTATTTTCAGTCTTCTTAGTGCTTGTGCAAGGAGCATTTGTAGTTTAAAATACTTTGTGAATGACATTATTTTCGATTAAAACACTGAAATAAATTCAAATCATGACACCAAGATATTTATAGTAAAAGAGGTTTGGTGCAGATTTGGTCAAATTAGGTGCATTTGCCTTACAGCCCGTCGTGAAAACGGCTATTGTGAACAGAGTGGGGCGTGCACCTTTTTCACAAAGGTTGTGCGATGGAGCGTCTGACTGACCGGCGAACGCCCACTAACCGGTGGAACGGCCCCCTGACTGGTGGAGCAGCCCCTGACCACTCCAGGGGAGGCGCCCACCTACTGTAGTATACCTCCACTGAGCGGTGGAACGGCCCCCTGACTGGTGGAGCGGCCCCTGACCAGGGGGTGCGCCCACCTACTGTAGTCTACCTCCACTGAGCGGTGGAACGGCCCCCTGACTGGTGGAGCGGCCCCTGACCAGGGGAGGCGCCCACTTACTGTAGTCTACCTCCACTGACCGGTAGGAACGGCCCCTGACCAGGGGAGGCGTCCACTTATTGAAGTCTACCTCCACTGACCGGTGGGAGCGGACCACGACCGGTGGGAGCGCGGCATCCCCGGGAAAGGCGGCACCCCCGGGAAAGGCGGCCGGCACCAACTGTGTGTCCACCTCCGTCCTCCACTGAGCGGGGGGGGGGGGGCGTGTCTGGTCCGGTCGGCCCCCTCACCTGGCCCGGCGCTGAGCCCCTGCAGGGACATCGGCGGCAGGCGCTGAGCCCGAGTAGAGCGGCGGCCCTGCGCTGCGCCCGAGTAGAGCGGCGGCCCTGCGCTGAGCCCGAGTAGAGCGGCGGCCCGGCGCTGCGCCCCTGCACGGACATCGGCGTAGAGCGGCGCCCGAGTAGAGCGGCGGCCACCGCCAGCGAGGCGCGGCGCTAAAACCTCTCTCCGAGCTCACACTGCAACAGAGGAGCGAGACGAGACACTCAGACACCGGGCAGCTGAAACCACTGAAACCAGGACAGGACAGCTGAAACCACTGAAGCCAGGACAGGAGACACCAGACAGCCCAAAGCCACTGAAACGGACAGGGACACCAGACGCCGGGCAGCTAAACACTTATGACCGCTATGATCTTGATAATAAATCGTTAAGTGGACTGACTCTGGGTGTAAAGAAGTTATTTTCCCCTGTACTTCGACCTTTATTGACAGGTCTTCAAAGGGGCAATGCGATTCAAAAAACCAATTCAAAAACCAATTCAAAAAAGTACAGGGAAAATAACTTCTTTACACCCAGTCAGTCCGCTTAACGATTTATTATCACTAATATACCTGGGTTAAAATATGACTTTACAGTCTCATATAACGAATCGCTATGATCTTGTCAATCTGGAAAGTATTGCGACGGCAAAGTTTTCAAGATCAGTGATCCTCAACGTTATATAATAACTTATTTTGCCGGGGAAGATGAGTACAATCTCCTCCAAACAAAGATATTTATTACGATAGGTAGGCGCGTAGTACGAACGAGTACATACTCGTACGTGTACCTGCTTCACCTCCAGCGATAGGAAAAAAGTGCTAAGTTGGTAAAATCAATGTACACTACAGAGTTGAGTTGGATGCCCAGTTGGGTGCCTCTTGTTTAGTAATGCGAAAGTGGCGGAAGAATTTGTACCTTAGAAATTGTAATTGAAATAGTACCTTATATATCTGAGCCAGCGTTTGAACAGTTAAGCCTGCTTGGTTGATGGGTGAGATCAAGCAATGGCAAGCTCGGACATGGATTCATACCTCTAAAGGCTGCCCCACACTGGACCTCGCATGCGGGTTGCGAGTTTGCGGGTTTTGAGTTTGCTGGCATGATACTGATTTATAGAGTGATTAGACCGTTCCCTCATGGTATCTTCATGATTGCAGTGAAGCCGATACACCTTCAGATTACATATAGTCGCAATACCAGCGTAACGAACCAAAATTCGACTCCAACGAAAAACCCGCAAACCTCGCAGAACTCGCAGACCTCGCAGCGAGGAAAATCGAAAGTTGACTCAAAATCAACTTTTGGAATGCGATCCAAGGTGGCTCGCAAGCTAAGAACATGCAGACTCGCTTGCTAGATGGTAGTGTGGATCACTCAGCATAGATTGTATTATTTAATTTTGAGGAAACCCGAAAACCCAAAAAACCCGCAACCCGCATGCCAGTTCCAGTGTGGGGCGGCCATTAGAGTGCCCCCATTCAGAAATCCCAATCCCCGAACGCCGAGACCGAGGCAAGAAGGCACTGACATCCATAGACATGCATAACACGAAGAAATTGAGCAGTGAGCACACCCGTCCGTCGTTTCCATCTTCAGGATGTTCAAGTCATTCTCCTCCACGCCGCAACCCTCGATCCGGGCTGGACAAGCACCTTTATCTCATGCGGGCTGCTCCCTTGGAGCGGCTCCGCTGCTCCCCAGGGAGCACACTAGAGGTGTCAATCGGAACTTAAATCTTCGGAATTCCGATTTTGTCCAATGTCCAATTCGGAATTCGGTTGGACAATGACAGCAGGCTTTGGACAACTTTGGACAATCGCTTGCTACACCTCAACATTTTAATAAAGTAATCGTGTTTACCATTGATTGCCTATTAGAAAGCTCAGCTTTCGATATGATTAACACTTTGAGCTGGTAACGATACATTAAAAGCAAAGTTAAATAACGGTGTTGAGTGTAAACTATTGCGTAGATGTCGGACATCTTTGGATAAATGGCTAGCTTGGACATTTTTGGACGGACAGTCGACGTAAGTATTGGACATTGGACGGACATTGGACATACATTTTATGAAATTGACACCACTAGAGCACACCCACCGCAGGCTGCAGTGAGTACTGGGGGGGGGGGGGCTGGTCGTAGAGCACTTTATGGGCAGGATAAATCCGTTATCCAGGACCGGATACGATTGGATCCCAAATTTGGAAAAAACAACGGATCTGGGCGGGCCGGATTCGGGAATTGGGGGTTGAACACGGATCAGAAAGGAAAAAATTATAGCATTCAATATTCATGTTAAAAATTAACTAATCAACAAAACAACGTTAGGCGGAACGGGCGGACATCGATAGCAGCGCTTCTATCGGTCACTAGGGAAAGCTGGGCTGTAGGCGACGAAATACCGGCTGAGTTGTCACAAGTTAAATAGGTTTAAATAACATCCGTCTTGTGAAAAAGTTGAACTTTTGCTTCAATATTTCTACAGGCAATTTTAGAAGTGCCTTCACATAGATTACAAAACCGTTTAAATTATTTTATTCACTTCAAGCCTTCCCTATTGTTCTTGATGATGCGGGAACTATTTCTAATTAGTGTTTCTAGCTTAGTAAAAGAACATATTGTGCAAACGATGAAAAAAGCATAAATGGAAGATTTTAAATGTAATTTTCTGTAACAAATAATGGTAAATTCTCTACACATCAAGGAAAGGGTGCATGCTAACTGATAATTTAAAGTTCTTGGGGCCAGTTGGTTTCTTCTTTTCTTACGTCGCCCCAATGGCCGCGAATACACTTGTGATAACGCCTATCGAAACAAAACAAAACAAAACAAAAACAAAACAAAACAAAACAAAACAAAACAAAACAAAACAAAACAAAACAAAACAAAACAAAACAAAACAAAACAAAACAAAACAAAACAAAACAAGACAAGACAAGACAAAACAAAACAAAACAAAACAAAGCAAAGCAAAACAAAACAAAACAAAACAAAACAAAACAAAACAAAACAAACAAAACAATACAAAACAAAACAAGACAAAACAAAACAACTTAAAAAGCTGAAACTCTGCTTGAGGCTCATGATGAATAATAATAATATAAGAATAACCAGTAACCTCATAATATAAATCAGAGATAGGAGCCAAAAAGTTATATTTTAAGTTATCGAATATTTCGCTCCTGGAGCTTCGTCAGCGATAATTACAAAAAAAAAAACATATACGTTTTTTCAACTTAATATTTCAATTTAATAGTTATTAATATTAAATTTCAATTTAAATATAACTTTTTGGCTCCTATCTCTGATTTAAATTATGAGGTTATTGGTTATTCTTATATTATTATTATACAAAACAAAACAAAACAAAACAAAACAAAACAAAACAAAACAAAACAAAACAAAACAAAACAAAACAAAACAAACAAAACAAACAATAAACGAAACAAAACAAAGCAAAAAACAAGGTGAGTACATACCAACATACCTACTCGTAAATAAGGCACGCCACCCACGCACCACATCCACACCAAGATGAAACACGCTCCAGTTATCGTAAAACAAATTTTTATCTCTCTGTCATACACGTTATAAGCCATATCGACGACTCATGTTTATGAACAGCTCTTAAATGGTAGTAAGCATCTGTTAGGTTGTGTATTAGCATGCAGGGGTTCCGCCACAGGAGGGTACGCGGGGGTCCGGACACCCTCAATAATTCCCATGGGGGGTACATACAGTACCCCCCCCCCAAATATTCCGAATACCTGTAACCTTGTTTTGCGTTAGAATGACTAAATCATTCACAGAATGAGTTGAATAATTTAATTAGAATGTGTTGATGGTCGCAAGGCTAAGGAATTTAAGATCTAGAAATGTAGGGAAACACGAAGATGTTGTGACACACGAAGTGCTCAACAATCGCCGACCTATATTTATGGGAGTGTCATTATTCTACCATTTTGTTATTACTATGAATGCGTTTAAGATTGCTAGGACCCTCGCCCCGTTGGGGGGGGCATTTTGGCCCCCTCTGTGGTTTTTCCTGAATAGCAAAAAAACGGCGGCGCACAGCGCCGCCAAATTTTCAGTACCTTCCCGGGCATCAATTTGACACCTTCACACAAAATTTCAAGTCTTAGGTCACCCTAGGTCAGGAGTTATTGAGGTCAAACTGAGGTCATGTTCGAGCAAAAATGAGCAAAAAACATGCAATCTTTAAACGCTCACCAAATCTACAGTTATGATGCAATTTCAAAGTTCTTTATATGGTTTAGTAGACAACAAGCGGCGCTACAAAACTGCTATCTCAGATTTTCAAAATTTTGGGTTTTTGACCCTAAAAAATTCAAAAAATTGATTTTTTTTGAAAAAACTTTAAAAAATAAAACAAAATCCGGAATATATGTGATAGTCCCTGCGCTCTTCTATATACATACCAAACTTCAGATCAATATCTCGTTTTTTGACCAAGTTATAGCGAAAAATCTGTTCAAAAATGATGACGTCAAATTTTTGAACTCAATTTTTAGCGATTCTAGACCACGTACAGCAAAACAAAGACCACCGTTGAACTCCCCGTGACGAGCTGCATCGATTCCATACCCATTTTATGCAAAATGCAAAAATATCAACTTTGAAATTTGACCTAATTTGACCTGACCTTGACCTGACCTTGACCTGACCTTGACCTGACCTTGACCAAAACGTGACCTAAGCTGGCCCCAAAGGCTGCCTGACCCACATAATCGCATTTGTCATGTAAAATGGACCATAAAACATGCATCACACGACACTTTCATATTGTGACCCCCCAGTGACCTGACCTCTGTGACCTGACCTGGTATCAGTGACCTCAAATAGCAAAATATGTGTTTGAAGAACATTTCCCCATCGATGATTTTCAATGAAATGCATTTTACCTCGATTTTACAACGCATTTCTTGAAATGGCTGTAAACGGTGAAAATTGGACCTTTGACCTGACCTGTGACGTCATCGGTTTGACCTAGGTCAATAAAATTGGGTCACAAGGTAGTTCCCTAATTGGGCTATCCAACACCGTTTGCCGCTTGTCGCTAGGTTGCGTGGTTCTCGAGATCTTAAGGGGGGGCCAAAAATTTGGCAATAATTTCGTGAGAGGGGTCCAGCTTGCAGGACACCTCCTAGACACAACACCCGCCCCAAAAGAGCTTCAAATCGATCTGAGAACCCTCTTTCCATGTGAGATCACCCGATAGTGTGTACCTATGTGTGTGTGTGGGGGGGGGGGGTAAGCCGATCTTTCGAGCACCATACTTGTCTGAGAGCCTTATGCGCTGTCTGATGGCTAACACCGCCCTTGGAGCGCGCAACAGCGGCCTCCTTTCCTTAAGAACGTTGATTTGAGAGGCCGCCATGTCGGTGTCATTGAGCTCCGCTTCTCGGTTTTCGACTCCTCTTGCAAACTGAACCTTGTTTTTTTCGGTTCATAAAGCTAAATCCTCCCGATAGAATTGTTAAGTTTCCTTTGAACTCTAGAAAAACGGCAATTTTTCATCGATTTCGGGAGCTGCAGGGGGGGTGGGGTGGGGGTTGGGGTGGGGGGTAGGGGTGGGGGTGAGTGAATTAGCCCAAAAATCCCCACCTTGGATCCGCCAGCGAGGTTTTGTGTTTTTGGTCGGACCCCCCCCCCCCCATCCCAAAACCGTGGCGGAGCCCCTGTAATAGCATGTCAGACAAAAAAGCTCAATGTTTTACTGAGCGAATTGTTTCTAGAAGTGCGGTTGCTGATGTACCTTTTAAATACGATCAACATGAGACACGTTATGCAATAAATAGTAAACAATTTGGATGCAATCTACTGAATGCATGAGTTGGCTTTGAGCGGACGTCCATCGTCTCTGTGCTTTGACTCGGCGGTATGCCAATTGGCCTGTGAACAGCCCGTGAAAACTGCACTGGCCTGGGCCGCCCGGCCGACACTGGCGTGCATGACCGCCGGCATCCATCATCCGGCATGCAGGCCATTAGCCATGTTTGCTTTCTATAGGCGCCGAGGGCGGCTGCAGTCGGTCCAATTTGGCGCTGCCGGCTCCGTTACCTGCTGCACTCTGCACTCTGCACCGTGCACATGGGCCAGAGTAGCCACACGCCGGACTGCCGGCCGGGCGCGGCGAGGACGCAGCTCCGAGACGCGGGTGGCACACGTCTTCTCTTTTTTATATTCGGACCCGTTTTAGTCAGTATGTAGGCATAACACTTCCCTTCATCATTTGACACGCTAGTAGCCATGGGCCGAACACTTAGGCTGTGGAAACGCAGTCATTTGAAAAAAAAATGCTTGCCCTCGGATAAACTGTTGGAAAGTCATTGCTATAGTGCATGTGTATTGCGTATTTTATTATGCATAAATAGTCTACTGACTAAAATCTTTCGTCAATGTCCAAAACATTGCTATATGAAAAACCACAAACATATCACTCCACAAAATAACCGAAGGCTTGTTAAAATGAAATCGGACTTACTCCACAAGAGTTCGTTGGGTCGGAGCTTTCGAATTGTATTACAATTCTTCGTCAGCGAGAGTCGTATCGGATGTTAAGATCGAATCGAAGGTACAGTGCGGATCGAACAAAATATGGGTCGGACAGGAGGGTCTCTGAGGCAACTAGTTGGTCTTGAAATAAACATACAAGCACTGGGAAAACACGTGAATAATAACAGGATGCACACTTACTAGAAAAAGCCTGTAAAATGGGTATAAAACACACTAGTAAAATATCTAATACAAAAATATAGGCAGGTAAGTAAAAATACAGTTAATGACATGTAAAAAATTGCATAGATTAGGTGCAAACAGTACCTAAAGCAGAGATAAAGCTTTACAAAAACACGAATAGTAAACTAGACTAAGATATAAAATATCAAAATGATAAATTCTATAAATGAACTTTTTAACGGCAGAAACGGCGAATAATGGGAAGCCACCTGTCTTGCAGCAGGGCACCAGAGTTGCGGTTCACATTCGCGTCATTGGGTGACACTAGGACGGCTTCCCGCCGTCCCACGGTACGAATGTAGGCCGATTCGAGAAGGAGGTCTCATCTGGTGGTGGCAGGCACGGTTCAGGATTTTGGCGTCGTCGAAGGCCGGCGTGCAGTCCCGGTGCGTGCTGAACGCTGAAGCGTTGGCTCTGGAGCGGACCGAGCCAGCCCAGCTCTCTCGGTGCTCGCGGACTCTGGTTCCAAGTTCTCGGTCCGTTTCTCCGATGTAGACGACCGGGTCACCTTCTACCCGGCAGGAGCACTCGATGCAGTAGATGACATTGCTCTCCTGCTGCTTGGGTAGACGGTGCTTGGCTTGGCTACAGAGGAGGGTCCCGATGGTCTGCGACGGCTTCGACACGAGCTGAATGCCGATCTTGTTGGCTTCTCGCTTCAGTTGGTAGAAGCAGGGACCAGCGAACGGAACCGAGAGCCGGACGGGTGCAGGCAGCGGGCTGGGGTTCGGTGGCGACGGCAGAGCCCTGGCCTTCAGCTGGAGGTCCTTTTCTGTTCTTCTTAGGATCGGGTTGATGAACGAGAGAGGGTAGCCGTGTCGGTGGAATTTCTTGCGTATAAAATCAAGTTCTTGCAGGCGGTCTTTGACGGAGGAGCAGTAGCGGATGGCACGTAAGCAGTCAGATCTGATGGCTAATCTCAGATAGCGCGTCTCTGTATAGGAGTTGAAGGCCGGTACTTGGTTAGTGGTGCATGCCTTCCGGTAGACATTTGTAGTGAACTTGTTGTCCTGTCTTGTGATCATGATGTCTAGGTAGGGCAGTCGTCGATTTTCTTCGATCTCAGTAGTGACTTTGATGTTCTGGTCCTTGTTGTTGAGCAACTCCACCCATGCATTGAGGATGGTGTCGCTGCCTTCGAAGAGGACCAAGTAGTCATCAGCATATCTGCAGAATGAATAAATTCTCCCTCCACAGTTGGCTGCCAGTAGTTCCAAGTCACGTTCCCAGTGTCCCATGTACAAGTCCGCGACAACTGGTGAGTAACTTTTACCCATGGCTAGGCCAGCAGTCTGCCTAAACCATCTCTCTCGGTCGCCGTCCTGGACGACAGCATGGCAGTTCTTGATGGAGATGCAGAGAAGGTCAGCCACTGCATCTGGCCTCAGGCAGGTTACGTCAGAGAGGGCGTCTTGGTTTTCATTCAGCATGGTTCGAATGAGAGAGATGGCCGACTGGGTAGGTATAGATGGGAACATGGCCTCCACATCCAGCGAGATGAGGCGGCAGCTGTTGGTGGCGTGACCCATGCTCTGCAGCAGATCCAGGACTTCCATCGGAGAACTGATGGAGTGTGGAGGCCGTGGGAGAACTTTTAGACAGGCTGTCAGATGTTTTGTGAGCTCGTAGTCAACACCCCGGTGAGCTGGGCAGATCGGCCGGAGTTTCAGGTTAGAAATCCAGCTGAGTCGCTCTTCTTCAGTGGATGGTGGATTCGGGTACTTGTGGGTCTTGACCAGGCCATAGAATGGACCGCTCCGACCATGTGTTTTAGAGAGACGGCGATAGAGTTTGTAGCCCTCCGGGTCTTCCTCTTTGAGCGTTCTGTCTCTTCTTTTTCCACGGGTGGCTGGTCCAGCCAGTGCGGTGAGGAGGTGGTCGTTGAACTTGCCGGCAAAGGCTTCGGCTGGGTCGGTAGCCACTTCTTCGTAGACTGGTGTCTGTAGAGAACGTAGAAGGGCAGCTGTGTAATCCTTCTTGTCAATCACTACCAAAGCCTTGGCTTTGTCGGCTGGGATAATGACCTTGGTGTCATCTCTGGCCAGTGACTTCAAACCTTCAGTGATAGGCTTTGACGGCTTGGGCTGGGGTCTGCTGCTCGTGCGCGCCAGAATGGTCTCAGCCTTGTTCAAGAAGGTCGTGATGTTGTCCCCGGTGACACCGAGCCGATCCGCTTGTTTGGTGGCGATTTCAGATGCCAACTGACTTTTCAATGCAAGCTCTAGCACAGGTGGCTTGGGCGGAGCTACAGCAAACTTGGATCCGAGCCGAAGGACGTTATCCTCTTCTTTGGAGAGTGAGCGGTTGGTAAGGTTGATGACAGTAGTGACCTCTGTAGCGGGCTGCCTTGGCTGTTTGTTCCTGAATGTTAGTCCTCCATTCTCCGATAGAAGACTGTGGAACTTCTTGGCCTTGGTTGCGTCACTAGTATTCAGTGAGTGGTTGTAGATGTTCTGAGCCTTGCTTTCTAGAAGAGTCATCGCGGTCTCAGAAGCACCACGGCGCAGTAGGCTGGCTTTGATGCCTTGGAGGCGGGCTTTGGTTCGGAAAATTTCCGATCTTGCTTCATCAAAAGTAAGACGAAGTCGATCTTCCTCTGCCTTTTTCTTCCACTTGGCTTCACGTTCGGTGGAAGGCTTGATGTAGAGCCTCAGGCCACGAGGAATGAGCTTCGAATCCTTGCAGTGACGTAGGAATGTCATATGGGATTGACATTCCTGCTGCTCGTGCCTTGGCGCGCACGAGCAGCAGACCCCAGCCCAAGCCGTCAAAGCCTATCACTGAAGGTTTGAAGTCACTGGCCAGAGATGACACCAAGGTCATTATCCCAGCCGACAAAGCCAAGGCTTTGGTAGTGATTGACAAGAAGGATTACACAGCTGCCCTTCTACGTTCTCTACAGACACCAGTCTACGAAGAAGTGGCTACCGACCCAGCCGAAGCCTTTGCCGGCAAGTTCAACGACCACCTCCTCACCGCACTGGCTGGACCAGCCACCCGTGGAAAAAGAAGAGACAGAACGCTCAAAGAGGAAGACCCGGAGGGCTACAAACTCTATCGCCGTCTCTCTAAAACACATGGTCGGAGCGGTCCATTCTATGGCCTGGTCAAGACCCACAAGTACCCGAATCCACCATCCACTGAAGAAGAGCGACTCAGCTGGATTTCTAACCTGAAACTCCGGCCGATCTGCCCAGCTCACCGGGGTGTTGACTACGAGCTCACAAAACATCTGACAGCCTGTCTAAAAGTTCTCCCACGGCCTCCACACTCCATCAGTTCTCCGATGGAAGTCCTGGATCTGCTGCAGAGCATGGGTCACGCCACCAACAGCTGCCGCCTCATCTCGCTGGATGTGGAGGCCATGTTCCCATCTATACCTACCCAGTCGGCCATCTCTCTCATTCGAACCATGCTGAATGAAAACCAAGACGCCCTCTCTGACGTAACCTGCCTGAGGCCAGATGCAGTGGCTGACCTTCTCTGCATCTCCATCAAGAACTGCCATGCTGTCGTCCAGGACGGCGACCGAGAGAGATGGTTTAGGCAGACTGCTGGCCTAGCCATGGGTAAAAGTTACTCACCAGTTGTCGCGGACTTGTACATGGGACACTGGGAACGTGACTTGGAACTACTGGCAGCCAACTGTGGAGGGAGAATTTATTCATTCTGCAGATATGCTGATGACTACTTGGTCCTCTTCGAAGGCAGCGACACCATCCTCAATGCATGGGTGGAGTTGCTCAACAACAAGGACCAGAACATCAAAGTCACTACTGAGATCGAAGAAAATCGACGACTGCCCTACCTAGACATCATGATCACAAGACAGGACAACAAGTTCACTACAAATGTCTACCGGAAGGCATGCACCACTAACCAAGTACCGGCCTTCAACTCCTATACAGAGACGCGCTATCTGAGATCAGCCATCAGATCTGACTGCTTACGTGCCATCCGCTACTGCTCCTCCGTCAAAGACCGCCTGCAAGAACTTGATTTTATACGCAAGAAATTCCACCGACACGGCTACCCTCTCTCGTTCATCAACCCGATCCTAAGAAGAACAGAAAAGGACCTCCAGCTGAAGGCCAGGGCTCTGCCGTCGCCACCGAACCCCAGCCCGCTGCCTGCACCCGTCCGGCTCTCGGTTCCGTTCGCTGGTCCCTGCTTCTACCAACTGAAGCGAGAAGCCAACAAGATCGGCATTCAGCTCGTGTCGAAGCCGTCGCAGACCATCGGGACCCTCCTCTGTAGCCAAGCCAAGCACCGTCTACCCAAGCAGCAGGAGAGCAATGTCATCTACTGCATCGAGTGCTCCTGCCGGGTAGAAGGTGACCCGGTCGTCTACATCGGAGAAACGGACCGAGAACTTGGAACCAGAGTCCGCGAGCACCGAGAGAGCTGGGCTGGCTCGGTCCGCTCCAGAGCCAACGCTTCAGCGTTCAGCACGCACCGGGACTGCACGCCGGCCTTCGACGACGCCAAAATCCTGAACCGTGCCTGCCACCACCAGATGAGACTCCTTCTCGAATCGGCCTACATTCGTACCGTGGGACGGCGGGAAGCCGTCCTAGTGTCACCCAATGACGCGAATGTGAACCGCAACTCTGGTGCCCTGCTGCAAGACAGGTGGCTTCCCATTATTCGCCGTTTCTGCCGTTAAAAAGTTCATTTATAGAATTTATCATTTTGATATTTTATATCTTAGTCTAGTTTACTATTCGTGTTTTTGTAAAGCTTTATCTCTGCTTTAGGTACTGTTTGCACCTAATCTATGCAATTTTTTCATGTCATTAACTGTATTTTTACTTACCTGCCTATATTTTTGTATTAGATATTTTACTAGTGTGTTTTATACCCATTTTACAGGCTTTTTCTAGTAAGTGTGCATCCTGTTATTATTCACGTGTTTTCCCAGTGTTTGTATGTTTATTTCAAGACCAACTAGTTGCCTCAGAGACCCTCCTGTCCGACCCATATTTTGTTCGATCCGCACTGTACCTTCGATTCGATCTTAACATCCGATACGACTCTCGCTGACGAAGAATTGTAATACAATTCGAAAGCTCCGACCCAACGAACTCTTGTGGAGTAAGTCCGATTTCATTTTAATTCACAATTCATCTCCACATCATGTCTTAAAAAAAAAACGAAGGCTTGTTGTCAATAGTTAAAGCACGATTCGTTAAAATTGTGTTTTTCTATTAAAAAAAACAAATCTGAGTTCCCTGACAATTTGGCAAAAGCTGCCTGAGATATACCTATTCACTCGGCGGTATACACCTACGTCCTACAGGTGTCGTTACATGGGTGTCGCCTGTCGGTATACTGATCTCAGGCAGCTTTTGCCAAGTTGTCAGGGAACTCAGATTTGTTTTTCAATAGAAAAACACAATTCTAAAGAATAGTGTTTTAACTATTGACAACAAACCTCCGGTTATGCATGGGTATTGCTTTGTATTGGATTGGAAGGGTCCGAGTCTTACCTATCAATAAAATCAGCATTTGCGGTGCATGGTAAAAATGCCCCTGGTACCATAAGATTAAACAAAAAAAGCCCTACCAATTAGCTTCAGAAATGGACGTCCATGGAATAAACGAAGGGATATCTAGCATACTTACGAGTACATACAACCTCAAGTTCGAATTGTGACTAATGCTCGTTTTAATAGATAATATGCACAAGGGGCTGCACATTGCACGTATAGATTCATGCACGAATTGTGAGCCCGCTTAGAAACAGCCACTACACACGTGCAAATTGCCTAATTGGGGTGGCTGAATTTTCGGGTGACCGTTGAAGGTACTGCCTGGCAGAGCGATTTGTCGTCAGCCACTGGTCCGCTAGCGGCGGACCGCCCATTGCCCGTCGGCATCGTGGGACCGCAGTGCACTTCTGGACCGAAATTATACCGAAATTATACCGAAATTATACCCACATACCGGCTCCTGCAGACCGCAGGGGCCGGCGGTAATTACATAGCGCTGGTGCCGCAATTCGAATTACATTCGATTCTCCAACAAACCCTATTTTAATAATGCAAAAACACATGTGCATGTGAAGCATAACTTCGGGGAAATGAATTTGGCCGAATTCATTCGTGCGGGCCGGTCTAAAGGGTTTGTACTCCCCAAAGATTAGTTGCATCAACCCTAGTGAATAATAGTAAATTTTGCCGAGCATGGTCCAG
The DNA here is from genome assembly GCF_019059575.1 of Amphibalanus amphitrite. NCBI lineage: Eukaryota > Metazoa > Arthropoda > Thecostraca > Balanomorpha > Balanidae > Amphibalanus > Amphibalanus amphitrite. The sequence continues at coordinate 214,180 of NW_024882051.1, forward strand.
TTCCAGAACCTGTTTTTGCCATTTGGTTCAATGTGGTTACCTTTAATCAGTCTTTTGGGAACATGATTTGCGTACGATAGCAGATAGCATCGTAAGAAAAAGATAGCAGAAGTCAAGAAGATATAACAAGAGAAAGAAGACAAAATTATTAACAAGATAGCATCTCACTTTTCGGCATTTGTCAAGGAATGTCCAGAGCCAGTAGGTGCTGGTTCATATCATACATGTAGTTGATAGGCATCGCCATTTTGACAATTTAACTATGCATTTGACAGAGTGTTCATTCAAGCCATTCATTCAGCTTGAATTCATTCAGAGTGTTCATATTTGGATGGATATGCTCAGCTGAAGATGAATTAACCTTCATTTAGGCTACAACGAGCCGAAAACGTCTGCTATTTCGTGGGCAACGGAATGTGCAAGTTTTAATGAAAGTGCGAAGTCCAATTACCAACAATCTATGTATGTACAATATTGTATTGTCGACTACAGAATGATGTTCCACTTTTCAGACAATTATTTGCCTGGAGTGGTAGGCTGTGCCGCATCACACAGGCTGAGTTCACAAATTATAGCTTTGTCCCAATGCTTACAATCGATACGATTAATTGCGTGATAAACGGCACAACTTAGCGCTCCGGTCAACTGATAGCTTCTGAGGAGTGGAATATCATTCTGTAGTTGACTATACTCGAGGGCAGCGCTTTTCGAGGAGCGCTGTGGCCCGAAGGTTTGAACTTTGAATTGTGAAAAACGCCCGCCCGCCGCAAAACGCAAACACCGCAAAACGCGCAAAACGCACGCCCGAAACGCCAACGCAAAGGTCGCAAAAAATAAACAAACGCCCGCCCGCCGCAAACCGCAAATTAAAAAAAAAACGCAAAAACGCCGTATCATTCTGTAGTTGACTATACATACAGCGCTCTATATGAGAAGCACTTCCGAAAGAATTCCGAATTGGTGGAAAAGTGGTTGGAAAGGATAAAATTCAATGGATAAATATCGGGAATCTAACGGCGCTACTCAACGGGGGGCTCCGTGTATGGCTGGCAGAATTCGGAGAGCGGCCGCCAAGTTTGGTCGTTCAGAGTGCAGCGCGGCTCCGACCCGGCCCGGCCCCAATACCGTCCCCCGGCCCGAACGGGTCTGGGAGGGCGGTCGTCGTCTCCTCGGCATTCAATTCTGGGAGCGCGCCGCCGCGGCGACTGGAGTCTGATGTTGTGGCCGTGGCCGCTGTCTCACTTCGTCCGACCATTGGTGACCGACTCTCTCCTGCGAGCTCCACTTCTCATTAAAGATAATCATTTGTTTGGCAGTAAGTACTTACTAGGGGCAGGGTTATTAACACCCCCTCTAACTTGGCTCCTGAGCCAGGTAGCGACACACACGCGATGAGCAGCATCCGAAAGAGCGTCAGATCATCAAGGAAGCACTCGGTCATTTTCCGGGTCACTTCAAAGGTTGAATCTGAAACAATGCTGACTGCTGACATTGGCAAAATTTTACCTGTGATGACATTCGTACACTCGCCTTTCGAACTGGCCTGAGAAATGACCGAGTGCTTCCTTCATGATCTTCGACGCTCTTTCAGATGCCGCTCACCGCGAGTCGCTACCTGGCTCAGGGGCCATGTTAGAGGGGATATTCAAACACCCCTGGCCGGGCACCGGCCCGGCGCGGGTTAAACCAATAGAAACGTTGAGCGCAACCCTTGGGACCATCTTGGGACCATCACAAAACTTCGCTCAAACAACCCGCGGCTGAACATTGGAATTGAAGCTTAATGATTGCCATCGAACCGTCTATTTCGTAGCATAACTAGTTTCATTGCAACATACCTAGGTAGTTTGCATTCTAATAACTAGTGAAATTGCAAACTACCTGGCCGGTCAGGTAGTTTGCAACGTAACTAGTTGGGTTGCCAACTAACGGATTTCGCGCACTAAACTGTAACACATAAACTGTATCTCCCTATTTGCGATCCAGTGTGCACCGTCTCGAGGGGTGCATCAGCACGTGGCGACTGCCGGTCGCGCGAGCTGTCACGACACGCGGCCCTCGGGCGCGCCGGGCATTTTGGCGGCGATAAATCGCAAACACATCATAGCTGTCACAAGGGGCGCCCGGCGGCCGGGCCGGGCCGGGCCGGGCCGGGGCCGGGGGCCGCGGCGCCATTCCGCGGTGATTAGCCTGCATTGATGAGCTCAAATTGCCACTCTGTGTAATTTTACGGCCCGTAACTGCCTTTGCAGAGGCGATTAGCTGCGCGCGCGCACAGCCTGGGAGTGCTGGGTCGGGCGGCGGACGGCCACACCGCTAAACGGTGTCGCCGGCGAGCGGGGCTGGTCGGACGTTCTCAGTCGCCACTGTGCAGCGGGACGGGGTCGCTAACACGGCACCGCGGCAGCGTGTGCAGTGTGCACCTATGCGCCGAGCTGGTACTGACGGTGTGACAGGTACTTACACCGCCCCGGCCCAGGTCCTTACATACATACCAGCGGCAGGCACGGTGAACCCGCCGGCGCGGCGCGGTAACGCTCCAAAGCCAATGTGACGGAAGGCTTTGGACGCTGACGCGTCATGTAGGTAGCGAATGCGGTCTTTTCTTGGCACGTTTCTATGAATATACCGTAATTATTGCTTATTCTAAATATGCATGAACGTCACCTTCTTAAAATCATTGGGAGGGTTTTACTTTAACCCGCGCCCGGCTGGGGGTCCTGGATTTCCACGCCCTGCTGGGGGGGGGGGGTGTTTGAACACCCCCCCCCCCTTGTAACTCGTCTCCTGGGCCACGTAGCGATACGCAGAAGGCGGCGTTCGAAAGAGCGTCGAAAATAATGACGAAATCACTTCGGTCAATTTTTTGGTCAGGTCAAAGGTCAGGTCACCAGAGGTCATTGAAGGCAAAATTTCGCCGATTTCCAGGTCGAATGTCGAAAATTTCCAAGAAGTCAACGCATAACTCGGGAACCAATAGAGCTACAGCGCCGCGGAAAAGCGCATTCGATAGCCCTATTAACGCCCTTTCTGAATAATTCTCTCAGATTTGACCTAACTTCAATGGTTTTGCCGGCAGGGGGCAAAAACTGCAAAAATAGCCGATTTTTTTCGGAAACAGTTTTTCTGCAATAACTTTTGACCCAAGCCTTGTACGAGCTTACTTTTACCGGCATCGTGTTCCTCTCGTCAAGACGCATCAAATGAACTATAAGTTGACCTTGAAAGGTCAACTTGAAAATTTGACCCCAGGTCAAGGTCATGACCTGACCGGAAAGGGTCATGTTGCATATCAGTCGATCCGTATCGTCGAGCTGAACACATCTAAGGCGTTTTTATCGCTCTAGCATGCCTCTATCAAAAGTTATTTGCGAAAAACTGTTAGATACCATTCGTAACCTAAGATGACCTCAGGGCATAAACAAGGGTCACGGACACCATTTTCATGTTCAGTGTGTCTAAAACACTTGTAATTCGGTGTTTGGGAGTGGTCTTTCGTCCAAAAGAGGCGCATTTCAATTTTCTCCCATTGACTTATAATGGGGAGGTCGCAAAATTGACCTGACCTTAGGTCATCGATATCAAAATTCTGAGATATACATTTTGTACATGCTATTGCTCTTAGCAATCGCTGAAAGTTTCAAAGTGATCGGTCACTCGGTGTAGCTATGACAGACATTGAAACTTTTTATGAGGTGAGGTCACTTAAAGTGACCTGGTGACCTGACCTTGAATGACCTTGGTCTGAAATTTTCACAACATGTGTAGAATTGATGTATGATAAGGTGTACCAAAGGAGCGCCGCCGTTTTTGAGATATTCGCGAAAAACCACAAGGGGGGGTGTTCAAACACCCCCCCCCCCCCCCAGCAGGGCGCGGGTTAACATTTTAGTATCTGTTTATGGATTATGATAAAATACCGAAACTATTTGTAGGATTCAGGCCCCATACCAGGGTTATTAACAGCATCAAATAAATATGTAAATATTACAGATACGTACCTAATTAGAATGCATTCAAATCTAAGCTATCGCCCTTGCAGCGTGCATTTGACCGTTGCTGACCTCAGAGTGACTCCGTCGCACCACTGATTGCGTTCGTGTTACGAGAACATTAGCCCGTAGCAATTACGATGCGTTCTCATGATTGCATCCAATCCACCTCTTATGTGGCAATGGACCTCGCAAACGGGTTTTGAGCCATCATGCATCCCATTAGCTCGTACCCAAAGTGAGCCAAAATTCAGCGCATTGACCCACTCTCACATTTCCCGAGTTCGACGAAGTTAAATTAAGCACATCTACGCAGAGCCTAATCCATGGAAGCTGCAAACCGGGCTGTTGAAAGTTTGTTCAGCGCCCGCCGAACCACAAACCAACCGAATGTGCGTATCGGTGGCGCAGATTAATGCGCCCGGTCAGATCTGCACTAGAGGTGGCAAATGATGAAAATTTTGGGAACCAGACTCGAACCAGACCCGGCTGGACATTTCTGGAACCAGTCGGACCCGGTCTTAGTTGGAATCGGAACCAGTTGGACCCGTTCCCCAAAAGTCAATTAATAGAAACTGCTTGTAGGTATCATTAGTTGCATCATGTAAAACAGCCTATTTCCCACTGGGAGTACTCATGAGCTGTGTGCAAAGAAACATTCACTTCATTCACTTCATATTTTGCAATAATGTGAAGTGCGCAAGATGTATAGTTTATGGTAGGACCCGGTTGGACCCGTCAGAAAATTTCCAGGAACCGGTCTGGACCCATATGGGTCCAGACTGGTTCTTTGGACCGGGTCCTCGGGTCCACATTTTGCCACCTCTGATCTGCACCACTGGCACATGGCGGGTGCAGCATCTGCTGTACAGACCACTGCCCAGGACACGCTCCGGCGCCCGGTCAGATCTGCACCACTGGCACATCGCGGGAGCAGCATCTGCTGTATAGCCCACTGCCCAGGACAAGCTCCGGCGCCCTGTCAATGTCGCACACGCTCTGTGCCGGACTCAGCCTTCGAGTCCACCCCTGAATTGGTGCGGTTTTTGCCAGTCATCACCAGCCCTCACACATGGACTACGACGACCACTGAATTGGCGTTGGTGCACCTGACTGACCTGGTGCTGGTGCACCATCTGCTGGACGGCGCCGCTGATGCTGTGGTGCGTTGGTGCACCTGACTGACCTGGTGCTGGTGCACCATCTGCTGGACGGCGCCGCTGATGCTGTGGTGCGTGGCCGAGCCGGGTGAGCTGGCCGGCGACTCGTCGTAGTCGGGCCGCAGCAGATTCTCGCTGTGCAGCTTGCCCTTCAGACAGGTGATGTAGCGGCTGCAGAAGTCGCGGCACAGGTCCTGCACCTTCTCCAGCTCGAGCAGGTGGACGCGCAGCACCTGGATGGCCTTCACCATCTGACGAACAGAGAGAACGGGCCGCGGTCAGGCGGCGCGGCGGCGCGCGGGGCGGCGGCCGGCCGGCCGCTCACCGCGGGCCGAGTCAGACTCAGAGGACGGGCACTAGGTGCCGCGGCGCTGCCGTCCATCTGTACACGACACAGCAGCTCCGGCTGGCCGCCCCAGCTGCCCGGAGCCTTCTCTGTACCCACACACCCAGCCGCCCGGAGCCTTCTCTGTACCCACACACCCAGCCACCCGGAACCTTCTCTGTATACCCACACACCCAGCCACCCGGAGCCTTCTCTGTATACCCACACACCCAGCCACCCGGAGCCTTCTCTGTATACCCACACACCCAGCCGCCCGGAGCCTTCTCTGTATACCCACACACCCAGCCACCCGGAGCCTTCTCTGTACCCACACACCCAGCCGCCCGGAGCCTTCTCTGTACCCACACACCAGCCGCCCGGAGCCTTCTCTGTATACCCACACACCCAGCCACCCGGAGCCTTCTCTGTATACCCACACACCCCGCCGCCCGGAGCCTTCTCTGTATACCCACACACCCAGCCACCCGGAGCCTTCTCTGTACCCACACACCCAGCCGCCCGGAGCCTTCTCTGTACCCACACACCAGCCGCCCGGAGCCTTCTCTGTATACCCACACACCCAGCCACCCGGAACCTTCTCTGTATACCCACACACCCAGCCACCCGGAGCCTTCTCTGTATACCCACACACCCAGCCACCCGGAGCCTTCTCTGTACCCACACACCCAGCCACCCACCGGCCTTCTCAGTACCCTCCCACCAGCCTCCCACCCGCCGTCCCACCACCCCTCCCACCAGCCGTCCAACCACCCCTCCCACTAGCCGTCCAACCACCCGTCCCACCTGCCCGTCGGCCTGGACGTACGCACCAGCTGGTTGACCTCGGGTCGGGCGGCGGCCAGCAGCTTGTGGTCGCCGTGCTGGTGCCGCACGAAGGCGCGGACGTCGGCGGCCACGGAGTCGGAGACGCCGCCGTCGGCCGAGCGCATAGCCACCTCACACTTCTCCAGGAGCAGCGCGAGTAGCGGGAACAGCGGGTGCCTGCCGGACGGCCGGCGGCGGCAGAGCACAACTCGTCAGAGAGGGTGGCATCTAGTGTGTACGGAACGGAGAGCACAACTCGTCAGAGAGGGTGGCATCTGGTGTACGGGACTCCGAGCACAACTCGTCAGAGAGGGTGGCATCTGGTGTACGGGACAGGGAGCACAACTCGTCAGAGAGGGTGGCATCTGGTGTACGGAACGGAGAGTACAACTCGTCAGAGAGGGTGGCATCTGATGTGTACGGGACGGAGAGCACAACTCGTCAGAGAGGGTGGCATCTGATGTACGGGACGGAGAGCACAACTCGTCAGAGAGGGTGGCATCTAGTGTGTACGGGACGGAGAGCACAGCTCGTCAGAGAGGGTGGCATCTGGTGTACGGGACGGAGAGCAAAACTCGTCAGAGAGGGTGGCATCTGGTCTGTACGGGACGGAGAGCACAACTCGTCAGAGAGGGTGGCATCTGGTGTGTACGGGACGGAGAGCACAACTCGTCAGAGAGGGTGGCATCTGGTGTGTACGGGACGGAGAGCACAAGTCGTCAGAGAGGGTGGCATCTGGTGTGTACGGGACGGAGAGCACAACTCGTCAGAGAGGGTGGCATCTGATGTGTACGGGACGGAGAGCACAACTCGTCAGAGAGGGTGGCATCTGGTGTACGGGACGGAGAGCACAACTCGTCAGAGAGGGTGGCATCTGGTGTACGGGACGGAGAGCACAACTCGTCAGAGAGGGTGGCATCTGGTGTACGGCACGGAGAGCACAACTCGTCAGAGAGGGTGGCATCTGGTGTACGGGACGGAGAACACAACTCGTCAGAGAGGGTGGCATCTGGTGTTTACGGGACGGAGAGCACAACTCGTCAGAGAGGGTGGCATCTGGTGTGTACGGGACGGAGAGCACAACTCGTCAGAGAGGGTGGCATCTGAATTCTGATGTACGGGACGGAGAGCACAACTCGTCAGAGAGGGTGGCATCTGGTGTGTAAGGGTACCTATTCAGCGGCCTCGGGCGGCTGTCCTACTGCATTAAAGGGACCGTCCCACCTTCAAAAAAAGTTATTGAATTGGCATAAGATTGGTGTTGCATGGTTCAGAGTCAGCAAAAAATGAATATCTACCAAATTTCGTGGAGAAATATTTGCCAGTTTTTGACATATTAGGCAATTACTTTTATTTATTTTTCGGAGCCTTCGCTGTTTCTACGACGTCATTTGGAAGCAATAGTTTGGTATCTTAAAAGTGCGGCAGATGTTGCGCACAAACAGCATATACCACCACTGCTTCACAAAGATGTTAGTATAAGCATTCAAAATCGCTAGATCTGCGCTGTCGTCACAAATTCAAAGGGGGCATTCAAATGCATTAGCCCAGGTCTGAATCCAAAGTGCTGCAACTTTGAAACTAGATATCTCGGAATTAAAACCTTTCTCGATTATGTGATTGCCTAAACCGGTAATTGCAGGCCAGGTTCCCAAGTAGGCAATGTCAACTCAAAACTGTTAAGGGGGATGTTCCATATAACCCGCGCATGACTGGGGCGGGGTTATATGGAAGGCTCTGCAGAGCCTACCTCCGTTTTTCTGCAATATCTTCTAAAACACTAGACCTATTGACACGAAACTTGTAGCACAAATTTTACATTTTTACCGTGGTCATTTTCAGGTCAGGTCAAAGATGACGTCACAGGGGTCAAAAAGTCAAAATGGCGGCGCTATATATGAGGAGGTTTTCTTGAATAACTTTCGAAGTAGCGAAGCTAGAAACAAACAAATGTCCGCATCGAATCATATATGTTTTGACCTCGAAAGGTCAAGGTCAAAGGTGGACCTCAGGTCACGTGACCTCAAGGTCATCATGCATATCGTTTGATGCACCTTGACGAGCTGAGCACAATGGGACCATCCGTGTGACTGTATCTCGTTCCTGTAAGGAGAAATTACAAAAAAAAATGGTGACTTTTGAAGAGGTCACATGACCTTACAGTTTCTCAATAGCAAAACAGGCCTCAAGGTAGTCAAGGTTGCTCGTATCTGAAGTCATTTATGGTACTCGTATGTTGGGCCATTCCGATGCGTTTTAGTGGAAAAACAGAGAGTTGATTCTTCCCCCGTTAACTTATATTGGGAGGTCAAGAAATTGACGTGACATCGATACCCAAATTCCGAGAAAAACAACTTGTAGCTACTACCGGCCTCACTACATCCTGTGACTTTCAAGGGCCTCCGTCATCTACTGTAGCTCTGACACGGTGACAAAGTTGCAAAAAAGTGGTTTGAGGTTGGGTCATTCGCAGTGACCTGGTGACCTGACCTTGAAAGGTAGGAGATTTAAATTTGCACACTATATGTAAAACTGATGAGAGAGTAGTTCTGCCAACTTTAGCGGCGCTACGCGTCACAGTTTTTCCGCTATTCACGAAAAACCTCAGGGGGACGGGCGGTTAACCACCCCTCCCCCCCCCCCCGTCGGTTAGCGTTTTAAGCTCTTTTGCTTCCTGAAGAAAATAGTGGCTGCGGCATAACATCAGTAAGTGTTGAGCCAGTGTAGCAGCACGTAGCCCGTAGGTGCTGCCGTGGCGCATAGCTCAGCCGTCTAAGACGGCGCAGACAGGTGTCAGAAGACTGATACAGAAGGAATAAGCGCGCTGTACACAATGTCATCACTCATCAGCGGAAAGCGTTGACATGCTATCGTATGCGCGTTATAAACTGCTGACAAAAAAAAAAAAAACCAGTTGGGAAGTGGTCACTGAGTGCAGCAGCCATTCAGACGGAAAAGCACAGCATGTTTTTGCATATTGCGCATATACGCCTATGCGCCTATTTTGCATATATAGGGTAGTGTGGGGTAATTTGAACATATTTTTACGTCTTCTCCGTTGTACCGAATTCCAGCTCAACCCTGGATGAAGAAAAACTGCTTCAGTAGCGCAAGTGTCACTTGCTTTCACCATGAAAGCCTCATATTTGGACGAGCCGAGCATACCTTGAATAGCATAGCCTCACTTCTCCACCAAGTCACGGTGTGTTCAAATTGCCCCACCGTGGGGTAATTTGAACATACTGCCTTTACCTGTCATAAAAACGATAGTCTCGCCAGCACCGATGTTGTTTGACCCATAAACAAATAGGCAGAACAATTCTAAACATACCTTCACTTGAAAATCAACACTACAACATAAATAACTTGCAGAGTATCAATATCTGCACGCTGCACACCGGTCAGTTGACAGAATTCGCCTCTCTTCAATTAACAGAACGTCTATCATTTTTGTTCGATAAAAACTCTCCCAACCTTACTGCATCTGTTATAGTGGTGCCAATGGGAACCTGGACATTCGGAGTTCCGATTCTTTATAATGTCCAATTCGGAATTGATTGCACAAAGGTATAGTAGTCTGGACAACATTGGACGATGGCCTGCCACACTTAAGCATTTTTATCAAGTAATCGTGCGCAGCATTGATTGGCGAATGCCGAATGGAAAGCTTGTTAAGCTCTCAATATAATGAACACTTTTCGGCTGGTAAAATTACATTATAAGCAATTTATATGACAGTTTTGAGTGTTGATTTATGCGTAATTTTCGGACATATTTGGACAAATGGCTGACTTTAACATTTTTGAACGGAAATCAACGAAAATGCCGGACATTAGACGGATATTAGACGTAAATCTTATAGAACTGGCATCACTAATCTGCTACTGCTTTGGGTCGAAAATATTGGCCAAAAAAAAACTGGAAGCGTTGTTTTTTTTCGAAGCTATCCCTGTCTTCATTGAAATTCTTACACGATGTTCAAATTACCCCATGCTAAAAGTTATTTTGCCATTGCCATATTTAAAAACAGGTTTCAAAAGCAAATTTCTTGGATTGAAGGCACTGATTAGGTCATTGTACAACAAAAGCCGTTGCGTATTAGGCGCTAGCAATGCAAGATTTTGCGCTGCAATGAAGTTGCAATGACGTTTTTTTAGGCGTTTTTACTTGCGAAATTGATTTTTTACCGTGTGCGTCAACATCTTCATTCCCTGAAACTTTAAACCCCGTTCATATGATAGCCTTTTCAGTTACGATAATTTCCCTCAATGGTCTTATTGTCATGCCACTAATGCATTTTCCGTAATTTTGTGTTTTTCACACTATGTTCAAATTGCCCCACATGTTCAAATTACCCCACCCTACCCTACCTATACTTTGTGCATATTGCGAGTGCATTTACTTATCAGTCCGCGGGCACCAGGTAGTGAATCACATCTATAACGGGGGTGGGAAGCAGTGAATCAGTACCTTACCAGTAAATTCCTGGGGCGGACGCAGTGACTCGGTAGTCAGTCGGGCTGGGACGCCGCGGCTCGGTACTCACTCGTAGACGGCCCTTTTGTCGTTGTCGAACTGGACGCGGTCGGCGATCGGCGGCTGGCCGGCCGACAGGTGGTGCAGCTCGGTGGCCGACTCGGCCGGCTCGTCACTGGGGGATCCCCCGCGGCCCGGCGAGCTCGGAGAGCTCATCTGCAGCCGGCCCTCCGCCCTCCGACCTCCGCCCTCCGTCCTCTGCCCTCCGCCCTCCGTCCTTCGCCGTCCGTCCTCCGCCGTCCGCCCTCCGCCGTCCGCCCTCCGCCCTCCGTCCTCCGCCGCCGGCCGGCTGTCGTCACCGCGCGCCTCGTACCACAGTCTGAGAGCGCCCTCGCCGCACTGTGGGAGAAGTAGGGGAGAGTGGGGGCAAACGGTCACCTTAACGCTTCTTGCGATGCTGACGCCTGATTTTTACTCTCGCCGGCGGAGGGGGCGAGTGCCCCCCCCCTCCGAAAGGTTTTTTTTTTCGCGATAGCTCCGAACACGCTAGCGATAGAGAGCTGAAACTTGGCATACCTGACCTTTGATTCAAGCCAGATCTTTTGACACCATTCGCATTTTCAGGTCAGGTCAGGTCACTGACCTATGACGTCATAAGTGAACCTCTGCACGGTCTTCAGATGTCACAACTTCGCAACGCCCTCAGTGCCAGAGGAGCTTTCACAGGGAATTGAAACTTACAGGACCTGGTATCCATTAGGAGTCTCACAACTTCTATATCTCGGATTTTCCCGAAAGGTCAATATCTCGGATTTTCCCGAAAGGTCATATGAAGTCAGCTCATTTTCGTGACCTCACCATTAAAAGTCAATGGGGAAAAATGAAAACTGCTATTCTAGCGCCGGGAACGATCTCCAATTATCTCAAGCACACAGAATCGTGATTTGATGCACTCCTTGCAAGGTCAGATGCGTCACTTTTGCAATGTTGACCTTGCGTGGCGTCATTTATGACGTCATTAGGGACATATTAGTTTTTCGTCAATAACTCCCGATCAAATTGAGCTAGCGAGACGGGAAAGCCACCAGAGGACTCAGGCAGACCTGCCAAATCGAATGATATACGACATAACCTCCTCCGACCAATTTCGTGACCTGGGGGCGCTGACTTCAGCGTGACCCGAGGTCAACACCCTAAATTGACCTCAACCAAACAAAAGGTATAACATGCAAACAAAAGGTCAAATCAGGTTCAGTGTGTCTCTTCGTAGCTATCAGCTAGGGTTGCACTAATTGCTTATATGCCTGTTTTGTCTTATAATCAGATAGAATACCTAAGTATAATATATAATATATAGAATAAGTATATATAGAATAAAGAATAATCGATTAAAACACTAAAATAAATTCATAAAATGAAGATATTTATTTGTATTTGTATTTATTCAACAGACCGTCAACAGGCATACACCAACAGGACACACATACATGATGGGAGGTGTATGTCTTGATACATCTGCAAAAGAAAAAGATCTGGGAATCGTCATTACACCGGACCTCAAGGTCTCAGAGCAAGTGACCAGAGCAGCAGCAGCAGCGAACTCCATGTTAGGAAGAGTGAGGAAAACATTCACCTACATGGACAAGGGAATGTTTCTGCCTATTTACAAAACTCTGGTGCGCCCCCACATGGAGTACGCCATACAAGCCTGGTCCCCGTTCCTCCAAAAGGATATCATGAAGCTGGAGAGGGTTCAGAGGAGGGCTACGAAGCTCGTCCCTGAACTCGCCGACCTTCCGTACCCGGATCGTTTGAAGGAACTCCAGCTGACAACACTGGAAGAGCGAAGGATCAGAGGAGATATGATTGAGGTATACAAACTGATGCACGGGCTCGACAAGGTGAATGCTGGAGAGGAGTTCCTGAGAATGGAGACTGGTGCGAACATGCAGAGGACGCGGGGACATGCACTCAAACTACAGAAGCCAAGACACCGGCTACACAGGCGGAACCAATTCTTCACTTCGAGAGTGGTGGACCACTGGAATCAACTATCATCTGAAGTTGTACTGAGCAAGAACACCAATACCTTCAAAAACAGATATGATAAACATGTCCGTACACTGAGAAGAGGCAGCATCCCATGAGCAACCCGCTCCCTTTGCCTCTTTCCTTTCTACTTTGGTAAGCATTCTACTTTGGTAAGCATTCAGGCACTTGACCCACTAAAAGACGGAGTCACAAGATTAAAAACAATACCTAAATACATGTGCACATGGCACACACAGGCAGCATACACACGCCCGGATAAAAAACGCAGATACACATGTAACTAAAATAGAAAACAATGAACAATACAAGGAAATGGGCAATGAAGTGAAAATATGAAGAAAAAAATGTGTGAACGACCACTGAGCATGAGTTTTAAAATCCCATGTAAGGTGGGAAAGAAATCATGATACATATAAACCAGAATAACTGAACAAACAGTAAATATGAACACTGAGAGATAAACGGTGTATAGGTACTTTAAAAACACGTAAAAATGTATAAAGTGAAATGAAAAATATAAGAAAACATTAAAAATAAACATATCTAAAATCATAAAAATATAAAATCAATAAGAATCACCTACCAACAGTGACTAGTATAGCCCGGAGGTGGTGGTAAGTTCGCAACGTATTTGATGACATGAGCTTTGTACGCAAAAAAGCTGGTCGTGAAAAAGTCGTCTTTGAAATGAGCAAGGAATGAGTTTGTCTCTCTCGCGACACGACAGACCAACCCGTTCTGGACCGTGCTGATTCGGGCGCGACTCTCAACAAACAGTGCTGCAGTGCGTGTCGGTCGGATAGGCACGCGTAAGGGGAATCGGGATAAGAGTATCTCAGAGTTCAGTTTCTCAGAGAACAGACCCTTTAGGAACAGGAGGTCGTGTTGGGCTCTTCGAGAGGAAAGGAACGGGAGACGGAAATGCTTGGAGAAATCTGGATAGGTAAGTGATGGGCAAGGATATGTGCTGTTTAAGAGATTAGGTGCAGATTTGGTCAAATTAGGTGCACTCGCCGGATAGCCCGTCGTGAAAACGCTTCCTTATACCACCAGATGGCCGTCGTGAAAACGGCTTATACCAATGGCGACAGAGTTCCGAGACTAGTGGTTGCAGAATGATACTATCTGTGTGAAATGGTGTGGCGATAACTTGGCACGTCATAACGCTTGAAATAAACTGGTTAACTAAAATATACATCATTCCAAGCACCAATAATTATCAACCGTGCGCAGGTCACCAGTTACACTTAACCTTACGACAAAAGCGTAGATCGTTAACACGAAGCAAAGGGTCAGTTTAAGGCCAGCATCACGGAGGCAAATCACACTGGCGCATGTTCCACTGCTCCGCCCGCGGCCATTACCATTCCGTTCCCGCCATTTGCGTTGTGCTGGCACATTACAGCGGCAGTTACAGCGTCCGGCCGGCGGACCGGGCGGCCCGGGCGGACCGGCGGACCGGGCCGACTGGCCGGCAGCACGGACCGACGCACTGATGGACCGATTGACGGGCGGACCAACAGCGGACCGGGCCAGCTGGTCGCCAGAACGGACCAACAGACCAACGGCAGGCCAGGCGGACGCTTATCATGTATAATTCTTTATGAATTTGTGTTAGATGTGCATGGAATATCGGCCGTAAATAAAGAGTGAAATTCGGCTCTCTTCAGGTTAAAGTTCAACGAACAGCGAGCTGCCGCAGCCCGAGCAGCCGGCCGCACGTGACGCCGATCAGCCGCTGTCGCCGACGCTGAGAACCCGGTACGGACGCGAGGTGCGACGTCCGGTTCGTTACGGATTTGATGAGTGAGACGTGTAGAGGACTATCGTTCAGTGAGACGTGTTGAGGACTATCGTTCAGTGAGACGTGAAGAGGACTATCGTTCAGTGAGACGTGTTGAGGACTATCGTTCAGTGAGACGTATTGAGGACTATCGCTCAGTGAGACGTGTTGAGGACTATCGTTTCTGTCCTGTTAAAGGTAGTGTGCCAGCTTTCCTGGACCGTATGGAGTTAATGGCCCAGATAAGGAGAACCGGATTTTTAGAACTTATCCATACCTTCAAAACTCATGGAAACGTCTTAAATTCTTCAAATTTTGAGTACCCCAGTGCGAAATTCGCCCCGACGGGTTGTCGGTCGTACCCCAACCACATTTCACACCACTATGAACAATAAATGCACACACTGAAATCGCTATTACCGATAGGCTCATCCAATCAAGTTTCGATAAACCCGTTCATCATCGTCTCCTGTGGTTTCGAACACGCCTGTTAGGTGGTGCGGTAGACCGCGCCCAAAGCCAGGGCCCCGGTAACGTGAGGAAGCCGAGTCGGGGCAGCGTGCGCTGACCCAAGCCGGGGCCGCGCGTCCTCCCGGTGTCATGTGATAGCCCGGGGCTGCCCGGGGATGCGGTAGACCGCGCCCAAAGCCGCGGCCCCGGCTTGGGTCAGCGCACGCTGCCCCGACTCGGCTACCTCACGTTACCGGGGCCCTGGCTTTGGGCGCGGTCTACTCATACTTTGTGGTGCGGTGGTGGTGCGTCGGGCCGCGCGCTCTGACTTCGGCTTAGAAAAATGCGTCAGCTGATCTTGTCATTTCTGCCACTTTCATGTGGTGAGATGGGGTCATAACTTTAGAGACGTCTGTTTCATATCAATTATTTTACATAAAATAATATTTCAAACTATAAATTAATGTTCGACAGCCAAATTAAAGAAACAATACCAATACAGGCTTACAGTTTAAATTCGACATTATTTTGTCTACGATTAGACAGCTGATAACTCATTCCCGTACGTCGTAACTCTATGATGACCTTTGCTTATTGTCACATGTGCGCTGCATTCGCGATTGTTGCGGACGCCTGTTTGCAGGTCAGCCCACTACAGTTGTTATACATATCGAAAAACCGATAAACTTTTAGGCGAAAAAAGCACTATTTTAAGCCCATTTTTGTTTTGTTTTTTTTTTGCGATATTAGGTAAAAACAGAAGCTTCTTATCCTAAGAAAAATAAAATGGGAAATCATTTGAAGGTGGCACACTACCTTTAAGGGGAGGAGAATGTGGTGTCGCAATGTCACGTGAGGTCGGGTCACAGGACCAGTGCTGCCGCCTGGTGGTGACACGACCCGGGTACGACCGGCTCGCGGAGCGGGAGTCGCCCGCTGACACTTGAGCCGCGCGGAGCTGCGCTTACGTTATTACTGTGTATTGTTATTCAGGGGGGGGGGGTGGATTTCGCCCACCCCTCCTGTTTTTCGCCAATAACTCGCGCCGCAAACATAATATTAATGTGAAATTTTGGCTACCTGTCCAAAATTGAATTGCGGATCTTCTCGTGCAAGAAATAAGAAAATCGGTTCACAACTTTTCTAGTAATAGCGGTGTAAAGTCAAACATCCTGCCGCCGCGGCGGTGCGGCGCACACAGGGCCGATCGCCAGGTCTAGCACGACATGGGCAAAAAAATCGAACTTTGTGGATGTGCAATGAAACCTATACCAATTTCTTCAAAAATGATCATACTACACTGCTGTGGTCTTTGTTTTCCAACACAATTGCTATTTCATGGCGAAAACTCAGCTTAAACACGAACTTCGGAATCGTTTGGACCGAACTCGTCCCCCGCACTCTTCGACAACGTATCTTTGATCCACGAAAACAATCACAATTTGAGGAGGAATTCCACATTTATATACATCAAACGATAGCTCCGGGTCTGCAGAACACACATAACCACATCAAAATGGCGAACTCTTACTTGGTTATGATGTATTGGCACCGCAAAGATTTAAAGACGAAAATATAATTTCACATAATTGATGTCACACACAAATAGACTTTTAAAAAAAGTACCGCAGAGTACCGCTTCGAAAATCTCGCTACATGTCAATGATTCATTGCACTACAAGATCCAACAGTCATTTTTTGCGACTTTTTGCGACTTTGGATGTAGCAGCCAAACATCAACCCGCGCCGGACCGGTGCTCGGCGTCAAACGCGCCGGGCCGGGAGGTGTTGATTGAACACTCCCCTTCTAACTCGTCTCTTGGGCCACATAGCGACACGTAGTAAGTGGCATTCGAAAGAGCGCCCGAAATTCCAGATGGAGTAATTAGTCATTTCTAGGTCAGGTCAAAGGTCACGTCACCAGAGGTCATCAAAGGTAAAATGTTGCATTTATCAACATTTATCGAAAACCGGCTCTTACCTCGGGGACCAATAGAGCTACATCGTCGCGGAAAAGTGCATTCAATTGCTCTTTTAGCGGTATTTCTGAAATAAGCCCTCAGATTTGGCTTAACCCTCGCTCCTAGTGGTGTTTTTCCAGCCGCGAACGTATAGAAGGGGTCCGTTGGACCCCCCGCCGTTTCGCTCCTGATCGAGCTAGAGCTTCGCGGAAAAGACGAGCGTGTTGCCCGTGACAAGAGGAAGCTGATGATACCCAATTGTAAGGTCCTAGGTCATCGGTTGACCTTCCAGGTCAGGTCAATGACCCAAAAGTCGGGAAAATCGGGACCTGTTAGAACGTCGTAAAGGGTGGCTGCTATGGGTTTTTTGGGTGCTGATCACGAATATAATATTATTTACGATCATAGATGATGTCTTCTTACATTTAGGCCAGGTCGGGTCAGGACAGGTCAGGTCAACTAGTAAGGGTTTTGCCGGGTATTTGCAGTAGGTGGCAACCACCTCTGACAGCTTTGTAACATGTTACGAAGGCACCAAAGCTGCATAGTAAATGTTCAAATGGTTGCCAGATTCGAATTCAGCTAAAAAAACTAGCCCAGAAACATGTAAAACTCGAAAAAGTGAACCAAGGTCATCAAAGGTCAATGACCTTACCTGACCTTCTGGTGATCTTGACACCCACCCTAATGCATGGGAGCAACATAATATCCCATGTTTGAAAGCTTTAAACCAAGAAAAGACTGCAAACCCGCGGCTA
Source organism: Amphibalanus amphitrite (assembly GCF_019059575.1). Taxonomy (NCBI): domain Eukaryota; kingdom Metazoa; phylum Arthropoda; class Thecostraca; order Balanomorpha; family Balanidae; genus Amphibalanus; species Amphibalanus amphitrite. Next base: position 231,962 of record NW_024882051.1, read on the forward strand.
ATGCGAGCCGACATACGCTGAATCGCGATTCCGGCCAAACATGGTCTCGAAAGAAGGTCACAGGTCAAAGATCATTAAGGTCAGGGAATTGAAATTTTCAGGTTAGCTGTAAAAGTAGTTATCGCGAGGGTACTGAAAGTTTCGTTGCGATCGGCCGCTTTTTACGCGAATTACTCGCGAAAAAACAAGGGTTCCGTTCGAAGATTCAGGCCCTGTCGCGCTAGAATGGCATATCGGCCCACTGTGCGGCGGCGCGGCGGCCGGCGCCAGCCGTTACGCGTCGCCTGAATTGTAGACTGTGCCGGGGCGGGACGGTTCCGTCTTTACATCGCGCTCCTTACCGCTGATTACATTAGATTCGCGTCAAATTTGGTGAGAAGACTGACAAATGTACAGGCAATCATGTGCCAAAAAAAAAAATTGAAAATCGGCCGGTAACAACTTGAGTTATGAGTGTGTAAACATAAAATTGTGATTGCCGCGTTTCCCGCGTCGGGCGATCCCGCTTCAGCCGGCGACATCTTACCCTTAGCATGCTTCTAACTGCCATACTTATTGTTGGATTAACTAAAAATTCACTATACATACTCATAAATGTTTGATCTTTCGTATAGTGAAAGAAAAAAGAAAATCGGGTGGTAACTTTTTGAGTTATCAGCATGTAAACGCAAAAAAGTCACTCATATGGCAGATTTGACCACATTTGACCTCATTTGACCTTGAAGATATTGATCTAGGGTCATGAAATTCACACACAACAGAGTTCCCCATGGCCCCCACCTACCCTCCAAATTTCATCGTTCTAGCTCCAGTGGGAGCTGAGATCTTAGAGGGGGCGACATCCGCCCCCCCCCTTCCACTGGGTGTAGTACATACTCGCAACCCTTCCACTGCGCGTGTTAAATATAGGTACTGCGAGACAGTACACTAACTGGGCTCCTGGGCCACGTAGTGATACGCAGTGAGCGGCGTTCGAAAGAGCACAAAAACCATGAAGAAAATACCTAAGCCAATTTTTAGGTAGGTCAACAAAGGGTCATCAAAGGTCAAACTTTCTCTATTTCAACTTTACTTGACAAAGCTGCACACAACTCAGGAACGATTCAAGCTTGAAGCTGGGAAAGTGGCGGGGGCACACACTATTAGTGCCCTCTCTTTCTTCAATTGTTATGTAGATGTAAAATTTAAGGGGACACTTCGCTTTTGTTGCTTTCCTGGCAAAACCAATTGACACGATGCCCCAGTGCCCCTCCCCTCTTCATCCCACCCCGTTCCTCCTATGTAAAAAAGAGGGCATTTCGCCATTGGCGCGTTCCTTGAAAAAAAAATCAAGGGGACACGGTGCCCCGGTGCCCCCCTCCCCCCCGTTCCACCTACGCTTCAAATGACGCCATGGCCAATGCTCATAATGTCGGGGAAAATTCCACGGTAGCTAGTGTGACCCGTAAGAATCCATAAGGTTAGAAGTTCACAATCTCGGTTTCCTTGCTTAGTCATTTCAGTTTTCGCTGCAAGATTATAATCCCTTAACCCGCGCATGACTGAAGAGGACTCTTCAGAGCCCCCCTCCCGTTTTTCGGCAATATCTTCTAAATCGTTTGACGGATCAACACAAAACTTGCGGTACCCTCAGCGGCATCAATTTGACACCTTGTGTTAAACTTTTAACTTTCTAGCTACTATGGTTTGGCCGGAAATGACGTCAGAGTGGTGTCCTGTCGGCCGATTTTGTTGCAAAATATTGAATTACGGCAAACACTCTCAAGAGCTTAGTTTTAAAGGGAACCTCCCACCTTTAAAAAAGTTAATGAATTGGCACGAATGTGATGTCGCTCGGTTCAGAAAGAGCGAAAACGAATATCTACCAAATTTCACCGAAAAATATCCACCGGTTTTCAATATATTCGAGTTTTACTTTTGTTTACTTTTTGGGAGCTTCCCTGTTTCTAGCGACTTTATTTGAAAGCAATAATTTGGCAGCCTTGAGTACGGCAGACGTTGCGCGCAAAGCAGCGTATACCACCACGTATTAACGATGGTTTTAGTCGAAGATTTAAAAATCGTTAGATCTCCGCTGACGTCACAAATTCTAAGGGGCATGCCAATGCATTAGCCCCTTAGAATCCAAAAGCTGCAAGTTTGAAATTCCATATCTCCGAATTAAAGCATTTTTCGATGTTGTGAGTGCCCAAACCGGTATTTGCAGGCCATGGCCACCAATTTGGCTATCTCAACTCAAAACTAATGTTAAGGTGGGATGGTCACTTTAAAGCTAGATCCAATTTCTTTGCATCAGTGGACTACAAATGCACCTAGCTATCAAACTGCCATCTCCAATTTTCAAAATTTGGAAGAATTTGAAGAATATGTGTTTATAGTTACAAAAAATATATTTTTTGATTTTTTTCAGACAGTTGTTTTGATTTTTCGCAAAAACCTGAATATATGTGATAAAACACACACTGATGAACTACCCTAGCAAGTTTTAGTCCAATATCTTCCAAAATAGCCAAGCTATTTTCATTATCGTCAAAATTTTACAAGTACATATTATCAAACCATTTTTCAGTACGTTTTTGACATCGTAGGTACAGCAATATGAATGGCACCATCGTATTCCTGAGCTCAAACTGCATCTGATAGGCACCTTCTTTTTTTAAATATTTTCAAAATTTGACCTTTTCTGACCTGAAAGTGACCTGACCTCCGATAAATTCAGCTTAAAATGACCTCAAATGACACAGAGGACATTGTTTTCGAAATCTACGACTAAAATGGACCATAAAACCTGCATCACAAGACTGATACATGATATACAATTTTCGTGACCTAGGATGACCTGGCCTTGACCTGAAAAAAAAAAATTCGAAGTTAAAGTTTGATATCCTCAGGATATCTAAGGCATATATTAAGAAGTGCGTAAACCAAAAATGAGCCCGATCGGACTTGTCAGCCGGCGGTCAGAGCCTAAATTGTGAACAAGCAAAAATGCCAATAATTTTTACTTTGGCCTGACCTGTGACGTCATCAGTGACATCGAGGTCAATGAAAATAGGTATCGCGCGACAACTTTTCCAGGGCTATCAGACGCCGTTTGAATTTTGACGATCGGCCCAGTAGTTTCGGAGATAGGAGCCACTCGCGTTATGGAAAATATCCCAGTCATGCGCGGGTTAAGCTGGGAAAGCGGCGGGGCACTAACTTTAAGTGTCCCCTCTTTCTTCAAGCGGGGGGCACTAATAGCCGTTTTCACGACGGGCTATCCGGCGATTGCACCTAATTTGTCCAGCTCTGCACCTAATCTCTTTTACAGCAAATATCTTCATTTTATGAATTTATTTCAGTGTTTTAATCGAGGATGCTCTCTGATAATATGACAAAGCAGGCATGTTGTCAATAGTTAAAACACTATTCTTTAGAATTGTGTTTTTCTATTGAAAAACAAATCTGAGTTCCCTGACAATTTGGCAAAAGCTGCCTGAGATCAGTATAAGCAATTAGTGCAACCCTAGCTGATAGCTACTAAGAGACACACTGAACCTAATTTGACCAAATCTGCACCTAATCTGCACCAGATGTGCACCACATGTGTAAGTACCAGATGGCCGTCGTGAAAACGGCTAATACCTAGTGATCCTCCTTCGAGGCCCCTCTTACTTCGGCGACTTTAAGTTTTGCCCTCGAAATCGGTTTCTCCCATAGGTTTAGCACTAGTGAAGGGAAAATAAAAAACCTTCACACTCTTCCTACGTCACCAGAGCTGAAGCTACCAATGCCATTGACGGGGGCCGCCTGGAAGCCGGCTTGAGAACCGAACAAAATTCTGAAGAAATACGCACTTTTCCAGCACGTGCCACGTGCGAACCATCCACCCCTGGGACTCGAAACACGACACTGCACGTGCGCGTGACGTCATCAACACACTGCGAAAATTTCAGCCCCCTCGACCGTACCGTCTGACCCCTACATGACGTCAAAGCACCCCTCTACACGGTGCAAACAGAAACACACACACACAGACAGAGTTTCATTTCACAAATAGTATAGTAGACTGAGGAGATCTACATAGTTGATGTCAAAATGACCCATCCTATTCCTCATCAAACATGCTACCTAATTATGTACATTTAGGGGAGACACTCTCACCAGAACACACCAGTCAACATATGTGCACAATACCTATGGCTAAACTAGGTACTAGGTACCTTTGATTTGCCCTCTACAAATAAAGAAAACTTCAGGTGACTGGTTTGGGTAACCATATGCATGAAATACAGAGGTCATAAAAGTCGCCAACTCGTCCACACCCGTGGGTAACCAATTCAAGTCTCTCACTGACAAGCCAGGTAACCACTCAAGGCAAAGCCATTTCAGAAAAGAGCAAAAATCTTGCTAGAATATATCGAGCAAACATTGATTTCCTTATCTCTGTAAAAAACAAGTATTTTTTCATATCTTCAAAAGAAAGGTGCACAGTCAACAAATTTAGTGAAAAGTGATGTCGTGTGCTACCTGAGATAGCGCCGGTCTCAGGTAGCACGCTCGGCAACTTTCCTGCCACGAACATTTACACATCTAGGTAGCAAGGAAGTACAAGTACTTGGACTTAGATATGCGTAACCAAAGTCTGTTCATCACACGATCAGTTTGTGGTAAATTTGGAGTCTACATTTTTGCATTTATAAACGACTTTGCATAAAAAAAACATTAAAACAGGGATTTGTCATTCGTTTTGTTGCTCTTTTTGTGGCAATCTTCGAGCAAGTAACAGAGAAATAGAGCTGGGAAAACGCATTACCCCAACCTTCCGGCCACGGGGTAGCCACCCTGGTAGCCACCGAGACCCAAGGGGGAGCGGCCAATGGGAACCGCCGACAGCGAGGTAGCCAGCGTCTGATTGGCGGACTGAGGCCAGTCTGGCGTCAGCTGTTTGGAAGGGTTTGAAACTACAGGCGGTCACCGTCTAATCCTTAAGCGTCTTCCCTGACTTTCTCTTTGGTGTTGCGTATATGTGCCGTGGAACATTTGAGAGTGATTGGATATGTGCAAATAAGTGCAAGGAGTGGACGCCAAAGTTGAAGTATGACTAGGTATGCATTATGCAATGAGCGGAAATAAAGTGCTGCCTTCCAGATCTTGCGAAACCATGGAAGGTCTGCAGTTTTATGGCGTGAATTCGAAGAGGCATTATCAATTGGTGCACAGAAAAACCCTTATATTTTGACTGCTAGTGACACGCGGGCTGCTGGATCTGGATTTGCTTCAGGAAAGGCTCATGCTCATTGTTGTCAGGAAACCAGGTGAGTGTTAAAGTAAATTCATTGAGAGGAGACATAATGTGTCGAATACAATTAAGGTGCCTGCCACTTCAACTTAGACCTACCTATGTAGGTACCAACCGAAGTTTCCATATCATGTTAAGAACTTAATTTTAGCAACATAATAATTATTTTTGTATTAGGTGAATATAGCTAGGATACCTATGCGTTTTTTCTACATTTCTACCGCAAGTTCTGCACAATTTTATTTAAACTAATTTATTTCCTACGCATGGTACCGCGCGGAGTAGCTTCTAGGATCCGTCGTCTCCCCTACCAGTAACCATGACAACCGGAGCCGCTGGAGGGAGGCCCAACGGTCAGGGGACGCTGCCGGCGGCTAAAGTCAACATTCCGGGCACTTCCGAGGCGACAGGGACGCGGGTGCGCGTGGGTCGGCGCGCCGGCCCACCCGCCGTGCCAAGGGAGTGCGAATGGTGACCAGCTGACCGCTCCGGACGCTGCTGGGGACCTACCGCCGTGTAGAACGTCCACTATGACCGTCCGCCCACAGCAGGACTTTGAGCCGTCCAACACGGCTGTCAACGGAGCAGACGCGGACGGCCGAGGTTCTGGTCCGTCCCAAAATGATCATCTGCCATCTGAACATAATATGGTCGATGACTGCGAAATTGGAACAAATCAACGCTTTCCAGGAATCAAAACAGATTGACATTTTATATCTGACTAAAACACTGCTGACGGAAATCATACAAAAGGACTTTCTAGTTTCTAGCCCGAGCCGGGCCGGGGGGGGGGGGTAGGCCGTCTGAACACCCCTCGTCTAAACTCGGCTCCTGGGCCACGATACGACGTGGGCGAGGGGGCAGTCGAATGGATCCCCTCGGTTTTTCGCAAATAATTGGCGTAAACAGTGGCCGATTGCGACGAAACTTTCCGTGCCCTCAGGTTAATCAATTCTGCACCTTCTCTTAAGATTTCATTACCCTGACCCAAATGACCTTTGACCTGTGATCTATTTATCTAGACCATGTTTGGTCGGCATTGCGATTCGGCGTATGTCGGCTTGCATTAGCCGCGCGCTTGCAGTCCTTTCGTGGTTTAAACTTTCACGCGTAAGTACAAACATGTGATATGATGCTGGTCCCATGCATTATGGTGGGTGTCAGCTGTCAAGGTGACCCAGAGGTCAGGTCAGGTCATTGACTTTTGATGACCTCGTTTCACTTCTCGCGAGTTTTACTTGTTTCTAATCTAGTTTTTGGTGCTAATTTCGAATTGAGCAACCATTTGAACATTTACGAGGTAGTTTTGGTGCGTAACATGCTACGCAGCTGTCAGAGGCCGTTGCCACCTACTCCGAATACCTCAGTTGGGCAAACTAGGCGGCGGGAATCAAAATATGGAGGCATCAAAATATTGATTCTAGTGGGCGGAGCTTTGACCATATATGGGCATAGAATCAATATTTTGATTCAATTTGGGACATTCCCACCTTCAGACGACCCGTTACGGCGGAAATAACCCCCATGACGGCGAGATTTTTTGACAAGTCAAAACAAAAAACTTCCCCGCTTCAATTTTTCGCTGCATGGCTATCAGCCGTTTGTCGCGCGTACCTTTACGAATGGCATAAAGATTTCGCCGCCATAATTCAACAAAAACGTGCTGATAAAACTTGCTCTGTTTATCATTAACGACGAGCCTTTGTATTTTTTTCATAATTTTGTCTAAAAGAAAATAAAAAATGCGTTATTTAGTTGTATAATTCATTTATAAGAAATATTCTTTTTCTTTGTATCTAGCCACGATTTCCGGTTCCCGCCATTTCGCGCCGGCGTCGTGGGTGTGTGGATGCAACGTAGTGCTCCCGGTTTTATTTTGTCTAAGCGACCTTTTCTGACGTGTAAGTAACAATGGATCATATTTTAAGATACTTTGAAGTGTGTTTTTCAATTTCAGGCATGTGATCTTAACGTTTCTTACCGAAAACTCGTTTTAAGAGATGGTTTTAGGAACATGGCGCGGTAGCGACGTCAGCGGCGCGGGACGCCTTCTCACTCTTCTATTGTCTTTTTAAGCTATATTTTTTTGAAAATGATGTCTTAGGTGTAGTATTTCAGTGAAATATGATGTCCTTTAAAAGTTACGGTATAAATTAGGTACAAGAAGCCTAATGTTTTGTCTCACCTGATAGAATTGTTGGGTGGACTCATGAAATGGGGGCAGTGCATGTCCAGTATTTTACATAATTTGGATGTTTTAGCCTCTGCTTGTGTCTCACTCACCCAATTGTTGCTACAACTTTAATTTGTAGCATTTAAATTTTTAATGGCAACTAGGTTATTGACTTGTTCCGAGTCAAGATTGAAAGGTCGTAGTGCATGTTCGTGTTTGCCTTATCTAAATAGTAGGTATGTATGCTTGGCTTGTAATTGCTTCGCCGATTTTTGCTACATATTTAATGATGCTTACTTTAAGTGTAACAAAAGCAAGTTGCTGAATGGTGTAAGCCATATTTACATTATGCGTGATCTTCAAGAAAATTATGTGTCTAATGTACGGCAGTCCAGGGAATGCTGGATAGTTAATTTTCAGGATTGTCCATGCCAAAGTTAATTTTAGAGGCCAGTTTTATCAACACAAATAGCTGCCTGCTGAAATTTTTTGCCTTAAGACTGTTTCACATATGGAGCGTTAACATGATGGGCACGTAAAAGGATAGGGCTGTACCGTTCATGCTCTGTATGTGAAGTAACTTTTAAACAAAAAAAAAAAAAATCCAGCAGTCACCTATTTTTCTGTTGGTACAACTGGCCTCAGATCTACTTTTTTGGCAGAATTTATATAATTGCATGAGATGACAGTTGTTGGCGCACCTGGTGGCGTTCAGTGGAAATTTAAGTGACATTAAGTATTTAATTTTTTATTAAATACATTCTAAAATTAATAGTTGCTGAACAAGGGGAATAATAACACATATAGTTTCCTAATTTATTGTCCACAAATGTCCTAATTATTGTGTTCTGTTGTTTGCTGCAGGTCAACCAAGGATCAAACACTGGTCGTTGCGGGGATCGGCTTCAGAGGGCCAAGGATGGCGTCTTGAATCGCTGTTTAGTCGACAGGCAACTGTATGACGCCATCCCTGTCAACCAGAGCGTCGACTGAAGTAGGGCGGCGTTGCGCGGACCTGGCCGCACCCGACCAACCGGCGGAGTACCTGACTCGGGCTGGGCGGAGACTACCTACATCACGACCTTTTGAACTTTGATCTCGTGGCGAGAAACAATATGACGTAAGGAAGTGTGTATGTGGCTGGCGGGGCCGAGGGTGAAATGCGCCACGTGTTTATCCTGCCGGATGACGACAGCGTCACCAACCTGTCAAAGAACGAGCTGGTGCAGCGCGTGATGACTGCTATCTCGTCCCTAGAACCGGAGTAGAAAAACGTGCGCATAGCCCAGATGAAGCGAACCAAAACACAGACAGGACTGATAGCTTTTCGGTCGAGAATGTTCTGAAGATGCTGATCAGTAGACCAATTGGTGACCGTTTTCGGTGGTAATATGGGATCTTGTGGTGTTCCAAAGCGACCTGCTTTGGGTGTGGACATAAGTGGCTCAACCTGACAGGATTGATGTTTTAGGTAGCCGTGCTAATCATAAACCCTATATTGAGTGTATCTGTACAAATTTTGTTTATATTTATTTCATGTATTTGATTCGAAACCGAAAATTGCTGTTTGTAATTAGGCAACATCGAGACGTTGAGGTCATTCTCCAGACGTTTATTTGTTTTTTTCTCACCTGTCCGCGGTATGTCTTATTGGTTAGGTCTCAGTTTCAAATATTATTAACTGCATGTTTTGCAAATACGTAGCCATATTGAATAAGAGACGTGTCCTAAAAGTGAGTATTGCTTTGCATGGGATGTGAGCATCAACGACAGGGCTTTGTGATGGCAAATATGTGGCAATTGCAGGGATCGTTGTGAAATGTGTTATGAATATCATCGTATTATTTGCGAATGCAAATACATCCGTGTATCATATTTTCATTCAAATTGTGCAATTTGTGCAACGGGCTTGAGTATATTGTTCGGCGAAATATCTCCTACTGTACTCCACAGAAATGGGACGGGATACAGATGCGTAGAAACACATTCATGAACACGTGAAAGACGATAAGTTAACTTTTTTTTACTCAAAATCAATGCTACAAAGCAGGGATGTGGAGCCGTGAAAATGTCAGACGGCTTCGGCTCCGGAGGAAAAAATCGGCTCCAGCTCCGGCTCCGGCTCCGAGTAAAATGGTCGGGCTTCGGTTCCGGCTCCGACTCAGTACAACCCCTATACAAAGGTCAGCACGGCTCCCTTCACGCATTCCCTCGAAGGCTTGCAGCTTTGAGCAGGGAGCCAGGGTGAGTGCTGAAAATCCCTGGTCTACCGTGGGAATAAGGTCTAGAAAAAAATTACACGATCCTGTGCTGATAATATCTTAATGAATTTATTGAATTTGCATTATTTGCACACAAGAAACATCCCATAAATCAATTTAAAGGGTGAAGTACGTCTGCAGAAAGTCAGTTCGCAGAATCAATATATTGATAAACCAGCTGATTTCAGAATCAAAATAATGATTAGCCAGCTGTTTGCAGAATCAAAATATTGATTCTCGCCGGGATTAGCCGCCGTGATGAATCAATATCTTGATTATTTTCAAGACACTTTCCAAAACTAACCAAAGAGGTTAGGGCTATTGTTTCGTGCCTGGTGGGCAGCTTCAACGTTGCTCTTCATTTTGTGAAGAAACTATCTTGAAATTGTAGCCGGTTGCTGAAGAATTGACGTTTCTGTGATGGTCTGCACGTATGCCCATATATGGTCAAAGCTCCGCCCACTAGAATCAATATTTTGATGCCTCCATATTTTGATTCCCGCCGCCTAGTTTGCCCAACTGACCTGGCAGGACCGCTATTGGTTGATCTGACCTGACTTGACCTGACCTAAGTCGATGAAGACATCATTGATTATCAAAACTTACAGGATATTCGTGATCAGCAACCCTAAAAAAGTAATATTCTCACTCAACGACGTTCTAACAGGTCCCGACTTTACCGTCGTTTGGGTCATTGTTCTGACCCGGAATGTCAACCAATGACCTTGGACCTTAAAAATCAGCTATCATCGGCTTCCTCTTGTCACGGGCAACACGTTCATTTATACCGCAAAGCTCTAGCTCGATCAGGGGCCAAACGGCAAGGCGGGATCCAACGGGCCCCCTCCCCCCCCCCCTACCTTCGCTGTTGGCAAGACACCAATACCGGCGAGGGTTGAGTGGCATTCGAAAGAACGTCAAAAAGCAAGACGAAACATTTCGGTCATCTTTAGGTCAGGTCAAAGGTCTGGTCACCAGAGGCCATCAAAGGTAAAATGTTGCCTACTTCAAACATTCTTCGAAAATCCGATGCATAACTTGGGAACCAGTAGAGCTACAGCGCTGCGGGAAATCGCATTCGATAACCCTTTTAACGCTCGATCCGTAATGTGTCCTCATAGTTGACCCCACGTCAAGGTTTAGTCTCTAGAGGGCAAATGAGTAAAGAAGCCGTTTTTACGAACTGTTTTGCTTCAATAGCTTTAATAACACAAAGGCTCAGGTCGCCACCTGGTAACAACAGGAGCGTCGTGGGTAGCCACCCGCCCACTTTTATGACCTTTGATGAAATACCTACCGTGGATGTTGAATATCGGTGACCTAAAATTACGTAAATTTCGCGCGCTTCCCATGTGGATAGGGGAAATTGAACTGCGCTTTTTGGGCGAAAGTCCTGAACATCATTCTGAGACCAAACAAGTCCTGTAAATGGTTACATCCCGGCAGCACTTACCGTCGGCTCCCCGTGGGTAGAGTGTCACCGATCGGGGAGCGGCAGCGGCGCCGTCACCGTCACCGTCACCCCTCGCCCCGCCGCCGCCGCCGCACCTACTGACGCCACCACAGAGCGCAGGGGGGCCGGTCGGCAACGCCACGTGACCGGCGTCGAGCTGCAGGCATTGCAGCGGCACTGGGGCACGTGACCAGGGGCAGTGTTCGGTGCCGGGCGGCTGCACCAATCAGCTCTGAGAGGCCGGGCCGGCTGGGAGGGGAATGGGACGGAGCGCCCCATAGAACTCGCCTCCCGTAGGCTTGAATGAATAGTCGCGTACATAGTCGCGTGGGTTTGTTTGTGTGCGTTGACTACGATGCTTTCTCACACTGCCTTTAATCGCGCCTCTTCACCCCCATTCGCCCCCATTTCACCATCTCTCAGTTGCAGGGGTGCAGCCCTCCGACCTCCAGCACCTCCAGCTCATTTCCAGCCCTCTCTCGGCCGGAGGGCGCAGGCCGTCCTCCAGGCTACGTCACTACCTATTGCCCGTCCTTGGGAATGGGATTACCATCCTATTTCGGGCAATCATACAAAGCCAGCTTTCGGAAATGTTGGTCGTGTATTTGTTCCTGGCTGACGCTCTTAGTCGCCATGGCCGATAGTCTGGGCCCTCGGGAGGAGGGGAGTCGGACGGCTGAGGTCACCCGGGGCTCTCTGCAGCACTGCCGGGCCGAGGCGCCCCTCACCGTGAGGGGTCGGTGGTGGTCCGGCGGTGGGCCGGCGGTGGACCGGCGGTGGGCCGGCGGTGGGCCGGCGGTGGGCGGTGGGCGGTGGTCCGGCGGTGGGTCGGTGGTGGGCCGGCGGTGGGCCGGCGGTGGGTCGGTGGTGGGCCGGCGGTGGGCGGTGGGCCGGTGGTGGGCCGGTGGTGGGCCGGCGGAGGCAGTTCAGCCCGCGCCGCCGCGCCGCCGATCGACTGGCGTCCGTAGAGGCCGAGCACGGAGCAGTAGCGCTCTGAGGCTATCGCGCCACTTCGACAGGCAGCTAGTTACAATTCATCCAACATGGCAACTGAATCATCTGCAAGCCGGCTGAGATTCTTGGACCGTTTGTTACGCAGGCATGTAACTATTTCTATTTAGCATCGCAACGAATTGCGTGGCGTGGTAAGTTACATAGGGGAGAGTGGGGAAAGATGCCCAGGGTTTTACTATGTCATATATTATTCGAAAATGACGATCGGAAAGCAAAAACTTGGAGTTTCAACGGAAGCCGACATCATTTTTCTCCAAAAATATCACACTTTCGTGCCTGAAATATGATAACGTTTTTTGCTATTAAGCATTTTCCTGAAGAAGTGAAAGGGGGCATCTTACCCCACAGGGTGGGAAAGACGCCCCCAGGCGTTGGGTAAGATGCCCCCTGCACTATAAGTGACATAAATGGGCACGTGAATCGCCTGAACGAATCAGTAGTCCCTTCGAGCCTGCAGTAGACACCAAACGTCATCGTAAGGGCCCTCAAAAGTAGTCGTAAGGGGCTTCAGAGGTCATCGTTAGGGCCATCATAGTCCAGCGCGGCCAAACAAGCCTCCGTGGTGGCGTTCGGAGACCACTGTGGGGCCCTTATAGGTCTTCATGATGCTTGAGGGCCCTCGAGCCCATCGTGGGGACCTCAGATGCCAGCGCGGCCCGTGGAGCCAACGTGGGAGCCCTCAAAGGATGTCGTGAGGGGCCCTGGAGCCAATAATGGGGCCCACATAGGCCATCGTGAGGGCTCTCAGAGTCAGATGCCGCCCAAAAAGTCGCTGTGTGTGCCGAGAGACCGGCATGGGGAGCACCCGACCGTACTGGACTCTCAATAGTCCCAGATCGGCTTTTGTCTCTCATCACAAGTATGTAATAAATGATTTGACGGGCTGCTTGAAGGACAGCCTACGGATTTAGGGGGGCGTCTTTCCCCATCAGGACAGGGGGCATCTTACCCCAAGGTACCGAAGTAACATTAAATCAGTACAATTTGTTAGCCATAAAACTACACCCTGAGATAAACTGTTTGGGACACAGTACACGCATGTTAATGTATCACGACTATAGCAAGGGACGCAAAAATTGTCTACCTTCTTTGATATTTACAATGTTTTGACACCAAAATATTTTTTGAAAGCAGCAAATAAAAAACATGCAATCACCAGCCATCCGTTGCCCAACTGAGCTTCGCAAATTTTTGTGCAGTCAACAAGGCAGGCTTCCGCTTTAGGCTAAAAACATTAATTTCCTGGTTCGATTCTTTGTTTCGCCGCTAGAGGGGGTGGGGCGTCTTTCCCACCCTGGGCATCTTACCCCACTCTCCCCTACTCGAAAGTCTATTTCTGTACCTAAGTGGGTAAATCACATGGCTGAGCTAAAAATGTCGACGCTCCCATGGTCCGTCAACCCAAAACCAATTCGATGCATTCGAAAGAAATTTTCCTTTCGCGCACTGAGAGACGTTTTGCGTCTCATCCTCGAATTATCAGAGAGACCTATGCAAATACGCTATCTTAACCCGCGCGGGGCTGGGGGGGGGGTAAATTTTACCCCCCTCGCGAATTTTTGCGATATCTCAAAAACGGCGGCGCGCAGCGCCGCCAAACTTTCAGAACCTTTTCTTACATCAATTTGACACGTTCCCTGAAAATTTGAGCGAAATCTGTCGGAAAATTTTTGAGAAATTGACGTTTTAGTGACGTCATGTTCGCCATTTTCGCCTAAAAAACGGCAAAAGTTCAAACGCCGCTAACATCTTCATTTTTAAAGGAATCAAGACGTAACAAAAAGGTTATACGTAATTTTACTTCGTCTATCAAATGGCTATCTCGGTTTTTTGAAAATTTTGGATTTTGGCCTAATTTTTTTCAAAAAACTGACTTTTTGGGAAAATCATTATAAAATCCAAAATTTTGAGTCTATCGAAAAAACCGGAATATATGTCAGAGAAAGGGTCTATGTGCACCTACATACCAAATTTTAGAAGAATCGGTTCAAAAATGTGGGAGTTATTCAAAATTTTATGACGTCACGACACACAAAATTTTTGAAAAATGACTTTTTTGGAAGTTCTAGACCTCGTACGGAAACAAAAATAGCACCATTCGATTCGCCGTGAAAAACTGTATCAGATAGACACCTTTTTAGGCCTTAACAACCAACTTCAAAATTTGACCTCACTTGACCTGACCTTGACCTGACCTCGACCTGAAATTCATCCAGAGGTGGTCCATATCACTTATTGAGTGTGCCTATTGAATTCTATGAGTAAAATGACCCATAAAACATGTGTCGCACATGCCCTTTTCTATATTTTGTTTTTTGGTGACCTGACCTGACCTGACCTGACCTTGACCTTGACCTCTGAATGATATTGTATGCAACGAATATTGTCTTGGTAGCCTAAGAACACGTTTTGGGCGATCAGTCTCAGTCCATGACTCCATTCTTCGGCAACTACGGTGCAAGGCCGATACTGTAGAAACTTGCAATTTGTACCCTTGACCTGACCTTGACCTTGACCTCAAACTTTAAATTAAGTACATGTTTTTAGTAGTTCGTGATGAGAGCTTTCGATTGGCGTTTGAATTTTCCAAATCGGACCATTAGTTCGGGAGATAACAGGGGGGGTAAAATTTACCCCCCCCCCAGCCCCGCGCGTTCGGCTGGAGACCCCAGCCCCGCGCGGGTTAACGATAGTCGATAATCATCCCATTTGTGGGCTATCTCATCCTCATATGTCTGGGGCCCTCCTAGGCACCTGCACTCCCTGGTTTCTGGAGCTCTCCCAGCCTCTGGCGCCCTCTCAGTCCCCCGGTGGGCCTCACGCCGCACCTCTAGCGGCGAGTGCAGTGGTCTGGCCCACCGGCTGATAGTCCCTGCCGAGCTCCAGCGACCAGCGCCGGTCACCAGTAACGCCGCCGACTCTGTCATTGGCGCTGCATTACCTATTTGTCGTTCACTGTATGATCAAAAACTACAATTATTGCACATTCGCTCCATTGACGCAATTCCCTATTATGTATTGTTAATCACACCCCGATGGCCCTAAATCTGTTATTTTCAAATCAGCACACTCCCAAATAGCACATGGATATCGACTAACCAGCAGCCAGTTTAAGTTCGGCTATGCTTATGATGTACTACACAGTACACAGTTCGGTGATCTTTGTCCCGCGAGCGAGCCCGTAATCTATCAGAGTGGTATAACATGGTAAAATGGACGGTCAGCTGGTAAGACCGGCTGTAAGCTGAGGTGCTGTTGTTCACTGAGGGGTAGGTAGGTCTACTGACCGATCGGCCCGGCCCGGCCCGGCCTGGTTCAAAACGGCTCCGTCACTGTGGCGCTCCTCAGTTTTCGACCACATACCGGTCCTATGTAAGTAGGTACAGTCTACTGTAAAGGCCACTATCTGGCCCCGGCTGGCCGCACGGACACCGTCCGTTCTCTGCGAATAGGTGAAGGCCGGGGGGCCAGAGGCGGCGCGCGCGTGCCCATCGGCCCACCTCCTATCTCCGGTCCGCCACATGGCTGGTTCCCTGGCCGCGATCACGCCCAGACCACGTGGCTGGCGCCGGAGGCCTATAAAGAGCGGCACCCTTGGTCACCTGTAGCCACCTGTGCAGTGACTGGAGCCGCCGACCGCGCCGCCAGCCTCCTCAGGTGACCGACTGCGACCGATACTGCCCAGCTCCGCGGTCACAGAGCGGCGATATTGCCCAGCTCCGCGGCCACAGAGCGGCGGCGCCCATGCCACCTGCTCGTGTGACTCATTTTCAAACTGCCGTCATCTATAGGCAACCCATTTTAGCCGGATTCTACATATATAGATTATGTCTTTTTGATTTTACTTTGTTTAAATGAGTGACAGGGGAGCTATTTAATCGCACCTTATCATATCATCCAGAACGCAGGAACTATTCAAAGGGTGGGGGAGTGCCAACCCCTACGTGACAAATACCTACAGGGTTAATGTGTGCCCTTCTGGATGGGGGGGGCGAATCTGCCCCTCCCATTTTTCGCCAAAAGCTTCTAAACTCGTAAAGTCACAGACGTTGAATTTAAGTACCTACCTTATGAAACATCAATTTGACATGTTTCCTGAAAAAAAATGAGCAAATCCGTTGAAGCATGTTTTGAGAAAACGACGTTTGACGTTATGTCACGCCATTTTCGCTCCAAATTTAGCAAAACTTCAATCGCCTGTAACAGCTTCAGTTTTTAAGGAGCCAAGACGAAACAAAAGGCATGTAGGCACGCTCTGTAACTGTTAAATGACAAAAATGTGTGATTTGATATGGCGGTGTTGTGGAAGAATTGGGACACCAAATGATGAAAACGGTAAAGGGGTGCAAAAGATGTGTTTTATTTTCATGTTTTGGATTGGGTTGCAGCTGCATCCTCTAATCACAAATACATCAAAGCGAACTGCGAAGACCAGAAAGGCTTACTCTTGTAAGAAAATGTGCATTTTATGGGATCATCGTGATCGTGAAAGACAATCCCGGACTTTAAAGCAGATAGTGTGAAGATAAGCTCCGACGCATCAATTGATAGGTAGACATAGACAATTAGACAGATAAATAATTCGAGATAAAAATGTTGTTCCAATATCTTTGTGTACTATCAGTATCAATATCAGTATTTTTATGTGTCCCAATTCGGCCTCGTGTCGTCCCTTTTCTCCTACGTGTGTCCCTATTCTCCCAAAAATTAGTGTTTTTACTTTTATCCACATATAACCACGTCCTCACCACTACATAGGCTCGGTTCTTTATAATGGTATGCTGCAGAGAAATGGCCCATCTTTTATTGGTGCTGCACAAAGCAGCTTGACTACAATACTTTTCAAATAACACCCCAGTAAATATGGTCTGATAAATAATACCCAATTCTCCCGCCTCTCCCCTACGTGATTATTACTTTGTCTTTCAAATGGCTACCTCGCTTTTTTGGGAAATTTTGAATTGTTAACCATCAAAAAATGGGATGGGGGAATCATTAAAAAGTCCAAAATTTTCAGTTTATAAAAACCATAAATATATGTTAGAAAAGTGTTGTCTGTGCATTCAAATGCTTCAACAAGTTAAGTTTTTTTTCTTCAAATTTTTAGGATGAAACGACACATAAAGTTTTAAAAAAGTGAAGTTCTATACATCGTACAGGGACAAAATAGCAGCTTTTGATTTGTCATGAAAAACTGCATCAGATAAACCCTTTTTGTAATTAACCCGCGGCCTGCAGGGGGGGGGGGCGAAACGGCCCCCTGCCCTTTTCGATAAATATCTCCTAAACGACTGCAGATATCATCACCAATCTTTCAGGAAGCTTATTATCAGGTAAGTGGTAAAGTTAATCATTAGATACCTATATTCATTTTCAGACCAGTTTCAACTGTTACAAAACCATCTTCATGAAAGTTAAAACAAGTACATGTTACATGACAAGATGATTCAAATAAGTTGGCATGGCATGACTGTACTTCGATAAAATCACAGTTGTTGAAAAAGTTCGAGACATATTTGTGAACATCTCTAAATCAAATTTTTGGAGGGGGCATATGATCGGTTCTATGAGACAAGTGACCACACACGCACAGCCCCTGGTCCGCTCACTCCCCACATCACCCCCGCCCCACACCACACGCCAGCCCGGCTCATCCACCGAACCGAGCCAAATTGACAGGCCTGACCCTTAACCCCCTCCCCCCTCCCCCCAGCTGGTGTGACGCAGCGCCCGGTCAAATCGCTCTACCAGGCGACCCGAGCCAGTGTCATGCATACAGTCGTCATCATACATGGGTAGGCTGTGCCGCTTAAAGGGACACACCCACCTTAACATTAGTTTTTAGTTGAGATAGCCAAATTGGTGGCCATGGCCTGCAACTACCGGTTTGGGCACTCACAACATCGAAAAATGCTTTAATTCGAAGATATGGAATTTCAAACTTGCAGTTTTCGGATTCTAAGGGGCTAATGCATTGGAATGCCCCCTTAGAATTTGTGACGTCAGCGGAGATCTAACGATTTTTAAATCTTAGACTAAAACCATCGTTAACACGTGGTGGTATACGCTGCTTTGCGCGCAACGTCTGCCGCACTTTAAGGCTGCCAAATTATTGCTTCCAAATAAAGTCGCTAGTAACAGGGGAGATCCCAAAAAGTAAACAAAAGTAAAAGCCTAATATCTTGAAAACCAGTGAATATTTTTCGGTGAAATTTGGTAGATATTCGTTTTCGCTCTTTCTGAACCAAGGGACATCACTTTCATGCCAATTCATTAACTTTTTTGAAGGTGGGAGGGTCCCTTTAACTCTTGGGTCATGCGGCACAGCCTACCGGTACTTGGCGGCTGCTGCCAATACTGAGCCATAGGAACCCGGCGGATAAAGAGTAGTGGACAATCAACCTGTAGCCGACTGTACCAGAGTCATACCAGTCTGTGCACACAAAGGAATATCTGACCGTACAGGTACTTAGGTCACCTACATAAGCATTCATCCATTCGTGACCACAGTCTCCAATGTGACACACCGTTCACCATGGAAAACATTAGAAAACGATTTTGGACAGTGAGCAGCAACATCTTTTTTTGCAACAATTAAACAAAGCAACAATTATAATTTTGGAATCAATTTACATCCATCAATATCGACCAAAATCAACTGGAGTAGCTCTGGAGTAGTACGTCATACAGTGATCCTAGCTAGTAACCTGCAAACTGTGCTTTAGTTTACGATTGAACGGTGTCTTCGAACCACGAGTGTTTTACCGAATATGTCTCAAGTACCCTCAGGGTATCTAAAGCATCCGTTCTCAAGTGCGTAAACCAAAAATGAGCCTTATCTGACTTGAAAGCCGGCGGCCAGAGCCCAAAATGTGAACAAGCCAAACATAGATAATTCTTACTTTGACCCGACCTGTCACGTCATCGGTAACCTCGAGGTCACTAAAATTAGGTTTCGCTCGACAAGTTTTCCGAGGCTATCAGACACCGTTTGAATTTTGACGATCGGTCCAGTAGTTTTGGAGTTAGGAGGGGGGCTATGAATACCTAGCCATCCCCCCCCCCCAGTAGGGCGTGTTATACGCAGAATCCAGTGGGGCGCAGGTTGACTTTCAGGAACACTCGGGCATCAATTTTACACATTTTGACAAAACGATTTTCCAACAGGTATGATAGGCTGGCCACAAATGACGTCAGAATGACGTTATGTTCTGCCATTTTGACTAAGGTTTCACGGGAAGAGCTGCCAAGTGTCAGTCCTAGAGCTTTGAAGATACAAAAAAAAACATACTCTGAAATAAAAGGTGTAGAAATAACAGGGCTACAAAACTGCTATCTCGGATTTGTCAATTTTTGGATTCTGGCCCCCAAAAATAAAAAAGTACTCTTTTATTTAGCAACCAGAAAATTAAAAAAGCGAATTAGGAAAAAAATAACAGAAAACGTATAGTTAATAGTCCCTGCCGTCTTTTATCCACATACCAAATTTGAGATCGACATCAGTGTTCGCCACGGGCCGCAAAATCTTAGTCCAGCCCAGCCCAGGCCCATGGGTTTACAGCCCGGCCCAGCCCGAGCCCATTCATGGTAAAAGCGTCAAAGCCCAGCCCGGCCCAGCCCGTCAAAAATGAATGGGTTAAAAATTATTGACACCGCACAGGTACCCAAAGGTAGCAAAGAAACAATATTTTGCGAGCCGCATGCACAATGCACATTGCATGCGTGCTTTACTGACTCGTTTTTTAGTCTTGCACAGTAATAAGCTATGTAGTTATAGTTTTCGTCTTAGTTGCGAGCCCCTGACTCCACTTAACAGTTCCTGGCCCAGCCCATCCACAGCCCATCGATCCTTCATATTTAAGGGCCCAGCCCAGCCCGTAGCCCAGCCCAGCCCATGGCCCATTGGGCTGGCCCGGCCCATGGCGAACACTGATCGACATCTCTCTTTTTGGCCAAGTTACACAAAACAAATTTCAAAATTGATGACGTCAAATTTTCAAACTCAAATTTTAGCAATTCTTGACACGTAGCCCAAAACAAAGACCACCATTAGACTCTCTGTGACGAACTACATCGAAAAATACCCTTTTTGCAAAAAGATGCATTAACCCGCGCCCCACTGGGGGGGGGGGGGGGTATGCGCAGTTCTTCATAGCCCCTCCCCCTCCTAATTCCGAAACTATAAGGCTGATCGTCAAAATCCAAAGGGAGTCTGTTAAACCCGGAAAAACTGTCGAGCGAAACCTAATTTCATTGACCTCGAGGTCATCGATAACGTTACAGGTCAGTCAAAGGAAAAATTATCAAAGTTTGGCTTGTTCACATTTTGGGTTCTGGAAGCCGGCTTAGAAGTCAGATTAGGCTCGTTTTTTGGTTAACACGCTCGTGAACAGATGCTTTAGATACCCAGAGGCTGATCCAGCTCAGAGTTTTTTTGGGGGAGGGGCAAACCATAACAATTTATTGATTCTGTCCATGCATCGTCCATACCTGCGTAATGCTAAAATTATGCCGTTTGGGGGTGGGCAAATGCCCATTTTGCCCCCCTGGATCCGCCACTGTAGATACCCTGAGTGTACTAAGCCTGTACTTTGATTTTCAGGTCAGGGTCAGGTCATTACAGGTCACGGAAATCTTATATCAAGCATCGGTCACGTGACACATGTTTTATGGTCCGTTTAGGCCATATATTTCGAATTCGATGTCGTTTATGTCATTTGAGGTCATTTTGAGTTGAATTTAGCTTAGGTAAGACCACTTTCAGGTAAAAAATCAAATATTAGGTTAAAAATTTCCAACAAAAAAAGGTGTTTATCAGATGCAGATTAAGCTCAGAAGCACGATGGTGCTATTTACAATGGTGTACGATGTCAAATACGTACTGAAAAATTGATTTGAAAAAATTTCATTGTGACTTTTTGGCTATCTTGCGTATAACTTGGCCATTTTTGAAGATATCTGGCTTAAACCTGCTAGAGTAACTCCTAAGCATGTGTTTTATCACATATATTCCGGTTTTGTCGAAAAGTCAAAAACTAAATATGGTGATGAAATTGACCAATAACAAGGCAGTGAGATGTGTTTTTATTCAACAAAATAAGGCCGAAAATATAGAACAAGCTTTCGTCTTACATCAACGGGTTCTGATCTAGCCGAGGCAATCACATTTGAAAAATTGAAACGGAGCCAAATATTCACACGTGTACGGCCCTCCAGGCATTAAGTGGTTGGTTGCCAGCATCAATAATAATCAATCTGCATTGATGAATATGTCTAATGGCTGTTGAAAACCACTGCCGAAATGTGTGCACGAACCCCCTTCTCATTTCTATTGAGACATTTTACAGGAGTGTCTCTGCCATTTAAAGTTATTACACCAAAAGCACATAGGCTAACCAACCACTCTTTTGCTGGAGGGCCATATATTGGCTCAGATGGCTTTTGAAGGTCATGTAGCGATGCGCATTGCGCAATTGAGGCGAACACTTAACAAAACTAATACAAATATAGGTACAAATAGATACAATATTTAAACAAGAGCAGACCGCAGCACGCTCGCCGTCACATTCCACTACATCACACACACCACACACACATATATACCAATATTTATCCATACAGATATGTGGACTGAGGTCAAATAGGCTACACAAGTATCCTTACAAATTTCATAGTGAACTACATCGTAAACCAGTGGTCATCTGGTAAAATTGTAAATTGTAAGGATACTTGTGTAGCCTATTTGACCTCAGTCCACATATCACAATATCTGTATCAGTGACGTACCCAAGGGGGGGGCACGGGGGCCAAGCCCCCCCCCCCCCTGAGCGCCTTCGGCGCTCAGGGGGCCCCTCAGGCCCCAGGAAATTTTTAAACACTGGATAAAACGTCTTTTACTCGGAAGAAAAATTGATATTAAAGTTTCATTTATGTGCCCTGGGTACCCGAGGGGCCCCTGCAGTCATCCAAGGGCCCCCAGTTTCCTGGGCCCCTGGTCGCCTAGGGGGCCTCTGGTAGCCGAGGGCCTGCTCTCATGGGGGCCCCTGATAGCCTGTGGCCCCTAGTCGCCTAGGGGGCCCTGGTCGCATGGGGGGCCTCTGGTCGCATGAGACCCCTGATCGACTGGGGGCCCCTAGTTGCCTAGGGGGCCCTGATAGCCCGGGGCCTGGTCGTATGGGCCCCTGATAGTCTGTGGCCCCTAGTCGCCTAGGGGGCCCTAGTCGCATGGGGGGCCTCTGGCTCTGGTTGCATGATATTGAGGCCCCTGATCGCCTGGGGGTACCTAGTCGCCCAGGGGGCCCCTGGTAGCCGGGGGCCTGGTCGCATGGGGGCCCCTGGTTGCCTGGGGCCCCCGGTCGCCCCTAGTCGCCTGGGGGACCCTGGTCGCCTTGGGCCCCTGGTAGCCTGGGATCCCCTGGTCGCCTGGGGGCCCCTGATCGCCTGAGGGCCGCTGGTCACCTAGAGGGCCCCTGGTCGCCTGGGGGCCCCTGGTAGCCGGGGGCCTGGTCGCCTGGGGTCCCTGGTCGCATGGGGGTCGCCTGGGGGCCCCTGATCGCTTTGGGGACCTGATCGCATTGGCCCTTGGTCGCCTGGAGGGCCCTGGTCGCCTGGGGCAGTGGGACCCCTAGTCATCTGGAGGACCTGGTCGCATGGGAACCCCTGGTCGACTGGGGGCCCCTGGTCGTCTGAAAGTACGCTTATCACCTGATTGATCCCAAATCATCTGAGTGGCTACTGGCTACTGGATATAAGTAGTGACTGGAGTAGGCGCTCATCTGAAGGAGCCAATATCTTTCACGGTGCCGGAGATATCACAGAAAAACAAAAAGGCTAAACTGAATACCCCCCATGGGCCCCAACCTTGGCCCCAAAGGCGTCATTGGCTAACACAGGGATATGGGTCGATTTGCAATCGCATTTCCTCCTGAGTCCTATTCCTCCAATTAATACAGAGTATCCCAGAATTACCCAAACATTTATTTTCTGGCTAAAAGTACAATTGCGCTCGATTCCTAGTGAAATATATAATAGCCGCGTTTACATAGGGCTAGTTGCCAGATAGTGGAATTCCGATAACGAGACATTTATTCCCCACTATTATATTATATACCTACATATCCGGAATTGGAGGATGTTCAGTAATTGAGGCGCTCGCTCATAAAATGCCGTGCGTTTCATGCACACTCCTCAGCAAAAATATTTTTACTTTCCAATTTTCCACATTTTCTCAAGGCTTAGATCGTTACAGAGACCGTTTTAATTGACTTTGATGAAGTTGAACGCGAGAAATCACAACCAAATGCTACATTAGGTTGTAAAGAACTGAATTGCGTTTTCCCACACACGTGGCGTTTTCTCACCTACGTCTGCAGGAGAGACCAGACCCACTATGCCCCCCCCCCCCCCACCATCGAAAGGTTCTTCATGACTCCCGGGGGCCCCCGGGGAACCTGGGGGGCCCTATACACTGTGGGGGGCCCCTTCGAAAGCAGGTGGCCCCTCCTGGGCGAAATCCTGGGTACGTGCCTGATCTGTATGGATAAATATTGGTATATGTGTGTGTGGTGTGTGATGTAGTGGAATGTGACGGCGCGCGTGCTGCGGTGTGCTCTTGTTTAAATATTGTATCTATTTGTACGTATATTTGTACAAGTTTTGTTAAGTGTACGCCTCAATTGTGCAATGCGCATCGTTCTCTCGTTCTATATTTTCGGCCTCATTTTGTTATATAAAAATACATCTCACTTCCATGTTATTGGTCAATTTCATCACCATATTTAATTATTTGATCATGGCAAAACCGACCATTCAATACATCAAAAGTCAAAAACTTTTTGAAAAAAGATAAAAATATGAATTTTGAATTTTCGTATATAAAATTAAAAAACAATCAAATTTTTGAAAATCCGAGATAGCAGTTTCATAGCGCAGTCTATTTTGAGTCCTCTCATGCAAAGAAATTGGATCTAGCTTAAAACTGAGCTCTTGGGAGCGATTGCCGTCGTTCAATGTTTTGCGTCGAAATCGGCCGAACATGACGTCACCTGACGTCATTTCCGGCCGACGTATGGTAGCTTCGAAGTTCATATTTTCACACAAGGTGTCAAATTGACGCAGCCGAAGGTATTGAAAGTCGTTATTGCATAAAAACGAGAGGGGGGCTATGAATAGCCCCCCCCCCCAGTGGGGTCATGGGTTAACTTTGAAACTTGAGTTTTGATCTAAATTGACCTGACCTTCACCAGAACGTATTCTAAACTGGCCCCAAAGGCTGCGTCACCCACATAATCGCATTTGCACGTTAAATGGACCATACAACATGTATCAAACGACACTTTCATATTGTGACCCTCAGTGACGTGACCTCTGTGACCTGACCTAGTATCAGTGACCTCAAATAGCAAAATATGTGTTTGACTAACAAGTCTCCATCGATGATTTTCCATCATATGCTTTTTACTCGATTTTACAATACATTTCTTGAAAATCTGTATACGGTGAAAATGCGATATTTCACCTGACCTGTGACGTCATCGGTTGGAACGAGGCCAACGAAATTGGATCGCAAGGTAGCTCACCGGTGGGGCTATCGAACGCCGTTTGAATTTTGAAAATCGGCCGGTAACTTTTCGAGACCTTAGGGTGGCGAATCCCCCCCCCCCCCCCGATAGCCGTTCTAGCTCCAGAAGGGCCACAAAGGTAGGGATGGCCCACGCCCCCCCCCCCCCTCGACCAGAGTGCCTATGCGACCGTCGACAGGTCCAGCGAAGGTTAGGGGTGGAGATCCAGCTCTTTCAGTCAGTGGCCATCGGGTGGGGGCTCAGTCAAGGGTGGGGCTGGGAAAAATGTTGTGGCCTTGGTTCCCAGCTGTTGGGTGCTGCATGGGTAATATAGCTTCCCGTCAATGTTGGTATGTGGCTGCGAAAAGCTCGCGACCTGAATACCAGGCCTACCTGCGGTGACGGCGATGGTATGTGTGTGTGTGTTTCCGCAGCCATGTGCACGCGCTCGGTGCTCGCGCTCTGCGCGGCGCTGCTGACCTGCGGCGTCCACAGCCGTCTCCAGCCGCCGGCGGTCGGCGCCCAGGTCGGCACCAACACCTACGAGCCGGAGCAGATTCGGCTGTCCTACCTCAGTGAGTACATACACATTATGCAGAGTAGCCTGTCCATGTACCTCAGTGAGTGCAGATTCACCTGTCCTTCATCAGTGAGCAGGACAGTTAAATGCATATTCACCTGAAGTGGGTTGTACATACCTAGGCATGTACAGATTCTCTTGTCCTACGGCAGTAAGAAGTAGGGTAGGTTGGAGTAATTTCAAATTTGAACAGGTATGGGAATTTGAACATAGTATGAATAACACAAAATTACGGAAATCCATAAGTGGCACGACAATAAGACCAATGAGGGAAGTTATCGTAAAGTAGTAAAAGGGCTATCATACGAACGGGGTTTGAAGTTTCAGGGAGTGAAGATGTTGACGCACACTGTAAAAAATCTATTTCGCAAGTAAAAACACCCAACACGTCATTGTAAATTAATTGCAGCGTAAGAAAATCTTGCATTGCTAGCGCCTAATATGTAGGTACAATGAAGAAATAAGTGTTTTTATTCCAAGAAAGTTGCTTATGAAACCTGTTTTTGAATAAGGCAAAATAACTTTCAGCGTGTGGTAATTTGAGCATAGTGTGATAATTTCAATGGATACAGGGGTCGGAAAAACAACACTCTTAGTTTTTTTTTTTTTTGCCAATATCTTCACCCCAAAGCAGTAGCAGATAAGCGACGCCAGTTTTAGAAAATGGGGAGAGAAGTCGTATTGCGCCCTATTCTTAAAGGGACCCTCCCACCTTCAAAAAGTTAATGAATTGGCATGAAAGTGATGTCGCTCGGTTCAAAAAGAGTAAAAACGAATAGATACCAAATTTCATCGAAAAATATTCACCGGTTTTCAAGATATTATACTTTTACTTTTGTTTACTTTTTGGGATCTCCGCTGTTCCTAGTGACTTTATTTGAAAGTGCGGCACTTGTTGCGCGCAAAGCAGCATATACCACTGCGTGCTACCAAACGTTTTAGCAAAAAAAAAAATCGTTAGATCTCCGCTGACGTCACAAATTCTAAGGGGGCATTCCAATGCATTAGCCCCTTAAAATCCGAAAACTGCAAGTTTGAAATTCCATATCTCCGAATTAAAGCATTTTTCGATGTTGTGAGTGCCCAAACCGGTACTTGCAGGCCATGGCCACCAATTTGGCTATCTCAACTCAAAACTAATGTTAAGGTGGGATGGTCACTTTAAATGCGCCCAGCGCCACACCTTCCTCCTGCCCCAAATACGATTCGAACGAATACTCGAATGTGTGCATTTACTTCACCACCAATAACTCGCTCTTCTTCCGGTCCACGGGGGCAGGTGAGGTGTCTCAGCTTTCTCGCAGACCATTCTTTGTGATTTTCTCTATTTTCTTACGCGAAACAGTCTATTTCGACCTTTGTTAGTGTCATGGTTTATCTTAGAGATAATGATTCGACTAATTATCATTGTTAATTGTTCGTTAAATGGCAGTTTTGAAAGCTTACCACCACTGTAGCTTTGCTGTCGCCGCCATGTTTCAAGGTCATGAAAAATGTGTTCCAATATATTCCTGCCCGGGGCCGGGATGATTCAATAAATGTTGTAACCTTGCGCTCGTGATAGTAAAAAAGAAACATAACCTGAATTCTCGCGTTGTGTTTTAAAAGAAGATGTTCCTTCTGGCTTTTATTGCCTTTAGCCAAAAGAGGTTAGTAAAAGTGTGGCCGCAAGTGACCAGGCCCGACAGTCGAATGCCGGGGGCTCTGCCCGCTCCGGCCCGGCCACGGCTTGGCCGGCACACAATGCTACACGTCATACATGTACGTCATATCTCGGGGCCAATCATGAAAGGATTACCATATTAGGAATTAAAGCGGGGCGGTCGGCAAGGAGGCTAATTGAGAGGACAGGGAAGTTACTTCGTTACATCACAACTGCGAGGTCCTTTTGAAATTTGATTCAAATAAATCATAATTTCAACTTCAATTACTTTATGGGAAAGGATATGACGTACAACACAAGTTAGTCATATCATTCACAACACAACAACACATAATACAACACCACACGCATACCACAACACATCACAGTACAACACGACATAACACAATATAACACAACACTAGCGATATATAAGAACAGAAAAGACGGGCGATGATATTTAAGTCTCGTAGTTGAAGAAGTAGTTATTGTTACGGAGCGAGCGAAGCGAGCGTAGTCTTTCCTTAGATTAACGGAAATTTCTGAGTATGAGCGGCCGGCCGGCCGGCCGGCCGTGGTCACGCTTTTGCGAGGCTTATATCTCAGCAACCACTTGACCGATTTACCTGCGGTAATTTTTGTTGGGTAGCTTCATTCCTTCTACCAAGTATTGCACTATTCCCGATGCATGTGGGTGACCCCTTATGCACGTGCCACGTGCAAAACCAAGAGGTGTCACTTTTGTAATTGTTGCAATATCTCGGTAACTACTGGGCCGATTGCGCTGAGATTTGGCATGTAGGTAGGCACCCACTAGGCAATGCATATCCATGTGCCAGAGTTGGGGTGCTGCTGCACGTGCGCACGTGCAGGGGTCGTTTCCAGATCTCGAGAACGGCTGGACCGATTGCGCTCAAATTTGGTACACGGTTACGGAGCAGTTAGTAGGGTGCCGTGCACAAGTCAGTTGGGACCCATTTTGCACGTGCGCACGTGCAGGGTGCCGCTTCCAGAACTCGAGAACGGCTGGACCGATTGTGCTCAAATTTGGCACATCGCTAGAGACCGGTTAGTAAGGTGCCGTGCACAAGTCAGTTGGAGGTACCCCCTCGCAATTTCGCACGTGCAAGGCCCACCCTCTCGCTCGCTCCGTTAGTCGCCACAAAAGGCGTTATACTGGTTTATAAGAGTCCACCAGTTCAGTTCAAAGTTCACTTCTGGTTGCAGTTCATGTGACTCACTCACCCATTTCTGTCTTTGTCACTCACACTATTGCTCAATGTTCATACTTTCAGTCTCTATCGAACCATTAAAAGTCCACTGATACTGTACCGGGGCACCGGGGCGATGGGGTCCAGGTGAACAGGTGTCGGGGACACGGTGCTGATGTAGGACGTTCCGCCGGCTGTGGGGTCCCGTGGGCGGCTCTGGTGCTCACCGCGCACCACGAGACCCTGAGGGCATCGAGTGTGTACCCAGTGCCGGGCGGAACGACGTTACCGTTGGTCAGCAGAGCACCGAGTCCGGGCGGCTTCGTTGTGTCGCCGACGTCAGGTATTGTCAGCCGACGTCAGGTCTGTCACCCGACAGCAGCAGCGTCAGCTGATGCGCCGCGCCTGTGTGGTGTCACCTGGGGTACCCGTTGACCGGCGGCAGCCTGGCAGGTCATCTAGTCTTTGTCTCCATGACCGGCTGCGACCTCGGCGCCAGTCAGCCTCTGTGGTGTCTGGCGGCCTCCGGGGCCCGGTTTCATATCTCTCGGTTCGATAGGCTGGTCTCTTGTTTCTGCCGAGACAAAAGCCCCGTTTCCATGACACTTCTGAATCCGGATTAGCTCCGAATCCGGATTCAAACGACCATGGAAACGGCACATTTCGCGTTGGGGGATCGGATCGGGTAATCCGGATTCAAAAAGAAGATTAGAGAGGCCGATCCCACTTTGGCAGCATATGGCAGCACTATTCCCTTTGCGGCAGGCGGCGCCGCCGCCATTTTGAACTGAGCGTTTCGGCGCCAGTTTTAGTCTGCGGTTAATGTTTGCTGCAATAATTGGGATAAATTTTCTTAACCAATTGTTACAAAGCACGGCAGAAACTTACATGGTCGCAAGAGGAGACGACAAACGACACTACACACTCAGCACACCCATGTCCACCCTCCCCGAGCGGCACCGCGCGACACTAGGGGACGCGCCAAGGTCGCGCCGTCTCCCCTACCCGCCGCGGCGGGGACCCTCGCCGCCGGCAGTACAGTCTCGCCGCCGGCCAGGTACAGTCTTTAACACTGACAGCGTGGTCGCTGAATCCCAGTCGGTAGTCTCTGCGCACAAACGGTGACACAGATCCCTGAAAAGACACAACTTGCCGCTTGATTCGCATTAGCTTGAGAACGTTATGAAGGGAATTATGAAGTAAATCGCCGCAGCGCGCCAGTTACGTCTACCAATCCCGGATTAGAGAAGCCGATCCGGATCGGCCAATCCTGGTGCGAATCCCGTTTCGGGAGGGATCGGTCATGGAAACGGCACTGCTGATCCGGATTCGCCGATCCGGATTCGCCGATCCGATCCTGTCCGTAGTGTCATGGAAACAGGGCTACAGAAGACGAGCGGCAGTATCGGGCGTTGACAGATGGGGAGCCAAGTCAGGTGTTTGTCGTGTCCTCCAGGGCTGGTGTCGGTCGTTTGGTCCGGTGCAGAGTCGTCATGAGTCGAGTCGGGGGTAGGATTTATGTCAGGGGATGAGAAGTCGGGGCGGACAGAGGGGCTGAACGTCAGACATCGGGCGTACTTTACGGTTAGAAGCACTAACACAACCAATGCTTCACTTATCAATGTTAACTACTTAGTTAACCGTTATTTAATAGCATATTTAACATTTGAATATATTAATTTCCGTAAGTAATTTAACAGGTCAATACACCGATGTCGTCGGTGCTTTGAAAAACGACAAGAAACTTGGTAATTTAACATTTTAACACGGTATGGTAACTTTGACACATACGTCCTTAATGTCTGCGTCGAAGTAGGGCATTGTATCGTCAAGTGATAGAAAAGTACATTAGTATAAACGGGTTGTTGAGATATTAGAACGATAAAAGGATAAAACCAATCCGTCCACATCTGCAAACACACAACAATTCATGAGTTAGTATGGTTAGACACTGTGTTGTCGTACAGACAACACGTCAATATCAAAAATGAGCTTTACGGCATTCTAGCCGTCCGGAACATCCGTTACATCTGACATACTAGCCAGTGTACTAATAATGGCACATTACGGCATTCTAGCCGTCCAAATCATACGTTACAACTGACGTCCTGGTCAGTGTACATAGCATACCGCTCAGGCACGCCTGCCATTTGACGGTAGCGCGGCAGCGTCCTCTCAGTTAGGTAGCGCTGCGATTTGATGCATAAGCTCCTGCATCATGTCCAAACTACGTGCTAACAACATGTTTTTAGTAGGGTTAGTAGCATTCACACTTTGCACACATTCACCGGCTGACTGTTCCATATCAGAATCCACGTCTGACTGCCCATGACAAGAAAATTTCGACGGGGGGGGGTTTGAGTTTCAGAATCGGACGACAGTGACTTAGAGAGAACACGAGGCCTCTTGACAGGAACGTGCGGCATCACGTCAAGCTTATATTGTTTTTCCTTTTAATTTAAATTCATTACGAGGACAACATGTTTAGGTGATTCTGCAATTCGTTTGGACGTGTCCGATTTGATCAAATTTCACGCTAATTGGCCGCCCGTCCTTGGTCTATGGGTACCACGATGTACCGCGTGGTACCTGTCTTGCATTTGTGACCGACTGTGGCGGTCGGGTAATATCTAGCATGTTGCCAGATGGCCTGGGTTGATGGGCATTGAGGCTTGTCAGCCATTACGAAACACGTTAGTCAAAACACTATACGGTTACCCAACACACAAATCAACAAATACAATTTAACAAATGCAAAGTTGCAACACAAGACAATGAAGAGATGTGATCGAATTAGTTTTACGGAAAATTGGAAAGAAAACCGACTGACTGATGACTGACGAGTAGTAGTAGAAGATGACGTACCGTTAATGTTGATGAAGAATGAAGAAGAAGAATTTGAAGACGAAGCTTGTAGTCCCGACGTATCCGGGTCACGGCACCAATTTGTAACCTTGCGCTCGTGATAGTAAAAAAAGAAATATAACCTGAATTCTCGCGTTGTGTTTTAAAAGAAGATGTTCCTTCTGGCTTTTATTGCCTTTAGCCAAAAGAGGTTAGTAAAAGTGTGGCCGCAAGTGACCAGGCCCGACAGTCGAATGCCGGGGGCTCTGCCCGCTCCGGCCCGGCCACGGCTTGGCCGGCACACAATGCTACACGTCATACATGTACGTCATATCTCGGGGCCAATCATGAAAGGATTACCATATTAGGAATTAAAGCGGGGCGGTCGGCAAGGAGGGTAATTGAGAGGACAGGGAAGTTACTTCGTTACAAATGTCACCGAGGTTTTTTAGCGAAAACTCCGAGGGCCGTTAGGCCCGAGGTGCTTTTCGCTAAAAAAGCGAGGTGACATTTATTGAATTCCCGGCCTTAGGGCTGGAAGGTGTTTCCCATACCTGCCAAAAAGCTCACAACTATAATTGATAGTGACGTCAGCAGCCGTGTGGTTCAACACGTTTAACCACACCCCTTGAACCACACGGCTGGCAATATTAAAGCACTGCATTAAACTTTGGTGCACGTGCCATTAAAATGCCTGGATGTCTCGATTTAATCATTCAATGTAGCAGGTATGGGAAATTCGTAAATTGCACCCACCCTATTTGCGCCCTATTCGTCAACCCAGAGAAACAGCATCTGGTGATTGGGAGACATTTCATTGAACACTTCGATCATTATAGCGCTCACCTTACCATTACCTTAGCCTTCAGAGCATAAATGGTTAATGGGCTGACACGTTCAAATAGGCTACTTAGTTAGGTGGCAAACCGTTGTTTTTAATAGGGCGCTTTTACATGAGAGGCATGGGCGCTTTTTGATGGGGGAGTCCGTAAATGCGCCCTTTGCAGGTGTGTCGGAAAACTTTTCTCTTGTTAATTTTTCTGGGTGTGATACAAATTGGGAGTTGTTATTTGATGCCAAAATAGCTGAGGTACAATTTGAGATATCATCAAGCATGAGAGCTGGTCAACTTTAGCCGCAATAGGCCGATATCCTTAAGGTGGCGCAATACGACTTCTCTGCCCTAATGTGTAATATTTGCCCAATGTCCGACATTGGCGTTGGTTTTCCGTCAAAAATGTTCAAGTCAGCGATTTGTTGAAATATGTTCTAAAATTACACAGAAATCAACACTCAAAACTGTCATTTAAAATGCTTATAATGTAATTTTACCAACCGAGAAATGTTCATTAGGGGAGAATGAGGCAAGTTGAGCCGTTTTTTGTTTTTTGTAAGCTATAGGTTAACTTAATGATCATTTAATTTTTTCTACGTTTACAGTTTAGACGGACAGAGAGGTCATTTGCGAATGTAATGGTGGCCAGAAATCTTTCATACCGTTTATTTTTGTACTGAAAAAAAAACTACGCCAAAAATCATCTTACACGTTGCTTATCTTACCCCATGGGCGGGCAAGTTGAGACACGTCGTGGGGAAAGTTGAGCATGGATAGAAAAAGTGAACCTCTTCTTTTCCCGGGCGCGGCGAAGGGTGAGCTCTTGTATTGACTCCATGGCATACAAACTTATATAAAAGTTTGTTTTCCTCCATCAAAAAGTGACTGTTTTAAGCCTTCCAATAACTCGTCAAGTTTTCTATCACGGAAGAAATCATTTTATCCTTCAGATAATCCGCAAAGCATTTGCAATTTGTGTAATCAACAAAGAAAAACAATATCCTACCATATTTATTCAGTAGAAACAAGCTCAGCTCAGTTTGGTTTTCGACAGCCGAGACAAAAATGGCTTATCCGGCTCATCTTCCCCAGGTGAAAATGGCTCATCTTGCCCACCCGCAACCATTTTCGATTAACCCTCGCCCTGGCAGGGGGTGGGGTCGATGTGACCCCCCCCCCCCCCTAAGGTTTTCGAAGATATCGTAAAAACGGCGGCGCGCAGCGCCGTTAAATTTGGCACAGCCTATGGGGCAACTTGTTTTACATATGGCCTGAAACTTTCAGGTCCGGGTGACCTTGGGTCAGGTCACCAGGTTAGAAAAAACGGTACAAGGTCATGGTCAAATTTCAATTTTCTTTATGCACCTGTCCAACTCACAGTTTTAGACTGATTTCCTTCAAACTTTCAGGATGTGCTAAGTTCACCAAGTTGTATAACATATAGTTCATTTTTTATGTCACTGACCTGAGGTCAGTTAGAGGTCATTACGTCGTAATGTTAAGCCTATGGGAAAGTATTCAATTCGGAAAATACTGGAGCCATCCGCTTCGTTCTATCACTTTTGTGCTTTGAAGCCTCAGTACTTAACATTATGTCACTTGGTGCTTCTTTTTTTGGTGTACTTATCCACGGGTCAGGTCAAATGAGGTCATCCGAGGTCAAATGACGTTTGTGGCAATAACTTGTCACATAATAAAGATACAAGTTTCAAAATGGTGTCATTCTGTTCCTCTTGAAGAGCCGAGTCGAATGAAATGCAACATTAAGCATTTCGACCATTCTTAAGACTTAAGTTGTACTTAAGATGAGCTTAACTTTTTAAGTATACTTAAGCATGCAAAAAGTATATCATTCGACGCGCCTTGACGTGCTGAGTACACTGGTCCTTTTCTTTTTGCTCTATCTTAATTAAAAACTTTTGACCTGTTTTTAGCGAAATTTTTACATTCCTACCCCTCCCCCCAAAAAAAACCTTAATATTGACCGAGAGCAACCAAATTTGCACAGCGGCGAGAACTCCAGGAGGCCCACCTACCTACCAAATTTGGTGTTTCTAGGTGCCATGGGAGCCAATCGCGAGGGGGGTCGCATCGACTCCCCCCCCCCCCCCCCCTGCCAGGCCGTGTTATGAAAAATGCCCTGCCAGGGCGAGGGTTAATGACACCCGCTAAGAAAAATAACCATGCACCGCAGATAACAACCATCTCATTTTAAAGGCAAAATATGTCTTAGTTATCAGGGGTGATATCACATGTTACCGGGTGCTGAGCGCAGAGTAAGCAGCCATCAATCGCAACATCAAAAGCCTGCTTTTATCGGTTGTAGGTAAACATGTTTTTGATGCAGCTCTCTTACCCGCGTCCCGCGAACGTTGCCATCTCACGTGAAAGACTGCAGCATCGTAAGCGCAAGCGTAAGCGTTAGCGAACGACATATGGTAGCTCAAGTCAGTTAGCCATAGGAGCTGAGAAACATGTGGTGGCTAAACTTGCCGGCCTTGGCTCATCTTACCTCACTCTCCCCTATATTGAGAGCTTAACTAAGCCTTCCATTCGCCAATCAATGTTATGCACCATTACTTTATAAAATGCTGAAGTGTAGTAACTAGTAAGACACAAGTCATTGTCCAATGTTGTCCACTCTGCTACGTTTGTCCAACCAAACCAAGCGGGAAGAACGGGATAAAAATTAACGCAAACAAAACACAGCTGATAGTTATTGGAACATCTCCGTAAGATGCCTCACATTCAAGTACAGTTTATGGGCACGACGATTCTCGGCTCCCGTTCAGTCAAAAACCTTGGCGTAGTTTTTGACCAGAATATCACATTCTCGGTGCATGTAGATGACGTTGTGCGACGTTGTACCGGCCTACTCAGCGGACTGAGTCACAGCAGGCACGCGCTCCCACGAGACACGCTCTCCACTGTTGTGCAGGCGCTCGTTGTCTCGTTGGTACGGTACTGCATCAGTGTGTACGGTGTATGTGGTAGCACACAAATGGTACGACTGCAGAAACTGCTGAATTACGGTGCGCGTGTTATTTCGGGCCGTCGCAAGTTCGATCATATCAGTGACGTGCTGAAAGACCTGGAGTGGCTGACAGCGAAGAATCTGCATCAGTACCATTCGCTGACCCTGTTAAAGCGAATTTTAGCCAATGGCCAGCCGGAGACATTGTACGGTAGTCTGGTGACTCGGGGCGATGTTCACGGCCGAGTAACCAGACAGGCGGACCAGCTAGACAGGCCCACGATACACACGGAGTCGGGGAGCAGACGCTTCCTGTACTCAGCTGTCACTGCGTATAACGCGCTACCGCAGGCGCTCCGTGAGATGGGGCCCAGACTCTTCCCACGGAACCTCCGTAAACACCTGCTCGAGCGTCAAAACGGCGGTGAATAGGTGTCGGATTGTATGTAGATGTGTGCATGAGTGTCTGTTCCCAGTTCCCATCGATTATTTTTGACGCGCGAATC
This sequence comes from Amphibalanus amphitrite, assembly GCF_019059575.1. Classification (NCBI taxonomy): domain Eukaryota; kingdom Metazoa; phylum Arthropoda; class Thecostraca; order Balanomorpha; family Balanidae; genus Amphibalanus; species Amphibalanus amphitrite. The sequence continues at coordinate 267,299 of NW_024882051.1, forward strand.
ATAATAGCCATGTGTTCATGGATGATTGCAAGATGTTAATACATACATACATACATACAATTCCGAAATGGACTTTGGACAGAATCGGAACTCCGAATGTCCAGGCTCTGATTGGAACAACTATAACAGATGAAGTAAGGTTGGGATATTTTTTATCGAACGGAAATAATAGACGTCCTGCTAACTGAAGAGAAATTAGGTACTTCGATGCACAGCTAACCGGCGTGCAGCGTGCAATATTGATACGCTGCAACTGTTATTTTTGTTTTAGTGCTGCTTTTTCAAATGAAGGTTAGGTATGTTTATAATTGTTATGCCTATTTGTCTATGGGTCAAACAACATCGGTGCAGGCGAGTTATCGTTTGTAGGGGAAGTTGGGGGAACGCCGAAGACTTTTTTTCTGACGCCCGTAGCACGCAAGGTAGACAACATACGCTATTCTTGTTGGCGTCATTCGAGAGGCCAGTCTTTTGCCTTTCAAACATACCAGGCGCATTTGATGAATTCGCATACCGTTAAGCGCACAAACTAAAAATATCAGTGAAGTGACTTTTTCGGCGTTGCCCCGGACTGCGGGGAAAGCCGAAAATGGGAGAAATGATCTACGGGGAATGCCGACATTGATGTTTTGCCATTTTATTTCAAACTTTATCCAGAATTCATCAAAGCTGACACACGTTTCAAGAGCTTGAGGACGCGGTGCACACTGGAAGTTATAATTGTGTGATATGATAAGAAAATGCCAGGTAAATCATTCCTTATAGGTAACAGGCCGTTGTGTCGGTTGAAAGTGTAATTTGTTTGACTAAAAATACGCGTTACTATTCTACAGCAGTAAAGTCCACGTAGCGTGCTTTTAACACGTGCGTAATCGCACGTTTTCGGCATTACCCCAGCCAGCCATACTTTCATTTGCAGGCCCATAACTTTTCAACGTGCCGTATAAATTTCAAATAGGCAGCACACTTACAGTGGCGCGGGAACCGGGGGGGGCTAGGGGGGGCTGAGCCCCTCCAACTTTTCGGCTGGGGGGGGCTCGTAATGTATTTGAGCCCCCCCAGCTGGAGGAATCGAAATCGGAAATCTACCAACACAATTTCATAGATTCATACATAGGCGCGAGAAAGTAATCTTGGGCGCGGGAACCGGGGGAGAGGGCAGTGGGGGAAGCTTGCCCTCACAACTCTGGGGCCGTGGGGGCGGTGCCTCACATCTTTTTATGAGGCCAGGAACCGTTGGGGCAGCTTGTCCTCCCCAAATTAGGGGTTGTGAGTCACAAAGAAAGAAAGCATGTAAGTGAAAAAATCTACCTATTTTACTGACTCGGCAACTCATTTGGCAGCTTAAAACCTTTATTCCAGGTTGCCAAAACGGTAGTTTCTTCACTCAGCTGAGACGGAATACCTATCTCACTTTTTTGCAAATATTTTCTTCTTTTTTTTTCGTTGAAAAGGCCAAGGTCTGAAAAATAAGTGGCCTAAAACCGATGAGAAAACTAGATTTGGGGGTACCCTAGGTTGATCTCTATGATGGTTCAGCCCCCCCAGTCTGGAAGAAGTTCCCGCGCCACTGCACACTTATGCAAAGACATGCTGAAGATTACTTGACCGAATTGGCCAGACAAACGGAAGCATAATGAGTAAGAAATGCAGCTTCAAAGGCGCATGTAGTGCAAGGAACGCATACCTTGAAAACGCTCTTGGCGCCCTCACAGCCGAAGTATTCCGAATGACGACTGGTAACAAACATGCGATAATTGTAGTCACTTAAGCTTCAGAGCATCACTGACAGGTGGCATCCATGTCTTACGGTTTTCGAAATATCTCGAATTTCGGCTTTGCCCCAACTCCGGCATTGCCCCAACTTCCCCTATGGCAAGTAAAGGCAGTATGTTCAAATTAGTTACCCCACGGTGGGGCAATTTGAACACACCGTGGCTTGGAAGAGAAGTGAGGCTATGCATTTCATTTTCAAGGTACCTATGCTCGGCTCGTCTTAAAATGAGCTTTGCATGGTGAAAGCAAGTGACATTTGCGCAACTGAAACAGTTTTACTACAGGGTTGAGCTGGAATTTGCTACGACGGAGCAGGAGGCCGAAGGCGCAAAATATGTTTTAAGTTACCCCACCCTACACATTTACCTTAGTTTTCGCCGTCCCGGCGATGAATAGGTAGTCTCCTGACAATGGTTGCTTTTCTGAATCGCATCACGTTTTATATGTTTGGAACATAAATATAGTCATAAGTCTGTGTGCAAAAACAGCATTAACCCGCGCGGGGCTGGGGTCTCCAGCCGAACGCGCGGGGCTGGGGGGGGGGTAAATTTTACCCCCCCTGTTATCTCCCGAACTAATGGTCCGATTTGGAAAATTCAAACGCCAATCGAAAGCTCTCATCACGAACTACTATAAACATGTACTTAATTTAAAGTTTGAGGTCAAGGTCAAGGTCAGGTCAAGGGTACAAATTGCAAGTTTCTACAGTATCGGCCTTGCACCGTAGTTGCCGAAGAATGGAGTCATGGACTGAGACTGATCGCCCAAAACGTGTTCTTAGGCTACCAAGACAATATTTGTTGCATACAATATCATTTAGAGGTCAAGGTCAAGGTCAGGTCAGGTCAGGTCAGGTCACCAAAAAACAAAATATAGAAAAGGGCATGTGCGACACATGTTTTATGGGTCATTTTACTCATAGAATTCAATAGGCACACTCAATAAGTGATATGGACCACCTCTGGATGAATTTCAGGTCGAGGTCAGGTCAAGGTCAGGTCAAGTGAGGTCAAATTTTGAAGTTGGTTGTTAAGGCCTAAAAAGGTGTCTATCTGATGCAGTTTTTCACGGCGAATCGAATGGTGCTATTTTTGTTTCCGTACGAGGTCTAGAACTTCCAAAAAAGTCATTTTTCAAAAATTTTGTGTGTCGTGACGTCATAAAATTTTGAATAACTCCCACATTTTTGAACCGATTCTTCTAAAATTTGGTATGTAGGTGCACATAGACCACTTCTCTGACATATATTCCGGTTTTTTTGATAGACTCAAAATTTTGGATTTTATAATGATTTTCCCAAAAAAATCAGTTTTTTGAAAAAATTTAGGCCAAAATCCAAAATTTTCAAAAAACCGAGATAGCCATTTGATAGACAAAGTAAAGTTACGTATAACCTTTTTGTTACGTCTTGATTCCTTTAAAAATGAAGATGTTAGCGGCGTTTGAACTTTTGCCGTTTTTGAGGCGAAAATGGCGAACATGACGTCACTAAAACGTCAATTTCTCAAAAATTTTCCGACGGATTTCGCTCAAATTTTCAGGGAACGTGTCAAATTGATGTAAGAAAAGGTACTGAAAGTTTGGCGGCGCTGCGCGCCGCCGTTTTTGAGATATCGCAAAAATTCGCGAGGGGGGGTAAAATTTACCCCCCCCCCCAGCCCCGCGCGGGTTAACAGGCGCCGTGGAAGGGGAGGCGGATTTCGCCCACCCCTCCTGTTTTTCACCAATAACTCGCGGCGCAAACATAACATTTATGTGAAATTTTGGCTACCTGTCCAGAATTAAATTTCGGATCTTCTCGTGCAAGAAATAAGAAAATCGGTTCACAAATTGTCTAGTAATAGCGGTGTAAAGTCAAACAAACATAACGGGCGGCGCGGCGGCCGGCGCCAGCCGTTACGCGCCGCCTGAATTGTAGACTGTGCCGGGGCGTGACGGTTCCGTCTTTACATCGCGCTCCTTACCGCTGATTATATTAGATTCGCGCCAAATTTGGTGAGAAGACTAAGAAATGTACAGGCAATCTTATGGTCAAATAATTTTGAAAATCGGCCGGTAACAACTTGAGTTATGAGTTTGTAAACACAAAATTGTGATTGCCGCGTTTCCCGCATCGGCCGATCCCGCTTCAGCCGGCGACATCTTAGCCTTTGCAGGCTTCTGCCATATTTATTGTTGAATTAACTTTAAATTCACTAAGAACTATAGGAAGTGAAAGGAAAAAGAAAGTCGGCCGGTAACTCTTTGAGTTATCGGCGCATAAACGCAAAAAAGTCGCTCACATGGCACATTTGACCACATTTGACCTTGAAGATATTGACCTAGGGTCATGAAATTCACACACAACAGAGTTCTCCAGGGCCCCACCTACCCTCCAAATTTTGTCTTTCTAGCTTCCGTGGGATCTGAGATCTTAGCGTCATCCGCCCCCCCCCCCCCCCTCTCCACTGGGCGTACTCGCAACCCTTCTACTGCGCGTGTTAAATGTACCAGGACAATACTTCGTGAAGAATCAGTAGCGTCTAACGACGTAAGCGCAATGCCGATATGGCTGTCGGAGCTGCCGGTCGGCAGAGCGGGCTCTGACGGCGGGCGGCCGGCCTCCGCCGCAGATGACCCAACCGCCATGACCGTCACCTGGATGACCAAGGACGCCGTGGCGAGCAGGGCGCTCTTCGGCGTCGGCAACCTCAACAGCACGGCCTTCGGCATCTCCACGCCGTTCGAGACGGGCTCCCGCAGCGAGACGGTGCACCGCGCCACCCTGACCGGCCTCACGCCCGGCGCCCAATACGGCAAGTAGCCGCCCGGCCCTGAGCGGTCCAGGCACTGGGTCGGATGAATTGAAAGGAGACACCTGAGCTGGTTTAGTCCCAATTCCTATGTGAAATAGAATTGCATGATTATGAAACATGGCATACTTTAAGTGCAGTAGACGTTTTGAATGCAAGTGGCCACCTGTGTAGGGGTTCTGGTTGTGCCAACGTAGGTGTTCCAAAACAGATTTGTTACTTGTGGAGCTCCTTGAGCAACCAAGTCGGTACCTACTAGGTAGCAGTGGTCGAACTACTACAGAGATACGTTGGTACTTGGTACTGACCGCTAACCATGTAGTGTCTGTTTCTGTCATCGTATCGCAGTGCCCATACGTGTCGTTTCTACCAGTGTCTGTCTGTCGGTCTGTCTGTCTGTCTGTCTGTCTGTCTGTCTGTCTCTCTGTCTGCCGACGCATTGCCGTGCCGCGGCTTATGAGCCTGTCCGGCCCGTGTGCGGACGAGCCGAGTAGGTATGGTATCCGCGTGTCTGTCCGGCCCGTGTGCGGACGCGCTGAGTATGGTATCCGTGTTTCTGTGCCGGACAGAGTACGTGGTCGGCAGCGAGCACGGCTGGTCCGACCTGAAGACGTTCATAGCCGTGCCGGCCGGCGCCGACTGGAGCCCCAGGCTCGCCGTGTTCGGAGACATGGGCGTGGAGAACGCCCGCTCCCTCGAGAGGTCAGCAGCGACGCCGGCCGATCCACCCCCCCCCCCCCGCAGTGCCCATGTGCATAAGCCATAATCCATTCTGCACAAACATTCACCCTAAATACCAACAGGAAAAAGTAGTCGGACTTTTATCAAAGTATACTGTAAAAAAAAAGTTTAGCAACTCCAAGCAGCTAAATGCACTTTAGCAACATGGTAAAAAACGAGCACCACCCACTGGCTTAAATTAAGCAGGCTAAGAGGGTGCTATTTGAGTTATTTATTCTTAGCACCATACAAATCCTTGCACCATGGTTCCTGTATGGGGCTAACAAGGTGCTTTTTAATTAGTACCTCACTAGTACCTCATTAATTAGTACCTCATTTTTAATTAGACCCGAAGGGTGCTAAAGAAATAGCACCCTGGAGGGTGTATTTTTACCACACTGAGGGTGCTAGGGTAAAAAACAGCCCTCAGGAGGTGCTACTTGTTAGCACCTTAGCGCTTAGCACCTTCAGCTAGCACGCAAATAGCTTCTTACTATACCCCAACATACTACTGCAAGCATATTATTAGCATCTATGGGCATAAAGTGCCACGGTTGAGCAATGTGATGCAGGATGCTTTCGATCATCGGTTGTTGAATTATCCAATGTATATAGCTAATCATTACCGATCACAGGCGGTCACACCATGAAGGGAGATAAACTCCTACAAACGTAGGTGTCCACATTGACGAGACGATGTCAATTCGGAACTTTGGCAGAAGTCCCCTTAGATCGCCCCACCAGCAGCCACGCCGATAGCGTGGGAAATCAAAGATGCTTCGCCGCTGCTTTTGTGACCTATGTATATAATGAATTGAATTGGTTTCAGTTGTTAGTTTCGGAACAAAAGCGTTGCCAATAGTCACGTGATGAATGTTGCAGAGGTTTTGAAGATGCATCCATAGACCTCTGTACACCTTAAATTGTTACAATCATGGATCACGATTACTGCCGAACGTTTTATTACGAATGTTACGGACGATGGCGAGTTAATTGATTATGTGTTATCATTTGTTATCATCTATATTACTATTTAAACAGGATCCATCTGTCTGTCTGTCTGTTTGTCCGCCACGCCGTGTAGTGGGTTCAATTTAGCCGGCCTACAGGGCAGACGGTATATCGTAGGGGGTTGAAATTTGCACACCTTCTAGGTGACAGAGTGGGTCAGCGCCTTTTCTAGGTTTCGACTCGCTGGGGTACACGGTTCGCGCGTGGGGCGCGCTGGAAGAACACCAATGAAATTTTGATCGGTTCGTAGATCTTCATTGAGAGCCGGGGTCGACAAACTTTGCGGACTAAATGCATGCCGATCGGTGGCGAGTGCCTCGCATTGGCAGATCGGCAAGTTTTAATTTGAATAAAAAGTGGCGAGAGAATGTGCTGATTTTCGTTGAATGGCAACAGTTTGTGATAGGAATTTACAAATGCACCGCGTTTGCCGCGAGGCGTCACATTGGTCACAACACGCCATTTTTGCCGCAACTCGCACAGTTTTGTCAAATATGGCCCGATAAGGGTACAATTTGGTGCAAGGGTGCATGCTCAATCGTCGGGTGAAAATGCGCCGCGTTTGTCGCAATGCGCCACATATGCCACAAAGCGCCATTTCCGACAAATACGATTAAGCATTAAGCGTAATAGAATGGCACGAATAGGGGCAGGGCTGGGAACAATTTAAGTCTGATATTTTAGTACTGATTGGATCCAATTATTCTGTGACCTGATATGACCCAGCGGTGTAGTAGTGGTAGCCGGTAGGGGTAGTAGTAGGGGTAGTAGTAGGGGTAGTAGTAGGGGTAGTGGTAGGGGTAGTGGTAGGGGTAGGAGTATGGGTAGTAGTAGTGGTAGGGGTAGTAGTAGGGGTAGTGGTAGGGTAGTGGTAGGGGTAGGAGTATGGGTAGGAGTAGTGGTAGGGGTAGGGGTAGTGGTATGGGTAGGGGTAGTGGTAGGGGTAGTGGTAGGGGTAGGGGTAGGGGTAGTGGTAGGGGTAGTGGTAGGGGTAGGGGTAGGGGGTAGTGGTGGAGGCAAAAGTAGAATTGTGGCCCGGGCTGATCCCATCGGACGAGAGGTGACCTATGTGACCTGGCCTGACCCAAAGTGACCGGGGCTGACTCCCTTGGCCTTTCTAGACCCCGTATCAGCCAAATTTCATCCAACAAATCCCTCTGAAGTTCTTATTTAATTCTCTTCACATTTCCGTCCATATCTATGCTTCTAGACGACACATAGATTTGAAACGAACACCATTCGAAAGCAAATAGGCTGGTGCCGCAATTTTTCCCTACCACGCAGCAAAGCAAGTGGCGCAGCCGCTTGTCTATATTACTATTTGAACAGGATCCGTCTGTCTGTTTGTCCGCCACGCCGTGTAGTGGGTTCAATTTAGCCGGCCTACAGGGCAGACGGTATATCGTAGGGGGTTGAAATTTGCACACCTTATAGGTGACAGAACGGGTCAGTGCCTTTTCTAGGTTTCGGCTCGCTGGGGTGTATGGTTCGCGCGTGGGGCGCGCTGGAAGAACGCCAATGGAATTTTGATCGGTTCGTAGATCTTCATTGAGAGCCGGGGTCGACAAACTTTGTGAGCTAAATGCATGCCGATCGGCGGCGAGTGCCTCGCATTGGCGGATGGGCAAGTTTTAATTTGAATAAATAGTGGCGAGAGAATGTGTTGATTTTCGTTCAATGGGAAGGGTTTGTGATACAAGTATAAAAACGCACCGCGTTTGCCGCAATGCGTCACATTGGTCACAAGGCTCCATCTTCGTCGTAAATCGCACAGTTTTGTCAAATATGGTCCGATAAGGGTACAATTTGGTGCCAAGATGCATGCTTAATCGCCGGGTGAAAGTGCGCCGTATTTGCCGCAATGCGCAACATTTGTCACAATGCGCCATTTCCGACCAATAAGATTAAGCGTAATGGAATGGCACGAATAGGAGAAGGGATAGAATAACTATTAAAGCCCGATTAAAAAAAAAAAATTTGATCAAATTTTTATGTGACCTGACATGACCCAGTGGTAGGTAGTGGTAGTGGTAGTGGTAGGGGTAGTGGTAGGGGTAGGGTAGAGGTAGGGGTAGGAGTAGGGGTAGGGTAGTGGTAGTGGTAGGAGTAGTGGTAGGAGTAGTGGTAGGGGTAGGTGTAGTGGTAGGGGTAGTAGTAGGGGTAGTGGTAGTGGTAGTGGTAGGGGTAGTAGTAGGGGTAGGGGTAGTGGTAGGGGTAGGAGTATGGGTAGTAGTAGTGGTAGGGGTAGGGGTAGTGGTAGTGGTAGTGGTAGTGGTAGGGGTAGGGGTAGGGGTAGTGGTAGGGGTAGTGGTAGGGGGTAGTGGTAGGAGTAGTGGTAGGGGTAGGGGTAGTGGTAGGGGTAGTGGTAGTGGTAGGGGTAGGGGTAGTGGTGGAGGCAAAAGTAGAACAGTGGCCCGGGCTGATCCCATCGGACGAGAGGTGACCTAGGTGACCTGGCCTGACCCAAAGTGACCGGGGCTGACCCCTTTGACCCGACTTGACCCCGTACCACCCCACTTTCATCCAACGAAGCCCTCAGAACAGTTCTTTTTTAATTATCTTCACATTTCCGTCCATATCTATGCTTCTAGCCAACACATCGATTTGAATCGAACACCATTCGAAAGCAAATTGGCTGGTGCCGCAATTGTTTCCTACCACGCAGCAAAGCAAGTGGCGCAGCCGCTTGTCTATATTACTATTTAAACAGGATCCATCTGTCTGTCTGTCTGTTTGTCCGCCACGCCGTGTAGTGGGTTCAATTTAGCCGGCCTACAGGGCAGACGGTATATCGTAGGGGGTTGAAATTTGCACACCTTCTAGGTGACAGAGTGGGTCAGCGCCTTTTCTAGGTTTCGACTCGCTGGGGTACACGGTTCGCGCGTGGGGCGCGCTGGAAGAACACCAATGAAATTTTGATCGGTTCGTAGATCTTCATTGAGAGCCGGGGTCGACAAACTTTGCGGACTAAATGCATGCCGATCGGTGGCGAGTGCCTCGCATTGGCAGATCGGCAAGTTTTAATTTGAATAAAAAGTGGCGAGAGAATGTGCTGATTTTCGTTGAATGGCAACAGTTTGTGATAGGAATTTACAAATGCACCGCGTTTGCCGCGAGGCGTCACATTGGTCACAACACGCCATTTTTGCCGCAACTCGCACAGTTTTGTCAAATATGGCCCGATAAGGGTACAATTTGGTGCAAGGGTGCATGCTCAATCGTCGGGTGAAAATGCGCCGCGTTTGTCGCAATGCGCCACATATGCCACAAAGCGCCATTTCCGACAAATACGATTAAGCATTAAGCGTAATAGAATGGCACGAATAGGGGCAGGGCTGGGAACAATTTAAGTCTGATATTTTAGTACTGATTGGATCCAATTATTCTGTGACCTGATATGACCCAGCGGTGTAGTAGTGGTAGCCGGTAGGGGTAGTAGTAGGGGTAGTAGTAGGGGTAGTAGTAGGGGTAGTGGTAGGGGTAGTGGTAGGGGTAGGAGTATGGGTAGTAGTAGTGGTAGGGGTAGTAGTAGGGGTAGTGGTAGGGTAGTGGTAGGGGTAGGAGTATGGGTAGGAGTAGTGGTAGGGGTAGGGGTAGTGGTATGGGTAGGGGTAGTGGTAGGGGTAGTGGTAGGGGTAGGGGTAGGGGTAGTGGTAGGGGTAGTGGTAGGGGTAGGGGTAGGGGGTAGTGGTGGAGGCAAAAGTAGAATTGTGGCCCGGGCTGATCCCATCGGACGAGAGGTGACCTATGTGACCTGGCCTGACCCAAAGTGACCGGGGCTGACTCCCTTGGCCTTTCTAGACCCCGTATCAGCCAAATTTCATCCAACAAATCCCTCTGAAGTTCTTATTTAATTCTCTTCACATTTCCGTCCATATCTATGCTTCTAGACGACACATAGATTTGAAACGAACACCATTCGAAAGCAAATAGGCTGGTGCCGCAATTTTTCCCTACCACGCAGCAAAGCAAGTGGCGCAGCCGCTTGTCTATATTACTATTTGAACAGGATCCGTCTGTCTGTTTGTCCGCCACGCCGTGTAGTGGGTTCAATTTAGCCGGCCTACAGGGCAGACGGTATATCGTAGGGGGTTGAAATTTGCACACCTTATAGGTGACAGAACGGGTCAGTGCCTTTTCTAGGTTTCGGCTCGCTGGGGTGTATGGTTCGCGCGTGGGGCGCGCTGGAAGAACGCCAATGAAATTTTGATCGGTTCGTAGATCTTCATTGAGAGCCGGGGTCGACAAACTTTGTGAGCTAAATGCATGCCGATCGGCGGCGAGTGCCTCGCATTGGCGGATGGGCAAGTTTTAATTTGAATAAATAGTGGCGAGAGAATGTGTTGATTTTCGTTCAATGGGAAGGGTTTGTGATACAAGTATAAAAACGCACCGCGTTTGCCGCAATGCGTCACATTGGTCACAAGGCTCCATCTTCGTCGTAAATCGCACAGTTTTGTCAAATATGGTCCGATAAGGGTACAATTTGGTGCCAAGATGCATGCTTAATCGCCGGGTGAAAGTGCGCCGTATTTGCCGCAATGCGCAACATTTGTCACAATGCGCCATTTCCGACCAATAAGATTAAGCGTAATGGAATGGCACGAATAGGAGAAGGGATAGAATAACTATTAAAGCCCGATTAAAAAAAAAAAATTTGATCAAATTTTTATGTGACCTGACATGACCCAGTGGTAGGTAGTGGTAGTGGTAGTGGTAGGGGTAGTGGTAGGGGTAGGGTAGAGGTAGGGGTAGGAGTAGGGGTAGGGTAGTGGTAGTGGTAGGAGTAGTGGTAGGAGTAGTGGTAGGGGTAGGTGTAGTGGTAGGGGTAGTAGTAGGGGTAGTGGTAGTGGTAGTGGTAGGGGTAGTAGTAGGGGTAGGGGTAGTGGTAGGGGTAGGAGTATGGGTAGTAGTAGTGGTAGGGGTAGGGGTAGTGGTAGTGGTAGTGGTAGTGGTAGGGGTAGGGGTAGGGGTAGTGGTAGGGGTAGTGGTAGGGGGTAGTGGTAGGAGTAGTGGTAGGGGTAGGGGTAGTGGTAGGGGTAGTGGTAGTGGTAGGGGTAGGGGTAGTGGTGGAGGCAAAAGTAGAACAGTGGCCCGGGCTGATCCCATCGGACGAGAGGTGACCTAGGTGACCTGGCCTGACCCAAAGTGACCGGGGCTGACCCCTTTGACCCGACTTGACCCCGTACCACCCCACTTTCATCCAACGAAGCCCTCAGAACAGTTCTTTTTTAATTATCTTCACATTTCCGTCCATATCTATGCTTCTAGCCAACACATCGATTTGAATCGAACACCATTCGAAAGCAAATTGGCTGGTGCCGCAATTGTTTCCTACCACGCAGCAAAGCAAGTGGCGCAGCCGCTTGTCTAACTTACTATTCAAACAGAATCCGTCTGTGAGTCTGTGAGTCTGTGTGTCCGCACATCGTGTAGTGTGTTCAATTTGTTACGGCTACAGGGCAGACGGTTTGTTGTAGGAGGTTGAAATTTGCACACCTTCTAGGTGATAGAGCGGGTCAGCGCCTTTTCTAGGTTTCCACTCGCTGGGGTGCACGGTTCGCGCGTGGCGCGCGCTGGAAGAACGCCAATGGAATTTTGATCGGTTCGTAGATCTTCATTGAGAGCCGGGGTCGACAAACTTTGTGGACTAAATGCATGCCGATCGGTGGCGGGTGCCTCGCATTGGCGGATGGGCAAGTTTTTAATTTGAATGAAAAGTGGCGAGGGAATGTGTTGATTGTCGCTAAATGGGTACTGTTTGTGATAGGAATCAACAAATGCACCGCATTTGCCGCAAGGCGTCACATTGGTCACAAGGCGTCATTTTTGCCGCACATCGCACAGTTTTGTCAAATATGGTCCGATAAAGGTACAATTTGTTGCCAGGATGCATGCTCAACCAACAGGTAAGATGCGCCGCGTTTGCCGGAATGCGCAACAATTATCTCAGGGCTTCATTTTTGCCGCAAATCGCACAGTTTTGTCAAATATGGTCCGATATGGGTGCAATTTGGTGCAAAGATGCATGCTCAATCACCGGGTGAAAATGCACCGCGTTTGCCGTAACACGCCACATTTGTCACAAAGCGCCACTTCCGACAAAATCGATTAAGGGTAATGGAATGGCACGAATAGGAGCGGGGCTAGAAGATCTTTTAAATTCTGATTTTTAAAAACATTTATTGGATCCAATTAATATGTGACCTGACATGACCCAGTGGTAGGTAATGGTAGTGGTAGGGGTAGGGGTAGTGGTAGTGGTAGGAGGTAGGGGTAGGGATAGGGGTAGGGGTAGGGGTAGGGGTAGTGGCAGGGGTAGGGGTAGGGGTAGTGGTAGGAGTAGTAGTAGGGGTAGGGGTAGGGATAGTGGTAGGAGTAGTAGTAGGGGTAGTAGTAGGGGTAGTGGTAGGGGCAGTGGTAGGGGTAGGAGTATGGATAGTAGTAGTGGTATGGGTAGGGGTAGTGGTAGTGGTAGATGCGGTGGTAGGGGTAGGGGTAGGGGTAGTGGTAGGGGTAGTGGTAGGGGTAGTGGTAGGGGAAGGGGTAGTGGTGGAGGCAAAAGTTGAACAGTGGCCCGGGCTGATCCCATCGGACGAGAGGTGACCTTTGTGACCTGGCCTCACCCAAAGTGACCGGGGCTGACCCCTTTGACCTGTCTTGACCCCGTATCAGCCAAATTTCATCCAACAAAGGCCTCAGAACAGTTCTTTTTTAAATTCTCTTCACATATCCGTCCATATCTATGTTTCTAAACGACACATCAATTTGAATCGAATACCATTCGAAAGCAAATTGGCTGGTGCCACAATTTTTCCTACCACGCAGCAAAGCAAGTGGCGCAGCCGCTTGTCTATCTTACTATTTGAGGAGGGTGCGTCTGTCCGTTACCGAGGTCCCAACTTGGTGGTGCTTTGCGTGGACTACAGGCCAGACCGTTGCACCTAGCCCGGTGAAATTTGCACAACTTATAGATCAAGGATGCGCGACGTGCCTTTGAGGGGTCTCAGCTCGATCGGATTGATAGAGAGCGCGTGGCGCGTGCTCAAAAAGTGCAAATTCGCGTCATAGACTTTACATGTATAAATCGGCGTGCGAAATCGGGCGAAAACGGCCAATTTTGACCGACACGGGTCCAGTTCCCGTGCAATATCTTGGTGACCAGGGGTCCGACCGGCACGGGGAAAACAGCATCGTGTACAGAATTGAACGGGCTATTGAATGGTGTGCAATGCAGAGGATAGCACGCGCCACGTGCACCGGAGAGGGCACTTTTATTTGAAAAATTGCGGTTTTTGAGGGATTTTGGAATTAATTTTATTTTTAGGTGACCGTTAAATGGAGCGAGTTGAATCAACGCCTATTTGCAAGAGAAAGGTACCGCCTCTCATATAAAAGTTGTAAAAAGCTGATTGATCCAAATCAAGGTGGTGCAACTCACAGGAGAAAATGGTGTTTGTCAATTTTGTGCCACTCTATTAATCACACGGGGTTTGCTGCATAACCTGATACCTTTGGCAATTGAATATGGTACCATTGGATAGAGCATTCAATTCTGTCCAATATTCACTCTTCATTTTTGCATGATTAGCAACAGTATCCTTAAAAATGTAAATGTTCCAAATCATTACATTGTCATTTTTAGCGAAATTCATCGATGGCCCTCAAAAGACTTCACGCCAGTTTTCGAATCATTCTAAAGTAGAACGCATGATAATACGACACGGGCACCTCGATGCGATGTATCTTTTTGTTTTCTTACAAAATGCTTGGCCGTCAAAAAGCAATCGAACGAAATGGATATCTACCAACCAAATCGACACAGACCAACCCAATACCAACGGGTCAAAAAATCTCCCCTTCGCGTTGCGGAGCACGCGGGTAACCCTAGTGTATAACTGTTTTGTGCATCTATGCTTGAGACGTACCGTTACAACTTTTCCTCGTGGCGGTTTACTTTTTGGTAGACATGTTTAAAACGTATTGTCTTGTGTTCTAATGCATTTAAAAAGCAGGCTGGTGAAGGAGGCAGCAGCCCCCGAAAGCTACCGATTCGTATACATTTTACTGGTGTCGAATATTTTTTTTTCTGAATATTCTTAGACAGCTGGTAATCCATCCTGAAGAGCCTGGTTATCAGCTTCCTAAGGCTTTGACTTTTTTGACGGCCCCTTTGGCGCCACACAGTTTTGGTCACTTGGTTCACTCCTGAGGGTCGACTGCAAAGAGGATGAACTTGCAGTGACTGACTCCCGAAAAATAATCGGCGTCACTTTCTGACTGTGCGCCCAGTTAGCGACAGACATCGGCTACAGACTGGCTGCCTACAGACGCCTTCAGTCGTCCCGAATTTCCTACGCGCTGGCTGAGTAAATACCTGTACATTTACCTGAGCCCACCGAAGTTAGCCCGTCCGCCGTTGTTACCGCGCTCGCCGGTGTGCCGGTGTTAGAGGCGAGTATTAACGGTATACCTGCTGGTTTTTCACAAGATAATACTTTCATCGGCCTTGCTTTCCTCTGACAATGCAGGCTGCTGCGACGTTACGCTGGCGAAAATGCCACTTTTTCGGCCGGCGCAGTTTTCTCGTAATTTTATGCACGGCACGCTCGGCGTTGTACAGCACAAAATGACAGTGGCGTTTTTCGGAAAATTATTCAAAATCACGCTGATTTATTTTGAAAACAAAAACGAATCACCTGGGGCAGTTTTGCTACTTTTTAGCTAATTCACACTAGCACATACTGAGAAACAATTAGAGCCTAGAGTTAGTTATATCATGCAGTTTTCCTATATTGTCGCCGAGGTGCACTGAAAACTTTTTTACCATTTCCTGAAGGGTAAACCCGCCATAGCATGGTAGCTTGACACACAGACGTTTTTTACCACCTTCCAGATGGTAAATTTTACTCTTTCATGAAGAGTAAACTCGCCAGGGAGGGGTAACATGACACACAGACGTTTTTTACCATCTTCTGAATGGTAAACTCTTTTGATTTACTCTTGTCTAGAGTGTAACATTTTTTGGGTTACACTCTTTGAAAGGGTAAATCTTAAACGGAACCCTTTTCTAGGGAGTAACGCATCATCTACTCTGTGCTTTACCCTCCTACAGAGAGTGTATTCTTCTGGCCTACCCTTTGTCACATGGTAATGTTTACTCTTTCCTTTAGTGTAAACCCCCCAGAGGATGGTAACAGACTCACAGACGCTTCCTTCAGAAGCTTCACGAAGCTTCTGTTAACCGGAGCTCACCAACTAAAAAAACATGCTTCAAGAGCAACAATGTATATTTGGCTTCCGTACAAACAATACGAGGGGCACACCAGCAATGAACATTGTGAGACTCTCCACTTATGCATACGAATTTATACGAAGCGTTCAGCAATGCACAAGCGCGGTAAATAAACACCACGATACAACTTGAATGCACTTTGAATGTGAATACAAGACATTCAGCGCCCTCATGTTGGATAAGGCACAGCGCACAATATTTGAAGAGAGCGACGGCGTTCCTGGGTGGTCGCCCGTATGCGTGAGATAATGAGACTGGATCACTACAGTGCAAGGCTTTTCCAAAGTCACCAACAAAATGCATAAACTTGTAGCATCACAACAAAATTAATGTACGTACTCACAACCTAGGCCACGTGGCCGTGCACGGGGTCCTGTTAACCAGGTCAAATTAGCACCACTCAACGGCATGCAATGCTCTAGCACATCGGTACTTACAATAAAATGTCCACAGAGGCTCTATAGGCGATGAACAACACGCAAGCACAATCACCAACGGCCACGCCGCGCGGCACCGACACTGCTCACATCCGCTCTCGGAGACCAACGGCCGAAAACTGACAGATGCGCGCGGCCTTCAAACCGCAAACGGCCGATCTCGTTTCTGATTGGCTGAGTGATTCCATTTCAAATATCATCTTCACGAGGGTAAACAAGATCCACGCATGAAACGACTATCTGTACACGAGTCACGATACCCAAAAGGAAAGAGTTTTCGTGATGTTCTGGATCGCGAGAGTAATATTGATATTTACATGGTAATAATACTCTTCGCTGGCGAATAAGTTCATATCAACCACGTACCGTTACTATGCACATAATGGTAGCAAAGAGTTACCCTTTCAATATACTCTTATCTTGCTGGTTTGATGAAAATGAATCCTCCAGGAGGTAGTAAAAAAGTTTTGAGTGTGGGTGCGGCCGATGTACCCGGCTCTCGCCGGCAGGCTGCAGCTGGACGCCGCGCTGGGTATGTACGACGCAGTGCTGCACATCGGCGACTTCGCCTACGACCTGCACGACGACGACGGCAAGGTGGGCGACGAGTTCCTGCGCATGGTGGAGCCTATGACGGCGCGCGTGCCTTACATGGTCACCGCCGGCAACCACGAGAAGCACCTGTGAGTGTGCACTTGCAGGCCGACCCCCGTACTCACGCACACAGACACACGCACGCACGCACGCACACACACACGGCGCGTCACCACACAGTGCTGTCCCACATTATCAAAGGAACTCGTAATGAGATTGCCAGCCATATCAAGGAATCTCATGGAACAACCCTAATACCGAATCCAAAACGTAGTACGAAATGCTTAAGTTTATACAATGGTCGCGAGGTTGTTTTCCTTCGGCGCCACGCAGAGTATTTGTTATACCTACAAGTGACGGCCACACCTAAAACAAATCACTGAAACGCTGCAGCGTTACCTGACGACAGTGTCATGACGAGATAACGACCGCTCGCAGGAACTTCTCCGAGTACAAGGCGCGGTTCACGATGCCGGGGGAGGCGGAAAACATGTTTTACAAGTTCGAGATGGGTCCGGTGCAGTTTGTGTGCATCAGCTCCGAGTTCTACTACTACCTCGAGTATGGCACCCACATGGCCATCAACCAGTACAGCTGGCTCGACGCCGTGCTCAAGGTGAGACGCTGTGCCACCGACAGGTTCCCGTCAATTTACTGGCAGTATATGTAGTGCACATTGCCTAGCCGTTCACCGGCGGCCGACCCAGAGCTGGATGTGGGCTTTATCGCCAAACGCAGATGAGTCGATAGACAGCCGGAAATGATAACAATGGCGGAATACCCGTAGTCCCAAGCAACCACAGCTCACGATGTTCACGTTTGAGGCCAATAGCCCCGGGAGCCGCGCGCTGCGTCCCTGGTGTTGGCCCGTGTACTGTATTGACCCCACCCCGTCTGGTACCGACAGGAGGCCAACAGGCCGGAGAGCCGCGCGCTGCGTCCCTGGTGTTGGCCCGTGTACTGTACTGACCCCACCCCGTCTGGTACCGACAGGAGGCCAACAGGCCGGAGAGCCGCGCGCTGCGTCCCTGGTGTTGGCCCGTGTACTGTACTGACCCCACCCCGTGTGGTACCGACAGGAGGCCAACAGGCCGGAGAGCCGCGCGCTGCGTCCCTGGTGTTGGCCCGTGTACTGTATTGACCCCACCCCGTCTGGTACCGACAGGAGGCCAACAGGCCGGAGAGCCGCGCGCTGCGTCCCTGGTGTTGGCCCGTGTACTGTATTGACCCCACCCCGTCTGGTACCGACAGGAGGCCAACAGGCCGGAGAGCCGCGCGCTGCGTCCCTGGTGTTGGCCCGTGTACTGTACTGACCCCACCCCGTGTGGTACCGACAGGAGGCCAACAGGCCGGAGAGCCGCGCGCTGCGTCCCTGGCTGGTGGCCCGTGTACTGTACTGACCCCACCCCGTGTGGTACATACCGACAGGAGGCCAACAGGCCGGAGAGCCGCGCGCTGCGTCCCTGGCTGGTGGTGTTCGGCCACCGGCCCATGTACTGCTCCAACTTTGACGACGGAAACGACTGCCTGAGCAGCGCCGACCTGCTGCGAGTCGGTATCCCCGAGCAGGGCATGTAAGCGACCCAGCGCGCAGGCCACGCATGGGCTCAATGACGGGCCAGGGCGCGACACTGTCCGGGTACAGCTCATCGTAATTCGTAGATAAATACTGAAACAAAGAAACAGTGAATTAGACATACCTCAGCGAATATATAATATCGTAGACGAATACTGATAATTATATTCCTCGGGCGATATAGCCTAGTAGCTGGTGCGCCCTGCCTCTCTAAATGATCATGAACTATATTCCTCGGTAGGAATTACGCTGAGCCATGACTGTTCGAACCAACAGGTGCTGTTTAAATGTGTGCTAGCTCCGCTCTCAGCGGCGTGCCCCCGTTGCAGTCCCGGCGTGGAGCCCCTGCTGATGGAGTACGGGGTGGACCTGGCCCTCTGGGGACACGTGCACGCCTACGAGCGGCTGTGGCCCGTGTACGGCAGCGTGGTGATGAACGGCACCGCCGAGGAGCCCTACACGAACCCGGGCGCGCCGGTGCACCTCATCAGCGGCTCGGCGGTGCGTCCGCCGGCCTATACAATATACATAGTATACACTATAGCTGTCGCGCCGACACGGCGTCAGAGACGGGGTCCCTGGTTCACTGGAAATTTGTTCCAATCTGCACGGCAAAGCACGGTGAAGTGAAATCCCAGGACCTTTTTAATGAAAAAAAAAGCTTGTTAGGGAGCATGCCCCCTCAGCATCTTAAAGGTAGTGTGCCAGCTTTCCTGGACCGTATGGAGTTAATGGCCCAGTTAAGGAGAACCGGATTTTTAGAACTTATCCATGCCTTCAAAACTCATGGAAACGTCTTAAATTCTTCAAATTTTGAGTACCCCAGTGCGAAATTCGCCCCGACGGGTTGTCGGTCGTACCCCAACCACATTTCACACTACTATGAACAACAAATGCACACACTGAAATCGCTATTACCGATAGGCTCATCCAATCAAGTTTCGATAAACCCGTTCATCATCATCTCCTGCAGTTTCGAACACGCCTGTTAGGTGGTGCGGTAGACCGCGCCCAAAGCCAGGGCCCCGGTAACGCGAGGTAGCCGAGTCGGGGCAGCGTGCGCTGACCCAAGCCGGGGCCGCGCGTCCTCCCGGTGTCATGTGATAGCCCGGGGCTGCCCGCGGGGATGCGGTAGACCGCGCCCAAAGCCGCGGCCCCGGCTTGGGTCAGCGCACGTTGCCCCGACTCGGCTACCTCACGTTACCGGGGCCCTGGCTTTGGGCGCAGTCTACCGCAATGGCTTCTCTTCTGCTCATACTTTGTGGTGCGGTGGTGGTGTGTCGGGCCGCGCGCTCTGACTTCGGCCAAGAAAAATGCGTCAGCTGATCATTGTCATTTCTGCCACTTTCATGTGGTGAGATGGGGTCATAACTTTAGAGACGGCTGTTTCATATCAATTATTTTACATAAAATAATATTTCAAACCATAAATTAATGTTCGACAGTCAAATTAAAGAAACAATACCAATACAGGCTTACAGTTTAAATTCGACATTGTGTTGTCTACGATTAGACAGCTGATAACTCATTCCCGTACGTCGTAACTCTATAATGACCTTTGCTTATTGTCATATGTGCGCCGCATTCGTGATTGTTGCCGACGCCTGTTTGCAGCTCGGCCCACTACAGTTCTTATACATATCGAAAAACCGATAAACTTTTAGGCGAAAAAAGCACTATTTTAGGCTCATTTTTGATTTTTTTGCGATATTAGGTAAAAACAGAAGCTTCTTATCCTAGGAAAAATAAAATGGGAAATCATTCGAAGGTGGCACACTACCTTTAACCCTCGCATGTGTAGGGGTGGGGGTCGGATGGACCCCTCCCTGATTTTTCGCGAATAACTCGCGCAAAAAGCGGCCGATCGCAACGAAACTTTCAGTACCCTCGAGTTGATCAATTTTACACCTACTCTGAAAATTTCATGACCCTGACCCAAGTGAACTTTGATCTGTGACCTACTTCTCGAGGCCATGTTTGGCCGAATCGCGATTCGGCGTGCGTCGGCTCGCATTAGCCGCGCGTTTGCAAGCTTTTCGTGGTTTCAAACGTTCAAACATGTGATTCGATGCTGCTCCCATGCATTAGGGTGGATGTCAAGGTCACCTGAAGGTCAAGTCAGTCATTGACCTTTGGTGATCTCGGTTCACTTTTCAGAGTTTTACATGTTTCTCGACTAGTTTTTTTTAGCTAAATTCGAATTTAGAAACCATTTGAACATTTACGAAGTAGGTTTGGTGCCTTCGTAACATGTTACGAAGCTATCAGAGGCGGTTGACACCTACTACGAATACCCGCCACGACTGGTTGACCTGACCTGACCCGACCTGGTCTAAATGCTTAAAGACATCATCTGTGATCAAAACTAACACGATATTCGTAATCAGCACCCCGAAAAACCCCATAGCAGTCACACTTTACGACTTCCTAACAGGTCCCATTTTCCCGGCTTTTGGGTCATTGACTTAACATGGAAGGTCAACCAATGAACTAGGACCTTAAAATTGGGTATCATCGGCTTCTTCTCGTGACGGGCAGCACGCTCGTTTATTCCGCGAAGCTCTAGCTCGATCAGGGGCCAAACAGCAAGGGGGTCCAACCGACCCCACACCCCTGCACATTAGAAGCTGGCAAACGCCGCACACATGCGAGGGTTAGACTACTTTTCTGTCCCAGCCAGTGTTGTGGTCTTACTGCCATCACCGAACAGGTACAACGCTATCAGGACGTGAGAGCTGAGCCTGCTACCCCTGAGCGAGCTCTGACTCTGTTGGTGATTCAGGGCGCTGCGAAGCACGGCTCGTACCCAACGGAGACGCCTAGGGAGTACTCTGCCTACCGGTCCATCGAATACGGCTTCACCCGGCTCACCTTCCACAACAGCTCCCACCTCAACATCGAGCAGGTCTCCGAGGACCAGGTGAGCGCTTCCGCCTCAGCAGGTCTCCGAGGACCAGGTGAGGGCTTCCGCCTCAGCAGGTCTCCGAGGACCAGGTAAGGGCTCCCGCCTCAGCAGGTCTCCGAGGACCAGGTGAGGGCTCCCGCCTCAGCAGGTCTCCGAGGACCAGGTGAGGGCTCCCGCCTCAGCAGGTCTCCGAGGACCAGGTGAGAGAACACACCAAAGCAGCTCCCACCTCGCACTCAGCGGAAGAAGAAAAAGATCTTGCAAACGAATGCATTAATTAATCCTCTTCACTTTGGTATATATATTGAGACGGGTTACACAGCACATTGGGTGGACGCGTTTCGTCTAAATGACTTTTTCGACACCCTCTCGGAAATTAAAACAATACAAACACACAAGAATAAAACTAGCACAGCAGTCTCACACTCTGTTGAAATACAGCATGCTAAGAATGCGCATTACTACAAATGATAACCTTCGATAAAAACTATTTGTCGGTACACAGTTACTGTTACATAATCATCGACGAGAATAAAAATAGCACACTTATAACGACTCGAACGGTAAGTTTTTTAAGTCAAGTTTTTAATGCTGAACACTGCTGCTGATTTTGCCCACTTAATAAACCCTACCCTGGTATTGATCGTATCGTTCGTTGTAATAAATGCCGCTTCGGTCGCTCTCCGACATCCCTTGTTCCCACAATTCGCTAACACTTTCGCCCCGTCCCAATTTGGCAAATGACTAGTGGAATGTGCGTGAACAACAAAGGCACTGTGGTCGGCGTCGTTTCGTATGTCTCGCTTGTGCTCTTTTAATCGTGTTTGGATTCCCCTACCAGTTTCTCCAATATAAGATTTGTCGCAGTTACCACACGGTACCTGATAAACTACGCTAAGTTCTCTATTTCTAGAAGTTTTCTTTTGAGTTAACTCACCTATCTTCTTTCCAGTGGTCAGTGCCACCTTGAAGCCTGTCGTTTCGAGTTTCTGAGTGATGCTTTCGGCTACTTTTGAGTTCGGTATTGAAATAAATCGTGTGTCTTTCTTTCGAGCTGTTTCGTTCCTCGTTTTGTTTCGAATGTCTAAAGCCTTCTTTTTCAAACGAATGAGAAGACCCTTTGGGTACTTCAGCTTCATGAAAGATGAAAAGATATGCCGGATTTCGTCATCGAGATATTCTTCGCTGCATATCCGGAAAGCCCTTAAAAAGAACCCCAAGACTATCCCACTTTTGACCCTCTCGCTATGGCCTGAAAAATAATGAACGTAGTCTTCCTTATTTGTAGGTTTACGATACACTTTGAATTTTGCATGACTACCACAGATGAGTATGTTCAGCACAGCGGGCTAGCTATGGGATCGCCTCTGAGTCCGGTGGCTGCTTGCCTTTATATGGAGTGGCTAGAAAAACACAGGTACCAAAATATCATGGGTGAAAATGTATTGTGGGTGCGATATGTTGACGACGTCTTAGTTGTAGCGCCAAAAGACATCGACTTGAAAACGAAACTTGACGAACTGAACGCAGTTGACCCAAATATCCAGTTCACTATAGAAACAGAGAGAAACGGCTCCATTCCCTTCTTAGATACCGAAGTAGTACGAAGTGGTAGTCATGCAAAATTCAAAGTGTATCGTAAACCTACAAATAAGGAAGACTACGTTCATTATTTTTCAGGCCATAGCGAGAGGGTCAAAAGTGGGATAGTCTTGGGGTTCTTTTTAAGGGCTTTCCGGATATGCAGCGAAGAATATCTCGATGACGAAATCCGGCATATCTTTTCATCTTTCATGAAGCTGAAGTACCCAAAGGGTCTTCTCATTCGTTTGAAAAAGAAGGCTTTAGACATTCGAAACAAAACGAGGAACGAAACAGCTCGAAAGAAAGACACACGATTTATTTCAATACCGAACTCAAAAGTAGCCGAAAGCATCACTCAGAAACTCGAAACGACAGGCTTCAAGGTGGCACTGACCACTGGAAAGAAGATAGGTGAGTTAACTCAAAAGAAAACTTCTAGAAATAGAGAACTTAGCGTAGTTTATCAGGTACCGTGTGGTAACTGCGACAAATCTTATATTGGAGAAACTGGTAGGGGAATCCAAACACGATTAAAAGAGCACAAGCGAGACATACGAAACGACGCCGACCACAGTGCCTTTGTTGTTCACGCACATTCCACTAGTCATTTGCCAAATTGGGACGGGGCGAAAGTGTTAGCGAATTGTGGGAACAAGGGATGTCGGAGAGCGACCGAAGCGGCATTTATTACAACGAACGATACGATCAATACCAGGGTAGGGTTTATTAAGTGGGCAAAATCAGCAGCAGTGTTCAGCATTAAAAACTTGACTTAAAAAACTTACCGTTCGAGTCGTTATAAGTGTGCTATTTTTATTCTCGTCGATGATTATGTAACAGTAACTGTGTACCGACAAATGACTCGGTTATAATTGACAAGTTATAACCGATTTTTTCGCGACTCTTCGAGCGTCTCGTCTACTGGAGGCGGCCCGGGATCGGGCCACCGGCGAGCACGGGCTTACGGCGGCCGGGCGGCCGGGCGGCCGAGGCCCCCAGGCGGCTGGGGCGTCGGCGCGTTGGCAGCCTGTGATTGGTGGAGCGGCCGGCCGCTCAGCGGTGTTGGCGCGGGTTTCGTTGCGGCCGCGCGCTCACTTTGGTTGAAGACGTCCTATCGGTTCGTTGACGCGGTGCTCTGTTGTTCTCGCGTTCTTTGGTGCGTCTGAGGGAGGACGAAGGTATGTGTTCGTTTCTTTTTTGGCGGTTCTTTTTGTCGTATAATTGTGGCCGTTGAGATTGTTTGTCTTTTTGGTAATTTTTGGAGGTTACCTGGGCAGGTTTGGCATGGTAACTGGCTGGTCTTTGGTTTAGAGGGGGGGTCAATGCGAAGGGGGGGGGGTCTTCGGGTAGGGTGGGTTCGGACAGGGCTGGTTCGGGCCGGGGGTGTCTGTTAATGGGTATCACTGACGGGGGTAATTAGTGGTTATGGGTATGGGCCGGGTCTTAAGGCTATTTTTTTTTTTCGTTTTTTTTTTTTATGGGGTAGGGGCGTGGTATTATCGGCGGGGGCTTACTCCTACCGATATTCATGGTAATTTGTTGGGTAGGTGTAGCGGCTGGAACGCTGGACCTGGTCATTCTGCGCTCTATTGGAGCGGAGTCAGCCAATTCATTCGCGGGGTGGCAGCTCAGGGTGGCGGACCTGGCCGGGTCAGATGGTTATGTGGTTAACCCCAAGGGCCGGTTTCCACCAATGTTTGGTGGCGGTTGAGGGGTGTTAGGGCTGTCGCCTCGTTATGCCTGGTGTTGGTTGAACTGTGGTTCCCATACGGGTGAGCGGCTTCTGGCGTAAGGTTTCCCACGCGAGAGCACCCCGCGGATGGTTGGCTGGTGGTGATGTTTGGCCCTGTCAATGCGTTATGCTCCGCTCATTCATAATGGTTGCGAGATGCTAGGGTCTTGATATGGGTACTTGGTTCGGGGTGGAAGGTTATGCATTTATTCTCCTTTCCCTGAGGGAGTGGAATGTGCCGGGTACGTTTGGGTCCTAACATGGTACCTAGTTCGGATACTTTTCCTTGGTGCCTTGGGGGGGGGGGTCTCCCGGGGGCGGTGGGGGGTGAAATCAGGGAAGGGTTTGTAGGGTTTGGGGGGAATCTTAAGCACGTGTATTGGGGAAATGGGGATTTTCCCATCCAGATAGGGGTTAGTGAAGGGCGGTCTTTGACTGGCTCACGTCCCTCCTCAGATGAGGCTTTTAGTGCTGGGGTCCAGCCACGCCAACACCATGCGGCGGGCGTTGGCCACCGTGGGTCACCGCGGCGGTCATCATGTGGCCGCGGTGGGGATCGGGGGAGCGCGCCTGGGGTCCACGAGGGACCGCCGGCGACTGGTGCGCATCGCTGAGGAGGAGCGGGCGGAGGCGGTGCTCCTCCTTCTAGGCGGCAACGACCTCTGTGCTAGGGATTGTGACCTGCGAGAGATGGCAAGGCAGCTGATCGAGCTTGGTGGGGAGCTGTGCGGGGCCGGCGCCAGGGTTGTATATTTTTTCCCGTTCTTGCCCCGCCAGGTCGTACGGGGGGTTTCTCCGGAGCTCTATGAGACGAGGAGGGCGGCGGCCAATAGGATTTGGGCGTCCCGGTTTCGCGGTCCGCCGGTGACATTTGTCAATATGCCGGTGGATGTGGGGATGATAGGTCGGGATGGTGTCCACCTATCGGGGAGGGGGCAGCGAGTGGTGCTGCGGGCGGTTGGTAATATACTAAAAGAGGAAGCCTAGGCCACGCTTGTTTTTCATACGCCCGGGAGGGGGTGGGGGGAGGGGTGGGGCAGGGGTGGCAGGATTGGGATTGAGGCGGTTTCTAGGGGGGGGGGGGCTCGTCTCTGCGGTTTTTCTGGATTCTGGTCCAGGTGTCTTTTATGCAGGTGAGTGGGCCGTGACGTTTTTTCTTTGTGAGGGGGGGGGGTCTCTAGCTTTAGCTCCGTCGGTGTGGCGAATGTTTTAAAGATTTTCCGCGTTAGTGTTCGCCAATGAGTTTTGGTGATTACACGAAAGGTTTCGTTACAGGCCCATTCAGCCACGTCTGTTACTCGAAATGTGGAGAGCCGATAACTTCATCGTGAGGGATGCTCCTTTTTATGCTACATGTTTTTTCTTCTCCCCCTTTTTTGGGATCTGTCTCCCTTTTTTCTCAAGTAATTTAAGCATTTCTCTTACGTGTTTTTTTTTTCTTTCATGGTTGACGGAGCGGATGGCACCGGCTCGGAAGCGGCGCCGGACCGGCGTCGCTGAAGACACACCGGCGACCCGGCGCCCACGGCTGGGCCGGACTGTCTCTCCGGAGCCGGCGCCGGCTACGGAGGTGATCCCGACTCAGCAGCCTGCTACGTCGGCCGAGGCGACTCAGGCTTCGCGTGACTCCGCCGGGACTGCCGGAACGGACCTGCAGGAATTACAGCGCATCGTACGGGAGGCGGTAGCCGAGGAGGTGGCACGGGCGATGCCAGGTATGTCGTTCCATGGGCATGAGCCAGCCCCGTTTTTGTCCGGGGAGGTCCCAGGGGAGCCCAGTGGAGAGGGTGATGGAAGGAAGGAGATCAGTCAGTGGCCTGTGTCGCCGTCACTGCGGCAGAAAATTTTGGCTCACAAATTTGTGGACATGAAAGCGCTGCTGGGCTCCCACGAGCTCCCGGGTGGTGGGGAGGAGGAGCAGCTCGTGGTGGCTGAGGATGGTAAAATAACATGTCGGGCCCGTCAGGGAGCAGCGATGTCTGTCACTTTGTGGGCGAAGGCTTTCGCCCGTTACGCCACCGTGTACAGCGCTGAGTATCCGGAGGAGGCGGCCAGCCTTTTCGGATATATGTCCACGGTGCTCAATCTGTCTGGCCAGGGACTGGGTACAGCATGGAAAGACTACGACGAGTCATTCCGTAAAGCTAGAGAGCTGGACCCAAGTCGGTACCCGTGGCACCGCTCGTCCCCTACCATCTGGATGGCGTCTGTCGCGCGGGGCCTCGGTTCCGCACCCATGAGCACGGGCAGGGCAGCTCAGTCGGCCCCGGCGCGGCGACAGTCTGGATTTCGGTGCTGCTTTGCATTCAACTCCATGCAGGGCTGTCTGCGCCCCAGCTGCACGTTTGGCCACCGTTGCATCAGGTGTGGAGGGGATCATCCTGCCCCTCGATGCCGCGGGAGTGCTCCGCCAGGCGGTATGCCAGGACGAACGCCGCAAGGGGCACCGGGGCGCTGATCATCAGTTTTCTCCAGGGCTACAGACGACGGGCGTTTCGGACACTGATCCGGGCAGCTCGGTGGTCTGCCCGGAGTTGCCCATCCCCACGGCTGGCCCGGGCAGCTCGGTAGTCTGCCCGGGACAGGCCGTCACCACAGCAGACCCGGGCAGCCCGGTAGTCTGCCCGGGGCATCCTTCTGCAACGGCCCAGGGCAGCTCGGTAGTCTGCCCGGGGCAAGCCAGCTCCTCCGTGGACCCGGGCAGCCCGGTAGTCTGCCCGGGGCATCCTTCTGCAACGGTCCCGGGCAGCTCGGTAGTCTGCCCGGGGCAACTCATCTCAACGGCCCAGGGCAGCTCGGTAGTCTGCCCGGGGCAAGCCAGCTCCTCAGTGGACCCGGGCAGCCCGGTAGTCTGTCCGGGGCATCCTTCTGCAACGGTCCCGGGCAGCTCGGTAGTCTGCCCGGGGCAACTCATCTCAACGGCCCAGGGCAGCTCGGTAGTCTGCCCGGGGCAAGCCAGCTCCTCAGTGGACCCGGGCAGCCCGGTAGTCTGTCCGGGGCATCCTTCTGCAACGGTCCCGGGCAGCTCGGTAGTCTGCCCGGGGCAACTCATCTCAACGGCCCAGGGCAGCTCGGTAGTCTGCCCGGGGCAAGCCAGCTCCTCAGTGGACCCGGGCAGCCCGGTAGTCTGCCCGGGGTTTGCTCATTCTGCGGTGGCCTCGGGCAGCTCGTTAGTCTGCCAGAGGGTGGAGGCCGGTGGGGCAGTTGGGGGTACTGGTTTGGTGCCGACGAACAACGCGGTTTTGTTCTTCCCGCCTGCTGCGTCAGGGACTGCGTCCAGGAGCCCAGGATCGTCCGTTCCAGGCGGGACGCCGGCGTCTACGAGGAGTCATTTGTGTTTTCCCCTCACTGTGGGGAGTGGGAGGGGTCAATCTGTTTTTCCTTTTGTAAATGTGGCCATGCTCGATAAACTCCTTCAAGGCTATGATGCGGCCAAGAAGAGGTACCTCATGGAGGGGTTTGTGCATGGGTTTTCCTTGGAGTGTGATGTGTCAGTGTCTGGGGATTGTGGGCGGAATTTGTCATCATGTGACATGGCGCCAGGGCAGGTGGATAGTTACCTTGCCAAGGAAATTGGGTTAGGCAGGGTAATTGGGCCGTATAGCGCTGTCCCGTTCGACAGGTGGAAAATTTCTCCGGTGGGCCTGGTACCGAAGGCATCCGCAGGCGAGTACAGGGTCATTCACCATTTGTCTTACCCCTGCGGTGACTCCGTAAATGATAGCATTCCCCGGGAGTGTGTGTCTGTCAGTTACGGGTCGGTTGACGACGCCGTGTTGTCAATCATGGAGCGCGAATCGGTCGCATTTTTAGCTAAATGTGATCTGGAGTGCGCCTACCGCATCCTCCCAATCCGCCCGGAGGAGCGGGGTCTGCTTGGTTTTCGCTGGCGAGATAAATTATATTTTGATTGTGCCCTACCCATGGGGTGCTCCTCAAGTGCTGCGATTTTTCAGAGATTCAGTGATGCCTTGGTTTGGATAGCCAAAAAGAAATTTGGTTGTACGTCCATCGTTAACGTTTTGGACGATTTCTTGTTCATTGAGGATTCGGAGTGTTTCGGGAAGCTTGCTTTGGGGAGTTTCCAAAGGATGACTGATTTATTAGGCGTTCCGCTGAAGGCTTCAAAGACGGTGGCGCCTTGCACTTCTCTTACGTTTCTCGGTCTCGAGCTGGACACAGCTCGGCAACAGATAACACTGCCTCGCGAGAAGGTAGACTCCATGCTTTGTGATGTGGAAGCCGCGGTGCGTAGGAAGTCGATTACTCTGAGGGACCTTCAATCTGTTATTGGAAAACTCAATTTTGCGTGTCTTGCGGTTCCCATGGGCCGGCCGTTTCTTCGCAGGTTAATAGATTTGACCCGTGGAACTTTTGTGGGTTGGCACCGAATTAGCATCACCACTCAGGCTAGGAAGGACTTGGAGGCATGGAGTATTTTTTTGCGTTCCTTCAATGGACGGTCTATGTTCTCCCATCGGTATTGGGATGAAGCGTTGGTGATTGAGGTGGTCACAGACGCGTCCGGGGCCGTGGGTTTTGGGGCTATCTGTCAGAACTCGTGGTTGTTGGGTGTCTGGCCCCCGCAGCTGGTACGGGAGTCTATAGCTGTTAAGGAGGTCGTCCCTGTGGTGCTTGCTTTGCATACCTGGGCATCGCGGTTGAGTGGTCGGTGTGTCCGTGTTGTTTCTGACAATATGTCCGTTGTGTGTGCGATGAACGCTCAGTCGTGTAGGAATCCTAGATTGATGGGTTGGGTGAGACGTCTGTTTCTGTTATGTGTGCTACACAACGTTCAGGTGTCTGCTGTGCATGTCAGGTCGAAGGCGAATGCATGCGCTGACGCGCTCTCTCGGGGGCTTCCGCAGCGTTTCAGGGGACTGATGCCCGGCGCAGATCGGGAACCCACCCCTTGGGACTGGTCGGCCTTCGGCGACCTGCTGTAGTAGAAAGTCTCATGGATTTTGCTATCGCTCGCTCCACGAAGACCGCGTATGGCAAAGTGTGGGAGAGCGTAGCTTCGGTCTGCGAGTTCACCGGGAGCCAGTGGTTCCCGATGTCGGTGGGGGCTGTTTTGGACTATCTGGCCTTTCTTTTCGAGGAGGGTCGCAGTGCTTCGACCATGTACTCTCACGCTTCGGCGATCGCTTATGGTCACAAGCGTAGGGGCCTGGCCGACCCCACGGTGGATTTTCGGGTGCGGCAGGTTTTGGCAGGGGCCAAGAAACGGCGGCTCTCGATGGATGCGCGGAGGCCGCTTTCGCTGGACGAGCTGGGACAGCTGTGTGATGCCTTGTATCGATTGGGTTTGGACAGGTTGGAGCGACTGGCTTTTAGGGCAGTCTTTTTGTTGGGTTTCTTTGGGCTGCTGCGGCCTGGCGAGCTAGTCTTGGGGGCTAGCCCAGGGCACACTATACGCATGTCCGATGTCAAGCTGGCTGATGGCGAGCTGAATGTGACTATCCCATCCTCCAAGACTGCAGCGCGGCCGGCTACCATCAGTTTGCAGGCACGGCCGTCTTTTGCGCTGTGTCCCGTTCGCGCCGCTTTTGAGTTTGCGGGGGCGCGGGGTGCGGCCCCTGGCCCGTTCTTCTTGGACAGGTATGGGGTGCCGATCACGTCGGGTCGTCTGTCGACGATCATGAAGCGCGCTGCGCGGGTCGCCGGCTTGGGCGACGCGGGAGTTTCAGGGCACTGCTTGCGCATTGGTGGGGCCTCTCACGGAGCCCTTAAGGGCCTCTCGGAGCTGCAGCTGTCGGTAGCCGGCCGTTGGCGTTCCAACGCAGTCCGTCGTTATGTGCGACGAACCACCTCTGTTCTGAGTGTCACGTAAGTCTCTGCAGGTGTGACCGTGTGTTTGGTGAATCGGTGCGGGGTCAGGTCAGGTGTTTCATTTGGTTGTTGTACGTCTGCGGGTTGGTCCTCGCTTCGGCAGCTTGCGTTTTTGGTGTGTGTTTGGAAGTTACACGTACTCTGTACTCCATATCTGGTGTGTGGGGGGTAATATATCTTTGTTGGCAGCTTCCCTGTTCCCATGCTGGTTCTTCCCGTGGACTTCGCGCCGGCGTGAGGTAATCGCTTCCTTCTGCAAGGTACGTACTTAGCTGTGGAGATCGCCGATCCACCTTGGCGGTGGTGACGGCCATTACAGTTTGGCGGGTTCTGTTTCCCCCGCAGTCTTGCGCTTTTTCGCTCTGTCCCCCAGGGGCGATCACCGGGGGGGGGGGGGGGGGTCCCTGTAGTGGGCGCATTGGTGTCTTGGGGGGAGGTCTGTATTGGTGGGGGACACCATTGCGCCTCGCGGTGGGGGGAGGGGGAGTGGTAGCCCGTTAGCTGGGCAGTCTCTGGTGAGACTTGTGTTGTTGTTTTTATCCTGTGTGTTTCTCTTGGGCTGAATATACCAATAGCCCCTGTTGTACAGTTGCGGTGTTTTTATGGGGATGGCTTTGGGGTATGGATGGCGCGACAGAGGTTGGTCTGAGTAGCCAGCTAAGACCCCCCTTTTTGTTTTTTGACAGCACGAAGAGGAAGAGAAAAATGACTCGGTTATAATTGACAAGTTATAACCGATTTTTTCGCGACTCTTCGAGCGTCTCGTCTACTGGAGGCGGCCCGGGATCGGGCCACCGGCGAGCACGGGCTTACGGCGGCCGGGCGGCCGGGCGGCCGAGGCCCCCAGGCGGCTGGGGCGTCGGCGCGTTGGCAGCCTGTGATTGGTGGAGCGGCCGGCCGCTCAGCGGTGTTGGCGCGGGTTTCGTTGCGGCCGCGCGCTCACTTTGGTTGAAGACGTCCTATCGGTTCGTTGACGCGGTGCTCTGTTGTTCTCGCGTTCCCCGCCCTCCCACCACTACTTGGGGGTCTTTTTTTTACACGCATCACACTCGTAAATAAAGATGGGTTTTTTCCACAAAATGTGGTTTTTCCCCAGTTAGGTCCCCCGGTTTTTTTCTAGTTAGGACTTTTTCCGGGGGAGGACACACACGACACGGGTGTCTAGGTCGGGGGGGGGGACACCATTGCGCCTCGCGGTGGGGGGAGGGGGAGTGGTAGCCCGTTAGCTGGGCAGTCTCTGGTGAGACTTGTGTTGTTGTTTTTATCCTGTGTGTTTCTCTTGGGCTGAATATACCAATAGCCCCTGTTGTACAGTTGCGGTGTTTTTATGGGGATGGCTTTGGGGTATGGATGGCGCGACAGAGGTTGGTCTGAGTAGCCAGCTAAGACCCCCCTTTTTGTTTTTTGACAGCACGAAGAGGAAGAGAAAAATAGTTTTTATCGAAGGTTATCATTTGTAGTAATGCGCATTCTTAGCATGCTGTATTTCAACAGAGTGTTCAGTGTGAGACTGCTGTGCTAGTTTTATTCTTGTGTGTTTGTATTGTTTTAATTTCCGAGAGGGTGTCGAAAAAAGTCATTTAGACGAAACGCGTCCACCCAATGTGCTGTGTAACCCGTCTCAATATATATATTTGTCTATTACTACTCACTTTGGTATGCCAACAGAAAATGGATGATTT
The DNA here is from genome assembly GCF_019059575.1 of Amphibalanus amphitrite. Classification (NCBI taxonomy): domain Eukaryota; kingdom Metazoa; phylum Arthropoda; class Thecostraca; order Balanomorpha; family Balanidae; genus Amphibalanus; species Amphibalanus amphitrite. Next base: position 299,235 of record NW_024882051.1, read on the forward strand.
TCCATACGTCAGCGTCCATTTGAGTCTGTGCACAGATGAGGTCCCACTTTGGTACCGCATTGCGCTTCATTTTAGGAGCGCTATGTGACATCTCGCGCTGTCATTGGCTGCCGTGTGTCCTCAGGGAGGGGCCATCATCGACTCGACCTGGCTGAAGAAGACGGCCCACGTGCCCTACCACCAGCTCACTAGGACGGAGCGCGGCTTCCTGAAGCTGTAGGTGGAGCTGCAGCTTCTGGCGGGCGTGGAATAGAGATCGGTGCTGGTCGCTTTGCTTCAGTGTCTTTGTTCATTCGAATTCCTGCTGTTGATAGGAATATTTCGTCAATCGGACATATGTGGTCGAAAATGTTGCCTACTGATGTGCCATGACGTAAAATACACTGATTAGTGTAGAATAGGCCCTGTTTGACCCCTCCCCGTGCCGAGCCCCGATCAGGGCCATCCCGTTTATTCGTGAGTCGTGGTTGCTGGAAACGTCTCAATGAAACAGAGTTGAAACTTGACCCTGACCTTTTACTTATCCGAACCTTTGGTGTCCAGCTTATCTTGGGTCACTGACGGTCCAGGAGACATTTTGATTATATTTATCTCTATCAAGTTCATGACTACATAATTTGTAGTTTTCTGAGAAATTTTCCTAAAAATCATAGAAATTATTTCCTTTCAATTTCTCGGATGTGATGTATATGGAAGTGAAATGCAAAAGCTATGATGATTACCCAGCCAGCAAATTTGGTCTGGGCCGTAGCTGGTTTTATTTTGGCTAGCTCCGGCATTTGCTCCGGCCGAAGTACGGGCAAGGTCTGGGGCTGAACTGGAGCTGACACACGACCCCAGAGCTCGCCCGCACCACAGCCGTATCAGCCGTGCAATACCTCAGCCGTACTTCAGCCACAGTAAGCCAGAGCAGCAGCGAGGCAGCCGGACCTGGCCGTGGGGAGCCGGACTTGAGCCGTGGCAGGGCGCCGAACTTGAGCTATACTTGGCGGTCCGAAACCATATCAACTCGCGAGCGCTACGGCAAAGGCTGGCTAACCGGAATAGAGCAATATCGACCCAAACCCCGGCTCTGACGGCGTTCCGTTTATACCGGCCCAAATCTGGCATGACGGAGTTGCCCGGGCAAAACGGACTTGACCAAACCAAATTGCTGACTGGGTAAATGCTTTTGGGAGTAGGTCGACGATGAAGTACATAGGTAGATTCTCCGAACAGTGCATTTATACTGATCAAAACCGGTGCAAAGTGATGCGGGCGCGGTCCTTCTGCGACCTTAGACCTTCCTTACGTTTACCACTTACCAGATAATAAAAACGATCATTATGTACAAAGGCGGGAAAATAAACAAAACTTCAACAACAAATTGTATTTTAAGAGAATCAAATAGCTGATAACATTGTAGCTACTTATTATGCGAGGCATATCATTAAAGTCGATTCAGCGAAGTAATTTATAGGCACCCAGCAAGTCAATAAAAGTGGAGTCGTGCCAAGTGTCGGACTGCTAACATTGTAATAACATCGACACAGTGGCCAGGATGGCACTCGAGGCAGCCGCTCTCGGGGTCTGGCGCCACCATGAACACTGGCAGAATCACCCTGGCAGAGATATCTGCCGAATCCATTTTGTCTATTTAACTAATGTTTACCATCATTACTTCATGTTTCATACCTGCACATGGTTTATGGTGTGTCATTAGCCGTTTTCACGATGTGCTACCTGGCGAAGGCACCAAGCTTGATCAAATCTAACCAAATTTCTTTTACAGCAAATATCTTTATATCAAGAATTTATTTCAATATTTTCCTCGAGGATACCTTATGTATGAAGATGTGACAAATTAGCATATTAGCAGCTATAGGCTGACAAACCTAAGAAAGAACGGAGCTAAGGCACCTCGAAGCACCTAACACGTGCATCGGACGTTGGAGATAGCCTACCTGTGCTTAAATTTACAGAAATTATGTCGGGCATACTAGAAGTGATCTATAGAGGCACGTGCACTAACAACTGTTAGGCTTTAAATCCATTTTTTCTTAGTTTTGTCAGACTATAGTGCAGCTTAAGCCAAAAAAAAATAATAAGAATCAACTAAGAACCTAATTTAGCCAAATCACACCAATTGTGATCAAACGTGCCGCTGTGAAAACGGCTAAAACAATGAAGTAACTTAAAATACAAAAGGCGTATTTTATATTGCAATTTGTTATTGAAAGGTATTTTGTTAAATGAAAACTAAATCCAATAACTCATCTTAATTTTAAACTTGTATTGTATATAACTGTTTTCTGAAAAGGATATAAATAATGAGTGGTACTGAAGAAATGTACTTTGGCTCCGATATATTACCCGATGATTCGATTGACCTTAAATCAACTGATTTCACCACCGTTCGACCATTCACCAAGAGCGGAACACGAGTATAATATTAAGCCTGTAAAGCTTTTGAAAACCTGCGAAGCGATAAAAGTCCATCCCCGATCAGAAATGGGAATACTCTCGGTCTTTGTTACCGCCCTCGATCTTGGTTCTAAAACATCGTGAGAAATGTCTGTATGGTACAACGTGCATATCAATGAAATAATCAACTCCTGTTACATTAATGAGCCCATAACATACTGGCATCAGCTCGTACATGTTGCAATTTTTTTAAAATATCCCCCTTAGCAGCAACAGCTACAGGCTCCCCGAGTACAGTTATGAATCACAACGGTTGATATTTCTATCAAGTGGGTACGGATTAAGCTCGTATTCTACGTAGACAAGGCAGACCCCTATACATTTGTTTTTAGCTCACGCTTGCTAAGGGAAGGCCCACGCGCTGTGCTTGTGACGCCGATGTATGAACTCTGCTGATTCCGAGAGGCCGAGGCGCTGGTTCGGGTGACGGGGACGCGCCGCCGGCCGCCAGGTGGGCGACTACCTACAGGTAGCCGGCACGCGTCTGTCTCAGGTCGCCGTAGGCCTTGTGGGTGTCCTTGCGGATCCAGAAGTCGTCGATGATGGCGCCGTCCTGCGAACACGCCAGTCGGCCAGCCGGTCGTCAGTCACAGACGCGCCAGTCGGCGGGCTCCGGCATGGGCGCCGGAACGGGGAGGGCACCGTGCCCCCCCCTTTGCATTTTAACATTAGCCCTATGGGCGATGCATGGAAAGAATGGGACCCAAAGTCGGCAGTGCCCCCCCCCCCTTAACCCACGAGCCGCTGGGGGGGGGCATAAAGTTGCCCCCCTTTACGTTTTGTGAAATATCTCCGAAACCTGATGAGCTACGAACGTGAAACTTGGCATAGCTTCAAATGAATACCTAGGTAATGTTTGAGGAAAGTTTGGTGGTTGTAGCACCTAAGATGACGTCACAGTGACGTCATAAAGTTTTGTCGTTTTCCAATATGGACCGTTTCTGATGACGCTGAGCATGAAACTCAACTGTAAATGAACTAGACAGCACCTGCTGTCATCCTAAAACATCTAACTACACTTCCATCTAGTTTCTGACCAATATATAATCGACCCTTTATATTCGGTCCCATATATCTGATGTATCGTGAGGAATATGAGAGTCGCAAATCTATAATTTCACTTATGACGTCACTGTGACGTCATTTCAAATGGGATCGACAGGTGGACATGACGTACCTTGTCGTCGGACCTGCTGCAGGTGGACGTGACGTACCTTGTCGTCGGAGACCTGCTGCAGGTGGACGTGCGAGCCGTTGTGGAAGGTGAGGCGCGTGTAGCCGTAGTCGGAGCTGCGGAACGCGCTCCAGGCCGGCACCGTGGCGTTGAACGGGTCCACCCGCTCCTTGCAGCCCTGCACAGACACATACGGGCCGAGGCCGTGGTAAAACACGAGCGTGAATATAATGTTGAACAATGTCAGCCATTTCGATCCACGACAAACAAATTTCCTCTATTTACGCGCCCGAGACGTAAGGGCACCATCGCGCGCCCGCCGCACCGTCTCCTCACTTCTTTTGCTAGATCGCCCATGTCGAAACGATGCTGTACCGTAGGTCGTTCACGTTGTTTTTGGGCTCGGAAGACTAGGTTTTACATGATATACCAGCTCAAGAGCCCATGACATGGGCGTCGAAAGCGGGTGGGGGGGGGACAGGGAGGACGCGTCCCCCCAGTCGAGGGATCTGGGGAGACGTCCCCTAAAAAAAATCACTGATGAATGTTTTAAAATCGCTATTTGCAACGGATATTCACAATGCAGCTAGGTTAACAGAAATCAAGCTTATTTGAAAGAATGCTGATGCTGGTCAGTTCGACCGTACACAAATAAGACCTCAGGTACTTCATCAGCTTATGACATTCGGACCGGTCAGAGACCGGTAGGCAAGGGCAGCGCCACAGGGGAGGGGACGGAGGGACTTCTCCCAGGCCACGGAGTGGAGGGTTATCCCCTACCGTTTTGTTTATTGCTTTCGGTCTAATGCTTTTAAATGCTTTTTTCTAATTCAAACACATAAAGGGTGCGCAAAAAGTTCTGACCCAGTTCTGTACTTCGATAAACCAATGCAATCGGAGTGGATATTATCAACGCTAACACCAAATACTGGTTTGCATTATCAAAGCAGATGCTTTCACTCGCCTCATGCGCGCTATAACCCCCTTACCGGCAATGACCTTCTCCACACGGAGACGGAAAGACTTGCATGTCTTGATGATGTAGGTGGGGTCCTTCGTCTCCCACATCTTCATGATGTGTGCCTTCAGGGCTTAAAATTGGGATCTGACACTCCCTGGAGCTCATCTTGCAAAACGCTCTAGATGCTCATGTATCATCAACGCTATAGGCCTGACAGCTCTTCCCGCGAAACCTTTTTTTGTCGAAAACGGCAAAACATGACGTCAGTCTGACGTCATTTGCGGCCAACCTATCATAGCCTTTGAAAAATTTTGGTCACAATGTGCAAAATTGATGCCCGGGAGGGTACTGAAAGTTTGGTGACGATCGATCGGCGCAGCGGTTCTGGAGATAGGTATATCGAAAAGTCTGAAGGGGGGGCAAAAATTAACCCCCCACCAGGGCACGGGTTAAGAGTCTTGAGGCCAGAGTGCTCAGCGACCAACAACCAGTGGTGAACCCAGGAGAGCAGGAGTGGCGGATGTGCGCCTCACATTTCACGCGCCCTCTGGGGGTCTTGGATTTCCACGCCCTGCTGGGGAGGGGGTGAGAGGGCGTTTGAAGTTTGAAAAAAAAACTTCTAACTCGCCTCCTGGGTCACGTAACAATATGCGAAAGGCGGCGTTCGAAAGAGCGTCAAAAATAATGACGAAACGATTTGGTCACGTTTTTGGTCAGGTCAAAGGTCAGGGCACCAGAGTTTGAAGGCCAAATTTTGAATTCAAATTTCACTGATTTACGGGTTGAATGTCGACACTTTTAAAGAAGCCGACGCATAACTCAGGAACCAATAGAGTTACAGCGCTACAAAAAGCACAATCGATATCCTTAGCGCTCTTTCGGAATATTTCTCGCAGATTTGACCTATCGTCAACGGTTTTGCCTGCAGGGGCAAAACTGCCAAAATAGACGATTTTTGCCGAAACAGTTTTTCTGCAATAACTTTTGACGCAAGCCTTGCACGAGCTTACCTTTACCGGCACCGTGTTCCTCTCATCAAAACACATAGGATGAATAACAATTTGACCTTGAAAGGTCAACTTGAGAAGTTGACCTCAGGTCAAGGTCATGACCTGACCGGAAAGGGTCATGGTGCATATCAGTCGACCTGTATCGTCGAGTTTAACACTTCTTAGGCGTTTTCATCGCTCTAGCATAGCATGCATCTATCAAAGGTTATTCGCGAAAAACTGTTAGATAGATACCTACCATTCGTGACCTCAGGGGCATAAACAGGGGGTCACGGGTGCCATTTTCATGTTCAGTGCGTCAACGTTACTTGTAATTATGTGTTTGAAAGTGTTTAGAATGACTTTCGTCCAAAAGAAGCGCCTTTGAATTTTCTCCCAATTGGGAGAAATCGGTGACCTTGGGTTACCGATATTAAATTCCGAGATACGTAAACATTTTGTACGTACTTACATAGGTAGGCTCTGTTGCTACCTATGTAAGTACGATCGCTGAGAGTTTCAAAGCGATCGGTCACTCGGTGTAGCTATGTCAAACATTACCTAAAACCTTTTATGAGGTGAGGTCACTTGAAGTGACCTGGTAAACTGACCTTTAATGACCTTGGTTTGAAATTTTTTCAACAACAAGTGTAGAATTGATGCATGATAAGGTGTGCCAAAAACGGCGGTGGCCGTTTTTTGAGATATTTGTGAAAATCACGGGAGGGAGGTATTCACCCCCCCCCCCCCCCCCCCAGCAGGGCGCGGATCAATATAGGCAGAGGACGGACGCATAAAAAATGAGCTAGGTACACTGTAAGCATTGGAGACAACTGTGTTAACTGGATGCACAAATTAGCTGATAGGTGTGCGCCAGTCCATTTCAAAATAAAGTGACTTTTTCTATGGGTAAATCTTTGTGGCGCACCCAAAGCGCGATCTCGCCGTCGATTGGCTCTAATTGACCAATAACTATTCAGAGGACCAATCGAATAGGAAGCTATGGCCCACGGTATTCCTCCGAGATACCACAGTGACATTGCGTGTTCAATGTACGAGTATGTACATACATGCGGCTGATAGACAACCCTGTGTTACCGGCCGACGACTCTACAGAACGACTCGCTCCCATGGTAGCAACGTGTAGCGACGCGATGGCCAAAGGTACGCACATTCCGAAATGGCCTGGTGGGATTCATTGGAAAACGGTTGCCTCCAGGAATGGACACCTCCAGCCACCCCACACATCCAACCACACACGCGGACGCTCCCGTGAGAACTGCGCATAGTTAGGCGCGCCTCCCCCGCTCGATGGCCGTGAATAATTGGTGCCGGCACCGGCGGCGGTCCGACAGGCCGGGCAGTCGGCGCCGACGACAGTCAGCGCGAGGGAGCGGCGGGGGCTGCCAGTGCCGGCGTCCGGCCGCGTGCCAGTTCACCGCCGCCGTCCGGCCGCACCGCCGGCGGTACTCCGGAACAGCAGAGGCTCCCAGCGGTACTCCGGAACAGCAGAGGCTCCCGGCGGTACTCCGGGACAGCAGAGGCTCCCGGCGGTACTCCGGGACAGCAGAGGCTCCCGGCGGTACCCCGGGATAGCAGAGGCTCCCAGCGGTACTCCGGGACAGCAGAGGCTCCCGGCGGTACTCCGGGACAGCAGAGGCTCCCGGCGGTACCCCGGGACAGCAGAGGCTCCCAGCGGTACTCCGGGACAGCAGAGGCTCCCGGCGGTACTGCGGGACAGCAGAGGCTCCCAGCGGTACTCCGGGACAGCAGAGGCTCCCGGCGGTACTCCGGGACAGCAGAGGCTCTCGGCGGTAGTCCGGGACAGCAGAGGCTCCCAGCGGTACTCCGGGACAGCAGAGGCTCCCGGCGGTACTCCGGGACAGCAGAGGCTCCCAGCGGAGCGCTACTGCGGGACAGCAGAGGCTCCCAGCGAAGCGGCCGACACTCCTGGCTTCGAGCCGACAGCAGACGCCCTCAGTACAGTAGCAGCGGCGACTTCCCCGCCGACAGCGGCCTTCTTCGAGAGATTGGCGACTCCCGCTGAGACAGTGCCGGCTCTCCGGGAGATCGGCGCTCCCCTCCCAGGCAGCGGCGACTCCCCCGCCGACAGTGGCTCCCTCCGAAAGATCGGCGCGGCCCGACGGTCACCGCGCCGGTCCTCAGACGCCCGGTGGACTGCAGGCGCCCCACAGAGACCGGTCGGCACGGGCGCCCCACAGAGACCGGTCGGCAAGGGCGCCCCACAGAGACCGGTGAACACGGGCGCCCCACAGAGACCGGTGGACTGCAGGCGCCCCACAGAGACCGGTGGACTGTAGGCGACCCACAGAGACCGGTCGGCACGGGCGCCCCACAGAGACAGGTGAACAAGGGCGCTCCACAGAGACCGGTCGGCACGGGCGCCCCACAGAGACCGGTGGACTGCAGGCGCCCCACAGAGACCGGTGGACTGTAGGCGCCCCACAGAGACCAGTCGGCACGGGCGCCCCACAGAGACCGGTCGGCACGGGCGCCCCACAGAGACCGGTCGGCACGGGCGCCCCACTGAGACCGGTGAACACGGGCGCCCCACAGAGACCGGTGGACTGCAGGCGCCCCACAGAGACCGGTCGGCACGGGCGCCCCACAGAGACCGGTGGACTGCAGGCGCCCCACAGAGACCGGTGAACACGGGCGCCCCACAGAGACAGGTGAACACGGGCGCCCCACAGAGACCGGTCGGCACGGGCGCCCCACAGAGACCGGTGGACTGTAGGCGCCCCACAGAGACCGACCGGGTGCCAACGGCGCCCGGAGCCAACGCGTCGGACATGCGGCGGTGCTCGGTCACGTTTTTCCGATGCACGAGTCGGCACAAACTGCTGTTTCTCGTTCTCCTGGCCGTCGTTATAGCGACAAATATCGCCGTGCTGATGTTCAACAAAAAAGGTAAGCTAGCTATCACCCCACTCACTTGCCTCAAAACGTAACGGTTAGATTGGAAATTGTAGTCATTCCACTGTCATACATTCCTTATTTCGCTCCCACCCCTACTCCCGGGAGGCAGAACCGCACATAATTGCCCGTCTAATCAATGCCCCATTGAGCATATTTAGGGTGAGACGGCTGAGAAGCCATTTTACATCCGACACACAGATTTGTGACTGAAAGCTGCTGATGTGCTTCAAAAAGATTGTGCTATGATGCCCGACGCAGATATCCGAAATCATAGTCGATAGTTAGTCTTTATTTGTTTCGGCGGTCTGTCTCGACTGACCTCAACCCTCTCTGCCCACAGAGCAGAGCCGCCGGGGGCTGGCGGCGCGGCGGCCGTCGGGCGTGCCCTCCGCGCCGGCGGCCAGCAGCCGGGCGCCGCCGGCGGCGACCTCCACAGCGCGGCCGGCCGCCGCCGCCGTGCTGGTCGTGTCGTACGAGGGCGCCGGCGGCTCGGCCGTGTCGCACCTGCTGAACCTACTGCCGGGCGTGTCGCACCACCACCAGCCGCTGTCGGCGCTCGACGAGGAGGGCGCGCACAGCGGCACGGCGCCGCTGCCGGCCGGCGCCCTCTCCGACGGCCTGCGGCTGCTCGATGACACGCTGCACTGCAACGTGACGCGGCACGACCGCCTCTTCAGCGCCGAACACCTGCTCCGACAGCACGCGCTGCGCACCGTCTTCCTGCGCACCTGCGTGCCGAACAACGTCTCGGTGTCGGCGTGCCTGGGGCGCGTGTGCCGCGCCGCCGGCACCGTGTCGGCGCACGTGATCCGGCCGATGGTGGCCGACCTGGCGCCGCTGCTGTCCCGCTGGCGGCCGCGACTGCGCCTGCTGCTGGTGCAGCGCGACCCGCGCGCCGTGCTGGCCAGCCGGCGGCGGCGCGGCCGCGGCCTGCCGCTCACCACCGCCGACCAGTGGCGGCACGCGGCGCGCCAGCTCTGCTCCCGAATGCTGCACGACGTGGAGGCGAGCGATCGCGAGGAGGCGCTCCAGCCGGGCCTCAGGAAGGTCGTCCTCTTCGAGCATCTGTTGGAGGTCCGTACCAGCGCCGCACAAACTCACTCATGCTCACATAGCTCAATCGATTCAGGTAGAAGCGTTCTGCTTTCCTCGCGGTCACACACCAGCGGACCCGTCCGGTGCCGGCGGTGTATGACCGCTGACTGCTGACCGTTGTATGATTGCTGACCGCTGACCGGTGTATGACCACTGACTGCTGACCGCTCACCAGTGCATGACCGCTGACGCTGACAGCTAACCGGTGTATGACCGCTGACTGCTGACCGCTGACCGGTGTATTTATGACCGCTGACCGCTGACCGCTGACCGGTGTATGACCGCTGGCTGCTGACCGCTGACCGGTGTATGACCACTGACCGCTGACCGGTGTATGACCACTGACCGGTGTATGACCGCTGACCGGTGTATGACCGCTGACTGCTGACCGCTGACCGGTGTATTTATTACCGCTGACCGCTGACCGGTGTATGACCGCTGACGCTGACCGCTGACCGGCGCCCGTTTCTAGCGTCCCCAGGAGGTGGCGCGGCTGGTGTACGAGTTCCTCGGTCTGCCGGTGAGCCCAGCCCAGCTGGCCGCCGTGCTGGGCCGGGCGGCGCTGCGGCCGCCACGCGCCGACGCCTGGCGCGCAGAGGTGCCCGAGCCGCTGGCGCGCGCCGCCGACGCCGGCTGCGCCCACTTCTACGACGCCAGCATGTACTCTGCGGTGGCGGAGAGCGGCGACCTGCAGCGCGACGGCGCGCTCCACGGCGGGCTGCCCGGGCGCGGCAGCGACGTCATCTGAGATTCGGCCGGACGGACGGACGGACGGACGGCCGGCACAACGCTAAGGCTGACGCTCCTGCGCGGAGAGGTCCAAACGCGCGGCCACTCGCAAGGATAGGTACCCGTACTTTAGAGCGGGTCTCGGGGTGCATCCTCCGTCCGAGTTCTCACGGGGTGCACTCGGCGCACTGTGCAGTGTCGCTGGCGGGGCGGTGCACTGAGTGTGCAGTGTAGCTGGCGGGGCGGTGCAGTGCAGCTGGCGGGGCGGTGCACTGAGTGTGCAGTGTCGCTGGCGGGGCGGTGCACTGAGTGTGCAGTGTAGCTGGCGGGGCGGTGCAGTATAGCTGGCGGGGCGGTGCAGTGTAGCTGGCGGGGCGGTGCACTGAGTGTGCACTGAGTGTGCAGTGTCGCTGGCGGGGAGGTGCAGTGTAGCTGGCGGGGCGGTGCACTGAGTGTGCACTGAGTGTGCAGTGTCGCTGGCGGGGAGGTGCAGTGTCGCTGGCGGGGCGGTGCACTGAGTTGCAGTGTAGCTGGCGGGGTGGTGCACTGAGTGTGAAGTGTCGCTGGCGGGGAGGTGCAGTGTAGCTGGCGGGGCGGTGCACTGAGTGTGCACTGTGCAGTGTAGCTGGCGGGGCGGCGCACTGATGTCCGCCATTATTTGCCACTGACCAGTCCTGTTATTGACCCAGTGATTGCTGCATCCCAACTGAGACGCCGCACTGCAAACGTACCTGTTGACATCACCGCTGACCAACATGCTGAAATGACACGGCAAATAATAGCCACAATGGACAATAATAATGCACAACGAGACACTGACACATAGTGTTGTAGCTAAATTTAGCAGCTGCGCTCGCCTGGCGTCTATTCTATAAGAGTTCCACTCCACTGCCCGGCCGGCGCCACGGCGTGCCACCACGGCCACAGGGTTGGTATGTATGTATGTACCAGTGGACGACAGGACTCGTGTAACGCCGTGAACGAAACGTGTGATTGAGAACAGGCCAGTGGACGCAATGACTCGGTAGCACGGTGGACGAATGAGCTGAAGAAGCGACCCGCTAAGTACGGTTTCCGATAATCCGAGTTGATGTGCACATTAGCAAACCGTACGACAGTGAGCGCACGGTCCAACCGGCCTGCACCCGACAGCCATCGGTGAGTGTTTGCCGACGCGGCGGGACGGGGCGGGGCGGGGCCAGATCGGTGTGGCGTGCCAATGCATACCGACTGGCTCCATATACCACCCGACGGACCGACGTGGCGCTCCCATGCACACGGACAGGGTACACAGTCACACACACACACACACACACACACACACACACACACACACACACACACACACACACACACACACACACACACACACACACACACACACACACACACACACACACACACACACACACACACACACACACACACACACACACACACACACACACACACACACACACACACACACACACACACACACACACACACACACACACACACACACACACACACACACACACACACACACACACACACACACACACACACACACACACACACACACACACACACACACACACACACACACACACACACACACACACACACACACACACACACACACACACACACACACACACACACACACACACACACACACACACACACACACACACACACACACACACACACACACACACACACACACACACACACACACACACACACACACACACACACACACACACACACACACACACACACACACACACACACACACACACACACACACACACACACACACACACACACACACACACACACACACACACACACACACACCGGCGGGTAGCGGGAGCATGTCCGACTAAAACGGCGGCCGGTGGGCGGTGAGAGGAAACCGCAGCACCGAGCAGCGGCAACCAGCGGGAACGACAGCAGAGCGCGGCAACCAGCGGGAACGGCAGCAGAGCCGAAACCAGCGGGAACGACAGCAGAGCGCGGCAACCAGCGGGAACGACAGCAGAGCGCGGCAACCAGCGGGAACGGCAGCAGAGCGCGGAAACCAGAGGGAACGACAGCAGAGCGCGGAAACCAGAGGGAACGACAGCAGAGCGCGGAAACCAGAGGGAACGACAGCAGAGCGCGGCAACCAGCGGGAACGACAGCAGAGCCGAAACCAGCGGGAACGGCAGCAGAACAGCGGAAACCAGACGGAACGACAGCAGAGCGCGGCAACCAGCGGGAACGGCAGCAGAGCCGAAACCAGCGGGAACGACAGCAGAGCGCGGAAACCAGACGGAACGGCAACAGAGCGCGGAAACCAGCGGGAACGACAGCAGAGCGCGGAAACCAGAGGGAACGACAGCAGAGCGCGGAAACAAGAGGGAACGACAGCAGAGCGCGGCAACCAGAGGGACAACAGCAGAGCGCGGAAACAAGAGGGAACGACAGCAGAGCGCGGAAACCAGAGGGAACGACAGCAGAGCGCGGCAACCAGAGGGACAACAGCAGAGCGCGGAAACAAGAGGGAACGCCAACAGAGCGCGGAAACCAGCGGGAACGACAGCAGAACGCGGACACCAGCGGGAACGGCAGCACTGTGCGCAGCATATGGATGGCAGATGTCAAGTGAAAACTATGCGCAATATGAGCGTGGAGCAGGGAGCGCACGCTGAGTGCTCAGAGATAAAGGATCAGCGGTGCCATGGTTCACTACTCAGTACTCGGTAAGAATAACGCCTCACTGTCGTCAATAACGCAAATATCCGAGCTCAGGCGATAGAAACTGAATGAGGATGACGCCACATCAAACAAGTCTCGAAATGGTTTCAAACGCAGGCAGAATACGCTCATTTTGCAATGTAGGTACATACCGTCTGGATGGATCACGAGGTTAACGAGTAAAACGCCTTTTGGGGCGACCAACGGAGCGAGCGAGAGGGTGGGCCTTGCACGTGTGAAATTGCGATGGGGCACCTCCAACTAACTTGTGCACTGCACCCTACTAACCGGTCAATAGCGATGTGCCAAATTTGAGCACAATCGGCCTAGTCGTTCTTGAGATCTGGAAGCGGCACCCTGCACGTGCGCACGTGCAAAATGGGTCCCAACTGACTTTTGCATGGCACCCTACTAACCGGTCCCTAACCATGTACCAAATTTCAGCACAATCGGTTCAGCCGTTCTCGAGATCTCAAATCGACCCCTGCACGTGCGCACGTGCAGCAGCACCCCAACTGTGGCACATGGATATGCTTGCCTAGTGGGTGCCTACCTAGTACCTACATGCCAACTTTCAGCGCAATCGGCTCAGTAGTTACCGAGACATTGCAACTATTACAAAAGTGACACCTCTCCGTTTTGCAAGTGGCAGTTGGGGCATTCCACGATAGATCGTACCACTTTTTTCCAATTTGACACCCTCATCTCTCTGAATTTGACGAGAATCGTTCTCAGGGTTTCAGGGGTAATCAGGTGCTCTGAATCCACCTGTAACAGTTTCAGGCTTATCAGATAAATATTTTGTGAGTTATGGTGCATAACATTTTTTTGGATCCTGCTTTGCAGCGCTAAGTTTGGCGGGCTGTAACTCTAAGACGGATTATTAAAATGTCAAATGTTGTATTACATTGAACTTGCAATGAAACAGAGATAAATATGTATTTTTGAAATTTCGAAAAATACGCTATTTTTATATATGACACATCGAGATTTCTTTCATTTGCATTTTTTGGACTTTGGGACCAATTTTTTTTGAATTTTTATTTCTTTAAAAAATATTTGGCACATTGTTAAGAAGTATGCAAAAAATTAGGAAGGTGTTCTTTCTATAAATGTATTTATTTTACGTCACGATAACGGTTTCGAATAGTGATTTCGGGAGCGGAGCTTACAAATGGCGTGGTAAAGCTGCCTAGTGACATCACGGGTTGCTGAAATTTCAATTGAAGTCTGAGTCATCTGAAAAAAAAATGAAAAGAGGGTTCCTCAAACCCTCTTTCCTATAAGCGCGAGAGTGAAAAAGGCTGTTTGGTTCTGACATTGTTTTGGACGCCAATGACCATAGCTGTCCGAGGTGAAAGTTACAGGACGCATACATGGTGTCCTCCAGAGGTCTCACAACTTGTATATCTGGGAATTTTGTAAGGTTACATGAGGTCAGGTCGGTCACGTGACGTCACTGTCAATGGGGAAAAATAAAAACTGTCATTTTGGCGCCGAGAATGATCTAAAACTATCTCACGTACATGGTATAGTGATTTCATGCACTCCTTGCAAAGTCCAATGCTTCACTTTTGCATTGTTAACCTTGCATGACGTCATTTATGACGTCACTAGGGTCGTACCAGTTTTTCGTCAATAACTCCCGATCCAATTGAGCTATAGAGTCGGGAAAGTCACCAATGGACTCAGGAAGACCTTCCGAATCGAATGATATGCCATATGATACCCTTTGCCCAGTTTCGTGACCTGAGGGGCTCTGACCTGACCTTGACCCGAGGTCAACTACTTAAGTTGACCTCACCCTTTAAAAAGTATACCATTCGACGCACCTGAGCTAGGCGAACACAATGATGCCAAAATCGCGGCTCTGCGGCCATTTTTTGCGAAGTTATTTACTAAAAACCGAACCCGTAACTTCAGTCACTTGACCTGACCTCAGACGCTACCGATTAACCTGAGACCTTAAAATCGGGTACCAATTGCTGCGACTTGTAACGGCACACACGCTCGTTTTTCCGCGAGGCTCTAGGTCTATTAGAAGCGAAACGGCGTGCTGGGGTCGTATCAACCCCTCCAAAACCCATTTTGTTTGCGGGAAAATGAGGAACTTATAGAAAGAACACATTTCCAATTTTTTGCATGTCGATTTGAAATGACATGAAGTTTATTTTGAATAAATAAAAATGTGAAAGATTTTGGTCGCAAAAGTCATTAGAGGCCAATGAAAAAAGATTAAGGTTTTTGTTCAACAATGAAAATTTTTCTTTGGATTTTTTAAAATCCAAAGAAACAGTCACTGAAATTCATCAAAAGTAGTCAATTACGGGGTAAAAGGGATGGGTCTACTACCCAGCAAAAAAAAAAAAAAACGCGGGCCAATCGGTCCAGCGGTTGCTGAGATACAAGCCTCTGAAAAGCGTTACAGGCCGGGCCGGGCCGGGCCGCTCATACTGAGATTTTTCCGTTACCTATATTGAAAAGACTTCGCTTCGCTCGCTGCGCTCGCTCGCTCGTAACAACCTTTTCAGGCTCATTGTAAAAGAAAATGACGATTAGAAGCTTTAACTTAATAACCTTATGTAGGGGCGCTCTGACCCCCACCTAGGCCCGAGCGGTGTAGACGGCCTGTCCCGCCCCCCCCCCTCCCCAGTGCCTAACTCCCAGCGTCCTCCGCCGACCCACTGTATAGCGCACACCCGAGGAGGGTACCGCCGATCCGGTAACGATGTGCACGGGTGTACAGTGTACAGTGTGCGGTGCACGGTGTACACTGTACAGTGCACGGTGTACGGTGTACACTGTACAGTGCACGGTGTACAGTGCACAGTGCACAGTGCACGGTGTACACTGCACAGTGCACGGTGTACAGTGTACAGTGTACCCGCTCTGACCACGTACCGCCGATCCCGTGACGATGTGTACGGGCGCGCCCGGGTTGCGGTACGGGTCGGCGGCCGTGCCGTTGTACACAGTCTCGTTGTAGACGGGCCACAGCCGCTCGTACGAGTGTTCGTGCGCCCAGATGGCCAGGTCGACCCCGTACTCCATCAGCAGCTCCTCCATGCCGTACCTGGGCCGCGCAACACACACTAGCTCAGACTGAGTACAAAACCAGCCGGGGTCAGACTGAGTACAAAACCACACTGGGTCAGACTGAGTACAAAACCAGCCGGGGTCAGACTGAGTACAAAGCCAGCTGCAGGGTCAGACTGAGTATAAAACCAGCCGGGGTCAGACTGAGTACAAAGCCAGCCAGGGTCAGACTGAGTATAAAACCAGCCGGGATCAGACTGCATAGGCGGCGGAACGGGGAGGGCACCGGGGCACCGTGTCCCCCTTTGATTTTGGCATTTTAACATTAGCCCTATGGGCGTTGCATGGAAAGAATGGGACCAAAAGTCGGCAGTGCCCCCCCCCTTAATTGAAGGTGTTCCGCCGCTACTGTGACAGACTGAGTACAAAACCACACTGGGTCAGACTGAGTACAAAACCAGCCAGGGTCAGACTGAGTACAAAACCAGCCGGGGTCAGACTGAGTACAAAACCAGCCGGGGTCAGACTGAGTACAAAACCACACTGGGTCAGACTGAGTACAAAACCAGCCGGGGTCAGACTGAGTACAAAACCAGCCGGGGTCAGACTGAGTACAAAACCACACTGGGTCAGACTGAGTACAAAACCAGCCGGGGTCAGACTGAGTACAAAACCACACTGGGTCAGACTGAATACAAAACCAGCCCAGTTCGGAGGAGCTGACAGGCGGCGGCCAAGTCGGATCGCTTCCATGGCCAGCCGAGGTCGGAAAAGGTAACACAAACATGGGAAACATGCATAAAATAAACTGAAAACCACGGCGAGATCGACAACTTTGACGGGCGCATCCAACGGGCTAGTAAAGCAAGACAATTGAAATCGATCAGAGCTATAATGTGAAAAGGGCGAGGTGTGAGGACCACTGGCCTCCAGTGTCAGCGGGCTGGGCAGCTGTGCGAGGTGTGAGGACCACTGGCCTCCAGTGTCAGCGGGCTGCGCAGCTGTGCGAGGTGTGAGGACCACTGGCCTCCAGTGTCAGCGGGCTGCGCAGCTGCGCGAGGTGTGAGGACCACTGGCCTCCAGTGTCAGCGGGCTGCGCAGCTGTGCGAGGTGTGAGGACCACTGGCCTCCAGTGTCAGCGGGCTGCGCAGCTGCGGGCACCTGGGACCGCGGATACGCGAATCGCATACATGCATACATGTACGGCCCTCCAGGTATTAAGTGGTTGGTTCCCAACATCACAATAAGCGATCTGCATTGAAGAATACGTCTAATGGCTGTTGAAAACCATTGCCAAAGGGTGTGCACGAGCCCTCTTCTCATTTCTATTGAGTCATATTACAGGTGTGTCTCTGTCATTCAAAGTTATTACACCAAAAGCACATAGGCTAACCAACCATTCTTTTGCTGGAGGGCCGTACGGCTGGTTCATCTCAACGTTCGCACCGTCCACAAAAGAGCGATAACGATATCTCTGCAGCGTACCTTTAACCCGCGCCGGGCCGGTGCTCGGCGCCAACCGCGCCGGCCGGTGGGAAGGGGTGTCTGAACAACCACCTCCCCCGTCTAACGCAGCTCCTGGGCCACAACAATAGAGCTACAGCGCTGCGGAAAAGCGCATTCGATAACCCTTATAGCGTTCTTTCTGGACTGCGCCCTCAGAATTGACCTCAGGTCAACGGTTAACCTCCGGACGGCAATAACTAAACAATAGCCTTTTTAATAAAAAAGTAACCGTGCTCTCATAATTAAAATCGAAAATCGTAAAAAGGCCAGATAATCTCGAGGAACTTTCGGCTTACGCCTAATAGAGCGAATTGAAGAAGGCGTAAGCCGGAAGCTCCTCGAGGTTATCTGGCTTTTTACGATTTTCAATTTTAACTATGAGAGTACGGTTACTTTTTTATTATACTTTTAACCCGCGAGTTGCTGGGGGGGGGGGGGGCGTTAAACGCCCCCATTTTTTTCGCCGGGCCATAGCACCATAAAAACGGCGCGTTACCTGTAGTGAATTGATTGAAGCTTATTTTGACAAAGCTTCAAAAAAAAATCGGTCGGAGATTTTGAGATATCGAGGTTTTAGTGACGTCATGATTTCTGAGTTTTCGACCAAAAACGGCATATGTTCAAAAAATCATATAAAATCACAGAATAGTCATACAGACATACCCTGAACGCCAATACCATGACGACTGCCAATACCATGAACAATCAAATGGCTATCTTCGATTATTGATTATCGTTCCGCATTTTCCAAAATCTTGAACTGAATCTTGGCAATTTCTCGTGAATACTTCACGACCATGATACATGCATTTCTTAAATTGAATTTTTGAGCCAAACACGTACACATATGATAAAATGAATGTCACCATCGTATTCTACGCCCAAAATTACCCATATAACATGTGTCACAGGCTGCGAATATCAATTTTGATTTTCGGGGATATGTGCCTACCCGGTTGACCTGACCTTGACCCTGACCTATGCTTGAATGACCCCTACATGGAGCTGACACCATTGCAGACCTTATATGAAGGCTTGTGCACCGTTTTGACAGAGTTTATGACGAGAGGCGCCCATTGCGAAGTCCTGAAGTCAATGCTACTGAAAGCCCGATTTCAGGTGTTTGACCTGACCTTGACCCGACCTGTGAGCTTAAAATTCAACATTTAAGTACTCATCAGAAGCGTCTCGTCGCGTTCTTTCGTTTGCCGCCTCGTGCGTTTCGCTGCGCCTATTGGTTCTGCGCCTATTGGAGTTATCGGCTGGGGGCGTTTAACGCCCCCCCCCCCCCCAGCAAACGGCGGGTGGCGAAATACCCCAGCAACTGCCGGGTTAAGTATGTCTATGTCTCTCAAAACAGTGCTCACAACAATTCAGACTAATAACATTTTTATTAAAAACGTTTTCTGCAGTAACTTTTGGCTAAAGAAAGTTACATTTATTTTGCCAGCATCGTGTAACTATCATCGAGACGCGTCGAATGAACAATTATTTGACCTTAAAAGGTCATTTTGAAAATTTGACGTCAGGTCAATGTCATGACCTGACCGGAAAAAGTCATGTTGCATAACAGTCGATTCCTTTTGTCGAGATGATTACAGGGGTGGATATTTGTGCCGAGTTGGGGTAGCACGAGCTTTCCCAATTCCACGCCGGCTTGACTTTGGAGCCGCAACAGACGGCGGAGGTCAAGGTCACCGCTAGGGCAGCGGCGGATTTGCTGCGCCCGTGCTACCCCAACTCGGCGCATTTGTCCACCCTTGGAGACGAACACATCTGAGGTGTTTTCATCACTCTAGCATGCCTCTATCAAAAGTTATTGTCAGAAAACCGCTGGGGACCTTTAACCCTCGTCCCTCGCCGGCACAGGGTTGATCGCCGGTTGATGCAACCCCCCTTCTAAGGTTTTTCGCGGATAACTCGCGTAAAAAGCGGCCGATCGCGACGAAACTTTCAGGACCCTCGCATTGATCAATTTTACAACTACCCTGAAAATTTCATGGCCCTGACCCAAATGACCTTTGACCTGTGACCTCTTTTCCGAGACCATGTTTGGCCGGAATCGCGATTCCGCGTATGTCGGCTCGCATTAGCCGCGAGATTGCAAGCTTTTCGTTGTTTCAAACGTTCAAACATGTGATTTGATGTTGCTCCCATGCATTAGGGTGGGTGTCAATGTCACCTGAAGGTCAGGTCAGGTCACTGACCTTTGGTGACCTCGGTTCACTTTTTCGAGCTTTACATGTTTCTAAGCTAGTTTTTGGAGCTGAATTCGAATTTAGCAACCATTTGAACATTTACGAAGTAGCTTTAATACCTTCGTAATATGTTACGAAGCTGTCAGAGGCGGTTGACGCGTATTACGAATACCCGTCACGACCCCTACCGGTTGATCTGACCTGACCTGACCCGACCTGGTCTAAATGCTTAAAGACATCATCTCTGATCAAAACTAACACGATGTTCGTGATCAGCACCCCGGAAAACCCCACAGCAGCCACACTTAACGACTTTCTAACAGGTCCCGATTTTCCCGTTTTTCGGGTCATTGACCTGACCTGGAAGGT
This sequence comes from Amphibalanus amphitrite, assembly GCF_019059575.1. Taxonomy (NCBI): domain Eukaryota; kingdom Metazoa; phylum Arthropoda; class Thecostraca; order Balanomorpha; family Balanidae; genus Amphibalanus; species Amphibalanus amphitrite. Next base: position 319,419 of record NW_024882051.1, read on the forward strand.
CACCCGATGACCTAGGACCTTAAAATTGGATATCATCGGCTTCCTCTCGTGACGGGCAACACGCTCGTTTTTCCGCGAAGCTCTAGCTCGATCAGGGGCCAAACGCGAGGGGGGTCGTACCCCCCCCCCTTGGGCCGTCGAAGGACGCAAAATGGCTTGTGCCGGCGAAGGTTAATGATCTGAGGCCTGTTTCACTAAAAACTTGTATTTACAAGTGTTTGTAGTTTACAATTCATGAGTATTTTTACCAACTACGTAAAAACCGATCTCACTAAGCTTCATCGCCAGTGGCACCTCCGAAAAGAAAATGTTTGCAAATAAACTTGTAAACAGTAAAATTGTTTTTAATCAAGAACTATAGCATGTTAAAGATATTGTTTCTTTGTATCAAATAAAGTCAAAAGCTGTATTCATGTCAAAAGCTGCCTAATTAAATTATAAATAATGATGCTGTTGGAAAAAGATATAAATGATAGTTCACATTGTCCTATTATTGAAAGAAAATAACACGCAAAACATTTGACAGCAGAAGACTGTTGAATGCAATTATGGCGCGCGAATGACAAAACATGACGATATCTTAATACCGATCATTTTGCTTCTTAGGGTGTGTGCTAAGTAAAAATTGAGCATGAAACGACTCAACAAAGCATAGTTGTTCTAAATATATGACTGTTTTCATGGGTGGAGAATGTTTGAAAAAGTTACCCCGGCCGGCGACCGATAGTCGGAAAGACGATATGCTCATTGCTCACGTTGTTGTAACTTGTAAACGATCGTCATGAACAACTAGGGCTATTCTGACCAGGGGCCAGGGCTGCAGAGTGCGGAGTCGATAGATATTAAGGTGACTCCGATTCCGACCCCGACTCCGGCTTCAAAAATCGACTCAGTTTCCATCTCCGACTCCAGCTCCGACTCCAGGCATTGCTCATTAAGTCCATATAACCAGTATAACGCCTTTTGGGGCGACTAACGGAGCGAGCGAGAGGGTGGGCCTTGCACGTGCGAAATTGCGAGGAGGTACCTCCAACTGACTTGTGCACGGCACCCTACTAACTGGTCTCTAGCGATGTGCCAAATTTGGGCACAATCGGCCCAGCCGTTCTCGAGATCTGGAAGCGGCACCCTGCACGTGCGCACGTGCAAAATGGGTCCCAACTGACTTGTGCACGGCACCCTACTAACCGGTCCCTAACCGTGTACCAAATTTGAGCGCAATCGGTCCAGCCGTTCCCGAGATCTGGAAACGACCCCTGCACGTGCGCACGTGCAGCAGCACCCCAACTCTGGCACATGTATATGCAGTGCCTAGTGGGTGCCTACCTACATGCCAACTTTCAGCGCAATTGGCCAAGTAGTTACCGAGATATTGCAACAATTACAAAACTGACACCTCTTCGTTTTGCACGTGGCACGTGCATAAGGGGTCACCCACATGCATCAGGAATAGTCCAATACTTGGTAGAAGGAATGAAGCTACCCTACAAAAATTACCGCGTGTAAATCGGTCAAGTGGTTGCTGAGATATAAGCCTCGCAAAAGCGTGACCACGGCCGGCCGGCCGGCCGGCCGGCCGGCCGCTCATACTCAGAAATTTCCGTTAATCTAAGGAAAGACTACGCTCGCTTCGCTCGCTCCGTAATGAAATCAAATTTTCGGTTGGATATTTTTTATCTTGCCTGAAACGGGAGTTTTGCGCGCTCCAAGGCCTTGTATTGCAAATGAGTACTCTTGAAATAGCATGCAAAATAAAAACAGGTTTTGACGCAGCAGCCTTCTTCAGCTTTTTTCAATAAAAACGCTGGTCCAAAAGAGGTCCTTACATTCAACATAACCTGATTTTGAAAGGTCAACGAAAGAAAAATCGTCAAGCAACCAGGTGCAAGGCATGACTTTGCGCCATGCAGTCTTTACTCCAACTGTTACGGGCGGCTGTGACCGCCCGTTGTGGCATGCCTGGCGCCGCCCGTGGCGCCTCCCCGGCTGGCCGCGCCCGGCGCCGCCCCTGCCGCGTGGCCCTCGGGCGGGGTCGAGGGCTGGCGCTGGCTGGGCGGTCGGCGGCCCGGGAGAGGCAGGGAGACCGTGGTTACGAGCGGTTGGCTCTGTGGTTCTTGTTTGGGCCTCTGCCGATAATACAGTAAAGCATCGAGTCTGAGTGTGTTCAGCTCCCGCAACATTTGGCGCGGTCGGTAGGACTGCAGAAGACGACAAAGGGTGAGTTCATTAATTTCATTTGATGATATTTATTGAAATTTAGTTCATGAATGTTGATTGTCGTAACTAGTCTGTGCTCGACAAAAAGCGGGCGGTTTGCTCGAAAATAGAACGCCGATATTTTCTGTTCTGAGGGGAACGTTAGGAATAAGGCGGTCCGCCTGGGTGCAGTTTTGAATAATTTGGTGAATTGTTTCCGCTGGCCATGGATTTCAACGACACTATTTTGGTATCGCGAACCCCTCGTTTTGCGGGTATAGAGACAGATGATTGGGAGCGGTGGATATCTCGTTTCGAGTCGTTAACGGTGGGACTCGGAGACGTTGAGCGAGTTAAGCGGCTGTTGCCTCTGCTGGATGGCGTCGCACTCGATTATGCGCATTCGCTGTATCAGGGTGACAGTTCGTACTCTGAGATAAAGTCAGGACTTGGGGTCCGGTTTGGTCGGTTAATCGAGCCCTTACAGGCGCAGGCCGAGCTGGGGCGCGCCTCCCAGTCGCCGGGGGAATCAGCTGAGAGCTTCGCTGACCGTATTAAGAGACTGGGGCGGGCTGCGTTCCCTCATTCTACCGGTCCGTCAGGGGAGGGAAAAGGTCCTGAGGAAACGTATGCAGAGAGGGCGTTCGTGATGAAAACCCTGACGAGTCGGTTCATATGTGGACTTCGGGATGAGTGGCTCCAGACGAAACTGTGCCACCGTAATCCTGAGTCACTGTCTGCGGCTGTAGCGGTGATCCGAGAGCTGCATAAACGCCAGGAGGTCGTCCAGGCGGTACGCGCTGCTAACCCATCGACGCATACAGGTACTGGGCCCCTTCCCCTGGGTGCTGTAGCGTCAGCTGTTCATGCAGAGGTAGGAGGTGGGTCGCAGCAGGATGCAAGGATAGCTCAGCTGCAGCAGGAGATCGGCCAGCTGCGGTCTTCGTTGGAGGCGTTCGCCGTTGCCAAGACGGACCACCTGCCTGAGGCTGTCAAATGTTACGGGTGTGGTGCCCCCGGCCATTTTCGGCGTGACTGCCCGGTGGTACGCCGTGGTCAGCCGAGAACTGGACCGAGAGCCACCAGGGTGAAATGTTTTTCGTGCGGGCAGGAGGGTCACATTCGGAGCAACTGTCAGTCGGCTGTACAAGCTGCCACCCCGCTCCAACCGTTTTGTTTATTCTGTGGCGAGGCTGGGCACTGGATGGCGGCATGCCATTCTCGCCTGCAGCAGGGGCCTCCAGCAATGGGTGGACGTCGGGGGCTGATGTCGAGGGAAGCCCTTCCATCTGATAAGCCGGCGGAAAACTAGGAGCAGCTGGCCCTGTGGGACAAGAGCCGGCTGCGTGTATCCAGTCCCGATTAACTGCAACAGCCATTCGAGTCCACTTGGGCAGCCTCGAAGTATGGGCGCTGGTCGATTCGGGTGCCGACTTTTCCATGGTCAGGGATGGGCTCCAGCAGCGGTTGAAAACGGAACTGGCTTGTCAGGCCACCACCCCGACGCGGTCCGCGAAGGGAGCTGGTGGTAGCCCCCTGAACATCGTTGAGGTGCTCCGTGATGTCCCTATCCAGGTGGAGGAGGAGTCGATTGTGTGTCCACGACTGGCTGTGGTGTCGGGGCTGGTCTATGACGTGATCCTTGGACGTGACTTCTGTTGCCAAAACAGAACTATCATTGACGATGAGAAGGGGGTGATCCGTATGAAAGGGATGACGATTCCACTTCCAACATACCCTGAGATCCGTCCCCCGCGGGCTAGAGTCATTCTTGGCGATGCAGTAACACTACCAGGTCGTTCGGTAACAACGGTAGCAGCAGTGGTGCAGCGACTTGATGGCCAGGGACCTTTTGTGACGTCAGCAGGCTCGGTAAGTGGGATGATGGAGCCAAGCCGCACGGCGGAGCGTGAGGATCTATTGATTCCACGGGCTGTGGTGGTGATCGCCTCCAATGGCACCATACCTATCCGGTTGACGAATGTCGGAGCGGAGGGCGTCCGTCTCTTGAAGGGCTCTGATGTCGGGACGTTCCTTGCGTTTGGGGGCGGTGAAGACGCCCTGTGTGTTTTGTGTCCCGGGGCAGACTGTGCCGATTGCAATGTGGCGAGCTGTGGAGATGGAGGTAATCCATCTCATGATCCTGGAGAGGTGGAACCGGAGGTGCAGCAAGCCCTGTCACCAGAACTGACAGACTTGAGTGAGAGAGGTCGTAACAAACTACGGGGTTTATTTGAGACCTACAGTGACGTCTTCAGTAAAAGACCGGGAGACATTGGTCGTACAGGTGTGACAAAACACAGGATTGACACGGGGGATGCAGTCCCAGTCAAACAACGTCCACGACGGATACCCATGAAAGTCCGAGACCAGGTAGAGAAACAAAAAGAAAAGATGTTACAGGATGGTGTCATTGAGGAAAGCGAAAGTCCGTGGTGTTCGCCGGTCGTGTTGGTGCGCAAGAAAGATGGATCCTTCCGCTTCTGCGTCGACCTGAGGGCTGTGAACGCAGTGACGAAGGGCTTCGCCATGCCGCTCCCACGAATCGACGACTCGCTCGATACCCTGTCAAGGGCGAGGTGGTTTACCACGCTGGACATGGCCACAGGGTATTGGCAGGTTGAACTGGCGGCTGAAGATCGAGAGAAGACGGCATTTTCGACTGGAAAAGGCCTCCATCAGTTCAGAGTCATGGCAATGGGTCTCAAGAACGCCAGCGGCACTTTCCAGAAGATGATGGAACTGATTCTCGCAGGCCTTGACACCAAAAGCTGTTTGGTGTACTTGGATGACGTCATCTTGTTCAACAGGACCGAGGAAGAACATCTGGCTACCCTGCAGGAGGTACTCCTGAGGATTCAGCAAGCCGGGCTGAAGCTAAAGGCACAGAAATGTCGATTCGCACGCAAGGAGGTGACTTTCCTTGGACATCTCGTCTCCGAGGAAGGGATACGTCCAGATCCGCATAACGTGGACAAGGTCCTGGCCTGGCCGCAGCCGTCATCTGAGGAGGAGATGAAAAGCTTCTTAGGCCTGTGCGGGTACTACGCGCGGTTTATTCAGGGGTATGCCGCGATTACAAAGCCACTTAGGGACGCCGCAGTAGAGGAGGGACGAATCAGGTGGTCCGAACCGATGCGCATTGCATTCGAGCTGTTGAAGTCCACTCTGTCCTCGCCTCCCGTACTGGCTTTGCCAACAGGTGAAGGGACGTTCGTCCTGTATACAGACGCATGCAACTCTGCTGTGGGTGTGGTGCTGGCTGAACGCATTGGAGATGAGGAAAAGGTGATCGCCTATGAGAGTAAGGCACTCACAAAGCAGCAGACGAGATGGCCGACTTACGATAAGGAACTCTGGGCGATCGTTCATGGCATCAGACATTTCCGTCAGTACACTGTTGGTGCCAGATTTGAAGTGGTGACCGACCACAAGCCGCTGGCAAACATACCGACATCGATCGCAGCAGAGCGAGACGGCACAGGACGTCGTGGTCGATGGGCGATCGAGCTGAGTTCTTTCGACTTCAATGTTCGGATCCGCAGCGGTCTGGCCCACGGGAACGCTGATGCGCTGTCTCGCAGACCACCAGATATGGCGTCTGCGGTCCGATCTGGTCAAGCCCAAGGCCAGGGGTGGTGTCCCGGTCGCTCTGTCTCAGAGAGAGGAGATAGAACGGGGACGGTGGGGTCAGTAGCGGGCGGCTCGCCCGCGCCGACGGAAGGCGGTTCGCCTGAGTCGGTTGTGACTCTTGTAGCTCCAACTGCTGTATTCTCAAGGCTTACGCAGGAACCGGCTGCTGTATCAGTCGCTGTGTCACAATCAGTCCAAGAACGGACCCTCCCTCCAATCGCCCAGGCGCAAGCCAGTGACGCGACGCTGTCGGCTCTCCGAAGAGCACACGAGAGGAAGGAGAAGCCAAGGCCTGCAGCGTTCGCTGGGTGGGGAGTGCTGCGAAAACACTGGAGCAAGGTGCGCGTCATGAATGGAGTAATCGGCATTGCCTCGGGTCGACAGTTCCAGGCGGCGGTGCCTCAAACTGAACGGGCCGAGATCATCCGACTGGCGCATGATGATCCATCGAGCGGGCACATGGGTCGCAGACGGACCATCGCCCGGGTGAAGGCTCGATTCGTCTGGCCGGGGATGAATGAGGACATCCGGAGCTTCTGTGCCTCGTGCACGCCGTGTCAGCGGCGGTACAGACCGGCACCCAAAAGACGAGCACCGATGGTTACCGAGGTTACCTCACGACCCTTCCAGAGAATAGCCATGGACATCACGGAGATGCCTGTGTCGAGAAGAGGCAACCGATATGTGCTCGTGATCATGGATTACTTCTCAAAGTTCGTACGAATCTTCCCGATGCCGAATCAGAAGACAGAAACGGTGATGGAGGCACTCCTTCACTGGGTTCAGGAGCTTGGTGTTCCCGAGAGGCTTCACACAGATCAGGGCGCTCAATTCGAATCTCTGATGATGCGTGAGCTGTATCAGAGGCTCGGCATCCACAAGACTAGAACAACGCCTTATCATCCTGAGAGCGACGGGATGGTGGAGCGCTTCATGAGGACCCTGAAAGACATGGTGTCGAAATACATCGACAGCCAGGGCCTTGACTGGGACGAAAGTACCAGATCATACGCCATGGCCTACAATTCTTCCCTCCACGAAACCACCGGTCACACACCTTTCTACATGATCCATGGCTTTGAGCCTCGGTTGCCTTTGGATGTAATGTACGGAACCGATGAAGTCGCAATACCAGCTGAAACCTTCCTGAACAAACGGCTGAAGAACATGAAGCGGGTCTTCGCACAGGTGAGGAGAGCCTCCTCCCAATCAGCTGCTCGAATGGCGGTTCGCCATGACAGCAAACTCAATTTTACCGCGTACCCAACGGGCTTGAAGGTGTGGGTACGAGACCACACTGCCGCTGTGGGAGGAAAACCGAAGCTGGGTCTGCCGTTTAAAGGACCGGTGACCATCGTCGAGAGAAGAGGCACACCGGGGGAGGAAGTTACCTACCGGATACAGGACGTCCGCGGCAAGACACGCGTCGTGCACCACAACGACCTCAAGGAGTTCATCCCTCGTCGGACCGACTTGCAGCCAGTTCAGGATCCGAGTGGTCCAAAGGGACGTGGTGAGGCCGTGGGGGTGGATCCCGTGAGCGACTGTGGTAACGAGCATGGCGTTCTGCTCGAGGTGCCGCTAATGCACTTACTCGGGAGAGCTGGCCCATCTGGTGATGTGGGCGTCGCTCAGAGGGGAATGTTGCCGCCAATGTCATACGTGACCAGATCAGGCCGAGTGTCGCGACCACCTGAAAGGTTCCAGGCGGGACTATGAGTGTGGTGGAGGTGGTGAAGGCTGTGATTGTGTATATAGTTGTAATGTAAATAGCGTGTCGTAAGTGTCGCATTGTTCAATGTATGATTGTTTCCGTGAGGGGGGAGGGGTGTTACGGGCGGCTGTGACCGCCCGTTGTGGCATGCCTGGCGCCGCCCGTGGCGCCTCCCCGGCTGGCCGCGCCCGGCGCCGCCCCTGCCGCGTGGCCCTCGGGCGGGGTCGAGGGCTGGCGCTGGCTGGGCGGTCGGCGGCCCGGGAGAGGCAGGGAGACCGTGGTTACGAGCGGTTGGCTCTGTGGTTCTTGTTTGGGCCTCTGCCGATAATACAGTAAAGCATCGAGTCTGAGTGTGTTCAGCTCCCGCAACACAACTCCGGAATCGGAGTCGGTAAGATTTTAGTGACTCCAGCTCCGACTTCGACTTCGGGCAAAACTGCCGACTCCGACCGACTCCGAATCCGACTCCGCAACCCTGATTCTGACCCATGGAAATTGAACAATGGATGTTGTGTTTGTTAACTGTTCAAGGATGAGCGTTGTATCCGACATCGTATTATTCATAACATTTTTGGAATGATTGAAAAGGAAATTTCCTTTTAAGTGATTTTTTTTTACTTAACCTGCAATTTCACACCATACCCCATATCATATGCCATTTTGAATAAATGTTGCGTTTTCAGCTTTTTATTGTGTCTCAAAATAGGGGCATTCCACGTCAAATCAAACACCGAAATCCGTCATCCCCTTCGATTTTTCTGAAAATTTGTAGGCAGACTGGGCATGGTTCAAAACTGAGTTACGTATAATATTTTCGAAATTTGATAACGTATCGCTGAGATATATGTAGGTCATCGAATATAGCGAAAAATGCCACACATCAATTTTTTAAATGGCTATAACTCTGGTTCCTTTTCTGGTATCAAAATGATATTAACAGGGTCTTATAGGCAATTAATAAGACTTTGATTTTTAATTATAAAATTAAATTGAAGTGACCTTGAAATGCATTTGACCTTGAATTAAAACAGAAAAATTCAAATAGCAAAAAACACGTCACCTTCGATTTGGGTAATTTTTACATATTATGTCCGTCACAATGTTCTTAACCATCTGTGAAAAAATTGGAGTGGGCCATTCATAACTTTCGCGGCAAACGCCGTTTTCATGCATCAACATCACGCAACCGCGCGTGACCTTGAAAGACAGAGTCAAGACATGCTGCTTGTGTACACTTTCTGAAATGAATGATTGCTGATTAGTGATATCCCAAACTCTGCGAGAATGGAAATGCATAGTCATCGTAGTCAAGCATTCACGTTCCATAGTAAAAGTGTCTCAGGCAAACGGTATTTTGCGGTGAATTTTGAGCCATGTGGAAATGCATCATGAAGTAAATTCAACGAAAACATTATCACGCAACGATATCTTCACGTCTTTTGATCTTCACTATACGAAAGAACATACATTTTTTAAAGTATGTATGGGGAATTTCTAGTTAATCCAATAATAAATATGGCAGTTAGAGGCCTGCTAAGAGTAACATGTCGCCGGCTGAGGCGGGCTCGGCCGATGCGGGAAACGCAGCAATCACAATTTTGTGTTTACACGTTCATATTTCAATTGTTTACCAACCGATTTTCAAAATCCTTTCACCATAAGATTGCCTGTACATTTCTTAGACTGGGGGGATCCGTGCTATCGTAAGTTATATCGGACGTGGCTGCGAAACTTCTCTCGGTACGAAACTTCTCTTGATCGGAAGAAAATCGGAGGGATGAAAAAGAAAGAGCGGCAAATCGGAGCTACGTTGTACGTAAGTTGTTTCGCAGCGTTTAAATGCCAGTTTTACTACGATTTAAATGCCAAGCAGATCAGCTGACCTCGTAGTACCATGTCGATAAGGTCGAATTCCCCATACGCCTATAGTGTAAAAGTGACCCCTATTGCAAATGGGCTGTCAGGGACATCTCCTCCTCTGTAAATTTGGAGGGATCATGTGTCGGCATTCCCACGTTCTTTTCGGAGTCCATCTGTTCCATTTGGAGCCCGTCAGTTGGCGTCAAGAGTTGGCACAGCGAGCGCCCCGAAGACTGCGTCTGCGCACGAGGCTTCGCGATGGAGGAGTATTTTGACGAAATCGCCCTCGCTGCAGAAGAAATAGAGGGACTTGTTGAGAAAGAGGAGGCCGCAGTGTGCCGACGACTTTAAACTGTACGCCAACGCCAACACCCAAGGCAATCAGGGGGCGCTCAGATGATCGGGAGGTTTCAATTGATCAGGGACCCACCAGGTGACCAGGGAACCCTCTGATAACCAGGGGTCCTTCCAGTAACCAGGGACTCCTTCAATAACCAGGGGCCCCTCAGTAAACGTGGGCCACTCAGGTTACTGCAAGAGACAGGAGTCCCTTATAACCAGGGACCGGCAAGGTCTCTCAGGTCCGTTTTTGACAAAGCTGTTATTGATGTCATATGCGAGCCCTTTGCCACCAGCAGAGGGCCCTTTCAAGCCTTTTTAGGGCCGTTTAACGTCTCTTGAGTTTCCTTTGAGGCTAAGGGCCTCTTCAGCAGCCGAGGGGTCTTTGAGGCCTTTTTGAGGGCCTCTTAACGTCAGCTGAGGACCGTTGGACGCCATCTGAGGACCGTTTGGGGCCTTCTGATGGCCAGTAGATGCCAACTGAGGGCTCTCTGACACCAGCTGAGGGCACGCTGACACCAACTGGGGGCCTCCTGACACCAGCTAAGGGCGCTTTTATATTTGACACGAGCTCAGGGCCCTTTGACGCCCTTTGAGACCTTCTGAGGTCCGTTTGACGCCAGCAGAGGACCCTTTGGGGTCATATGAGGGCCCTTTGCTGCCTTCTAAGCGGCCTTTGAGGCTTTTTGATGGCCGCTTGACGCCACCTGAGGACCGTTGCGGTTGGACTCCAGTTACGGACCGTTTGAGGCCTTCTGATGGCCATTTTGCGCCAACTGAGGGCCGGGGGGCCCTCTGACACTAGCTGGGGGCCCTCTGACACCAGATAAGGGCCCTTTAAGGCCTTCTGAAGTCCGGTTAACGCTAGCGGAGGGCCTTTTGAGGCCAAATGAGGGCCCTTTGATACCTTATAAGGGCTCCTTGAGGCTTTTGAGGGCCGCGTGACGGCATCTGAGGACCGTTGTACTCCAGCTGACAACCGTTTGAGGCCTTCAGATGGACTTTTGGCGCCAGCTGAGGAGGGCTCACTGACACCAGCTGGGGGCCCTCTGACACAAGCTAAGGACTCTTTAAGGCCTTCGGAGGGTCGTTTGACGCGAGCTCAGGGCCCTCTGACGCAGGTTTAGGGCCCTTTGACGCCCTTTAAGGTCTTCTGAGGTAGGTTTAACGTTGGCTGAGAGCCCTTTGAACCCATCTGAGGGCCCTTTGAGGCCATCTTGTGGCCCTTCATTTGGCCATCTGAGGGCCCTTTGACACCAGATGAGGGCCATTTGACGCTAACCGAGGGCCCTTCGAGACCATCTGAGGACCCGGTGACCCCATCTGTGGGCCCTTTGAGGTCTTTTGAGGGCCATTGAACTGGCTGCGCTACTGGGCATTTATGGACTCGTATGGGCCTGCTGGGGAACGAGATGGGCCCTCCCGGTCTTTTTAATCATTATTTCAGTTCATTTTACATGGTCTTCGGCGGTCTAAAGATTAGGGGCCCCAACTCAAATGGGGGGGGGAGGCCCGTGTGCCCTCTCCTGTGTGCGGCCTTGCAGACACTACACCGCTTCCCCTCCCTCCGCCATAAACGCACCGCTGCACTGCTAGGCGCCGACAAATACGGACCTGCGCCGCAACCGGCTTTCCCGCGGCCTGCCTCGCGTTGACATAGCCCTTCCCGAACACCAGTGTAACCCCCACGCGGCCTAGGTATCGCCGCGCCCACCTGTCCGCGGCGCGGCCTCTGATGGCGTATCGGATCATTGATGGTGCGATACATGTTTTGGTCAGATTTTCGCAATTAACGCGAAAAATTGCCCAAAACACTTTTTAAATTTCAAAATTGAAAAAAATAATTAAAAAAATGACGTGAAAGTGACCATTTTCAACGTGTAAATTTAAAACGCTCTAGCGCAGCCATTTTTGAAGAAATCGACTTCAAATTTTGCACATGTGTTCATCAACCATATTTGTTTAACATATATTTCGGTTTTGTGAAAATTTTGAAAATTTCTTATATTTTTCTCTTGAGAAAGAGGTAAAGCTTCGCTACGATCGGCCTTCCGATCGACCGAGAAGATTCGTAAAGTTAGTTCGTATCTTCACCATTTGCGATACAACTTGCGTATCTACTTAGCCTACGATGTGATGGATCCCTCCAATATCTGTTCCGATTCAACTTACGTTTGATCGCAACTGCGAGGTGCCTTGCGATCACATGGATCCCCCCAGCTTAGTCTTCTCACTAAGTTTGACGCGAATCGAACGTAATCAGCGGTAGGGAGCGCGATGTAAAGACGGAACCGTTCCGTTCCGTCCCGGCACAGTCTACAATTCAGGCGGCGCGTAGCGGTCGGCGCCGGCTGCCGAGTCGCCGCGTCGCTGCGGCGACAGGATGTTCACTTTACACCGCTATTACTAGAACAATTGTGAACCGATTTTCTTATTGCTTGCACGATGAGATGTCCAATTCAATTCTTGACAGGTAGCCATAATTAATCTCGCATTAATCTTATGAGATATTGGCGAAAAACAGGAGGGGTGGGCGAAATTCGCTCTTCCCCTCCACTGCGCGTGCTAACATACGTTTGCATATGTGCAATTTTCTTCAAAACTTATGAATGGCCCACTCTAATTTTTTCACAGGTTGTTAAGAATATGGTAGGCAATAAAATATATGAAAATGAGCCAAATTGAAGGTGACGTGTTTTTTGCTATTTTAATATTTATGCTTAAGAACAGAGTTAAGCAAACTTCAAGGTCATATATTTAACTAGGTGCAATTCTAAACAAATGCTTAAGAAATTACCTAAACAGTAAGGTTTATTTCATTCAAATCAAACAAGTACAACCAAAGTTATGGTCGTTCAAAAGTATAAAGATGCAACATTTTGTAAAAATTTGATGCCCTATATTTAGAAGACCTGTGGTCAGAATGTGCAAAAAAGATCAATGTAATGTCCGGGGCCACACAGGAACTCGCTCACAAATTTATAATGAAATCGCTGATGATAAGGTGCAAAACAGCCGATTTTTGTTCGATTTGACGTGGAATGCCCCAATAGCTACAAAAGACAACTCACCTCATAGAAGCTTTACAGAGAAAATTGAATGATCAAACCAAAGCACTAAAATGGGTCACTGACATCCACGGACGCAGCCTTTTTCAATGTTGGGCGGCTTTTATAAGACAAACAGGGAGTCGATCCAGGAATATCGACCGGTCCCGGTCTCGCAGCTCAGTCGCCGAGCGTTGGACTCCGCGTGGCGAGAACACGCGTCCCGGTTAAAACAGTCCGAGTTCGAAGCATGACGGACGCTCGGTGTTTATGAGCACCCTGACGGGTACTATTGTTTCCAAATTAAGCTTGATCCTCGCTGTGCCGCACCGCTGTAGTGAATACCCCAGCTGTGAGCGCCGAGACCGAGGATTACGGGAAGGAAGACTGACTGCAGCACTCATGTGTTCACCGGGATAGTCTACCATTTCAGGCTTACGTGGCCTGGCTACATTAGCCGTGTCAGCCACGCTGAGGCGGTGCCGGACATCGAGGCTTGGGACCGCGCCTGGGGCAGGGACGCCTGTGTGACCTTTGATCGCGACACACCTCACTCGCTCGGTTACGGCGGGGCAAGACCGGCCGGGCCAGTCCGGCGAGCATGGCTGGATAAGCAGTACGGCATGCTATCTATGATGGCAATGACACCGGACCTCATTGCTGAACACAATTTCAGCGCGACAAAACCAGTTTTTTATATTCTAGATGAGGATGAGTTGTAAGTAAGTTCTCACTGGGTCAGCACTCACCAACCACAAAAAAATGTTCAAAATCATGCTTTCCGTAATTATACCTTTCCAGAAACATAGCACCATCCGTTGGGTAGGTTATGTTCTATCTTAGCAATAGCTATCATAATCTAAAAGCGGTAGACATTCAAATGGAACTGCCCTTTAGTATGCTCAATGCTTACGCGGTAAAGTATGTGACAAAATGATCAATGCACGCTTTCGCTAAGCGCATGTGTTGCAAATTGCAATTTCGCATTATGTGTGCATGTGTGTTTTTGAAAACGAAAAGTACGCTCATGAACGGGTATGGTTACGGTTAGTGGCAGGCCAGTCGAAGGAAGTGAGGTCAAGGAGTGGTTTAGTGAAAAAGTGCGCCGAAGGCGCGCCAAATTTTCGAAACTGAACAGGATTTGAGTGCAAACTTGGCATTGGCGACCACAAGCTAGGGTTGGAGATAATGGCAGGTTAAGTAAATCATAAATACCTACCTGATTTGCAATAGTACGCCCATGGAAGTCAACATTCGAAGAGCGAGTTTTCTTTGCTCGTATGGAGACAGCTTTTTAGGATTGTCTGTTTTGCATTATTGCACAAAAAGTATCAAAATTCCGAACGTCAGGACCACTGGAATTTCAGGTTTGTAATTACGATGTTTTCTTTCAAGTTTCTGGTCTTCGTGAAACAGAAAGTTTGCGATTCCCATGTTTTCTAGTAAACTTTTTCTTGTAAAAAAGTTTGCAAATTTTAAACTCAAAATTCATGTTCTAAGGTTTTGTGAAATCCAAATCTCAAATGTTGGTAATTATTTCTTGTAAACTCAAGCTTTTTCTTTGTAAATACAAGCTTTATTTGTTAGTGAAACAGGCCTCTGATATGACCTCAGGGACATAAAGCGAGGTCATGGGTGCCATTTTTCGTTTCAGCTTATCAAACTTACCTGTAAACCGGTGTTTGAGAGTGTTTGGAATGACGCTCGTCCAAATGAGGCGCCTTTCAATTTCCTCCCGTTGACTTACAATGAAGAAGTCGCAAAATTGACCGGACCTTAGGTCACCGATATCAAATTTCCGAGATATAAATTTCGTAAAAGTTTGATTTTCGATCGGCACCTTACATGGGACCGTCACGTCTCGCTGATCACTCGCCGCTGCAACGGAATGCTGACTGGCCTTTTACACCTGCGGCATTATCTACCCGAATCTGACCTGTCGACCCTCGTCTCCGCCCCGGTTCTCTGTCACTTTATATACTGCTTTTCTGTTTACGGAAACGGTACCCTTAAAACCTGGACAGAGTTCAAAAGGCCTTGAATTTCTCAGCCAGAGTTATCTCGGGGCGAAAAAAAAGTTTGACCACATATCTGACGTGCAGAGAGAGCTGGGGTGGTTATCGGCACCTGATCTGGTCCAATATCACACCCTGATGTTGGCCCACAAAGTCCAGAGGCATGGCGAGCCCGATTAGCTGGCGGGTATGTTTCGCCGTTGTCGTGATGTGCGTAACCGACGCACACTGGTCGGATATGCCATTCTAGCACGACAGGGCCTCTATCTTCGAACGGACCATCTCGTTTTTTTTTCTCGCTAATAAGTAATAACTCGCGTAAAAAGCGGCCTTTCGCAACAAAACTTTCAGTACCCTCGTGTTAATTACTTTTACACCTACCATGAAAATTTCATGACCCTGACACTAATGACATTTGACCTGTGACCTTCTTTTCGAGAACATGTTCGGCCGGAATCGCGATTCAGCGTACGCCGGCTCGCATTAGCCGCGCATTTGCAGTCTTTTCGTGGTTTCAAGCGTTCAAACATGGGATATGATGTTGCTTCCATGCATTAGGGTGGGTGTCAAGGTCACCAGAAGGTCAGGTCAGGTCACTGACCTTTGCTGACCTCGGTTTATTTTTCCGAGTTTTACATGATTATAGGCCAGTTTTTGGAGCTCATTTCGAATTTTGCAACCATTTGAACATTTACGATGTAGCTTTGGTGCCTTCGTAACATGTTAACAAGCTGTCAGAGGCGGTTGCCACCTATTACGAATACCCGGCAAACCCCTTACTAGTTGACCTGACCTGACCCGACCTGGCCTAAATGCATGAAGACATAATCTATGATCATAGCTAACATGATATTCGTGATCAGCACAAAAAAAAACATGGCAGCCACCCTTTACGACCTTCTAAAAAGTCCCGATGTTCCCGACTTTTAGGTCATTGACCTGACCTGGAGGTTCAACCGCTGACCTAGGACCTTAAAATTGGATATCATCGGCTTCCTCTCGTTACGGACAACACGCTCGTCTTTTCCGCAAAACTCTAGCTCGATCAGGAGCGAAACGGCAGGGGGGGGCACAACGGACCCCCTCTTTACGTTGGCGGTTGGAAAAACGCCACTATGGGCGAGGGTTAACCCGCGCACCGACGGGGGTCTGCGCCAACTTAGTACCGACGGGGGGAGGGATGACCGGCCCCCCCCCCCCCTGAGATCTCGAGAAGGAAGCAAGATAGCGACAAGCGGTAAACGGCATCGGATACGCACGGACATGGTCTACAATTTTTACTAAGGTCATTTTCAGGTCAGGTCAAAGATGACGTCACAGGGGTAAAAAAGTCAAAATGGCGGCGCTAGATATGGAGAGTTTTTCTCGAATAACTTTCGAATTAGTCAAGATAGGAACAAACTAAGGGCATCATCGTGATCCACTCGTCAATCCGCATCGAATGATACATATTGTTGAGATTCGCCTCCCACCGCCGTGCTCCAACACCAACAGGTCACCGGTGCTGATGTATTGGTCTCACACGCTCTGCACCGCGCCGCTCCGTCGTCGGTCAAGGCCCACGCCTGACTGCCCGCCCGGCCGCCCGCTCCGCTGACCCGGGCTGGGTCATAACTTTATACATAATTTAAAATCACATGTTCAAAGTCATTATAATATCAACTTAATAACAACACCTGAAAGCTGGATATTTCCTTGTAGTGACAAGGAAACAAACATTGAAATACTCATCAAATTGGTAGCAAAACACACAATAATGCGCTCCAAAAATAAGAACCGTCCCCCTAGTATCCCTTTGTTTACGTCCCTGCTCCGGGCAGAAGCCATGAAAGAAAAAGAGGCGGCTAAAAACTCTAGGCAATTTGAAAAATTCGAAAACAAATGGGGGAATGTTATAAATATTCTACAAAACATAGGCACCGATTGAAATGTGATGGCCGCCGCCGTCACCGCCGCCGTCGTCGCCATCCCGGTCGCTGCTGTCGGGGGGACCTGGGCTGCCTGCCCTCGCCGCCTCCGGAGAATGGCTGCCGCTGCCTGGCTGCTCGGCCTGCGCTGCCGTCGCCCGCGTTTCGGCTTCCCGCGTCGCCGCGGTGGCCGTGTTGGCGGCCGTTCCCTGGTGGAGCTGATCCGGCTGCTGTGCGCTGATGTGCGTTCTGACATTTGTAACCGGGACGGACGCCGGCACCGATACCCGAGTGGTGTCATACCTGTCAGCTGACGCGCCGCGCGTCCGTCTCGCGGTGGGTGGGTGGGGCCCCCACCGTGGGGGAGGGGGCTGTCGACGAGATGAGCTGAACTCCGCTCTTAATGCGATGTTGCAATGCGTCGTGCGTCAACTCCGTGCTCCGTGCCCGCGCCCCGTGAGAGCCAGGCTGTGGAGGCCGCCGGCGGGCGGGCCACGCTTTGAGCGTTGCCGACGACGGGCCATCTGTACGTAAATGTCTCCGCGGCCTCTGTATTCGGTTGGTGGTGGGTGGCGACCGCTGGCATGCCGGAAGGGCTTGTGGTTCAGAATGGTGATAATGATCTAGTTGATATGCTATTTATGCAGTTTCATGTGCTCTTTACTGCATCTTTTGTGGGCGGATCGCGGAAGGGTGGAAGTGTGATGGATGACTGGACTGTGGCAGTAATGCTGTTTATTTGACAATAAATGCACTATAAAAAAAGACCCGGGCTGGGTCGCTCGCCGGCCCGCCGCCAGGCGGCAGCACCGGACGGGGGCGGCAGCGGCGCGGCGGCCGGTCACCACGCGGATACATATTTATAGGGGAGAGTGGGGAAAGATGCCCAGGGTTTTACTATGTCATATATTATTCGAAAATGACGATCAGAAAGCAAAAACTTGGAGTTTCAACGGAAGCCGACATCATTTTTCTCCAAAAATATCACAATTTCGTGCCTGAAATATGATAACTTTTTTTTGCTATACCTACAGCATTTTCCTGAAGAAGTGAAAGGGGGCATCTTACCCCACAGGGTGGGAAAGACGCCCCCAGGCGCTGGGGAAGATGCCCCCTGCACTATAAGTGGCATAAATGGGCACGTAAATCGCCTGAACGAATCAGTAGTCCCTTCGAGCCTGCAGTAGACACCAAACGTCATCGTAAGGGCCCTTAAAAGTAGTCGTAAGGGGCTTCAGGGGTTATCCTTAGGGCCATCATAGTCCAGTGCGGCCAAACAAGCCTCCTTGGTGGCGTTCGGAGACCACTGTGGAGCCCTTATAGGTCTTCATGATGCTTGAGGGCCCTCGAGCACATCGTGGGGACCTCAGATGCCAGCGCGGCCCGTGGAGCCAACGTGGGAGCCCTCAAAGGATGTCGTGAGGGGCCCTGGAGCCAATAATGGGGCCCACAGAGGCCGTCGTGAGGGCTCTCAGAGTCAAATGCCGCCCAAAAAGTCGCTGTGTGGGCCGAGAGACCGGCATGGAGAGCACCCGACCGTACTGGACTCTCAATAGTCCCAGATCGGCTTTTGTCTCTCATCACAAGTATGTAATAAATGATTTGACGGGCTGCTTGAGGGACAGCCTACGAATTTAGGGGGGGGCGTCTTTCCCCATCAGGACAGGGGGCATCTTACCCCAAGGTACCGAAGTAACATTAAATCAGTAGGTACAATTTGTTAGCCATAAAACTACACCCTGAAATAAACTGTTTGGGACATAGTACACGCATGTCAATGTATCACGACTATAGCAAGTGACGCAAACATTATCTATCTTCTTTGATATTTACAATGTTTTGACACCAAAATATTTTTTGAAAGCAGCAAATAAAAAACATGCAATCACCAGCCAGCCGTTGCCCAACTGAGCTTCGCAAATTTTTGTGCAGTTAACAAGGCAGGCTTCTGCTTTACGCTAAGAACATTAATTTCCAGGTTCGATTCTTTGTTTCGCCGCTAGAGGGGATGGGGCGTCTTTCCCACCCTGGGCATCTTACCCCACTCTCCCCTACGAAATCCCGACAATATTTTGACCTCGAAAGGTCAAGGTCAAAGGTTGACCTCAGGTCACGTGACCCCGACGTCATCATGCATATCATTCGATGCGTCTTGACGAGCTGAACACAATGAGACCATCCGCGCGGCTGTATCTTGTTCCTGTACGGAGTTATTGGCAAAAACCCGCTGGTGACCTTTGATGACGTCACATGACCTTACAGCTGCCCAACAGCAAAACAGACCTCAAGATAGTGAAGGTTGATCATATATGAAGTCATGTATGGTATATGGAGCAATTCCGATCCGTTTTAGTGGTAAAAACAGGGAGCTGATTTTTCCCCCATTGACTTATAATGGGGAGGTCGAGAAAATGACCTGACCTTAGGTCATCGATATCAAAATTCAGAGATATACAAATTGTAGCTACTAATGACTTATAACATCCTGCGACTTTCAAAGGCCTCCGACATCTACTGTAGCTCTGGCACGGTGACAAAGTTGCAAAAAGTGACTTGAGGTTGGGTCATTCAAAGTGACCTGGTGACCTGACCTTTAAAGTTAGGAGGTTCAAACTTGCACATCATGTGTAAAATTGATGAGAGAATAGTCGCATCAAATTTCGCGGCGCTACACGCGACGGTTTTCGCGCTATTCGCGAAAAACCTCATATCCCCCCCCCGTCGGTGCGCGGATGAATTTATTTATTTATTTATTTATTTATTTATCAGAATCACCAACAGGGACAAGCCCCACTGACAGGTGAAGTCAACATAAAAACATTAAACAGTATAAGACACATTGTAAACATCATACCTGTCGCATCACAGCCCGCAGTTCCCAACTATTTTATAAAATGAAAATTAAGATAAATGTGTGCTAAAATACATGATGCATAAAAAGAATCATCAAAAGATGCATATAAAAGTGCAAATGAAGCACGAGGGGGTAATAATAAACATCAGCAGAATGATGAGAAAATTAAGAATACACATAAAAAATAAACACAATAAAAGTAAAGTAAAACAAAACAAAAGTGAGATCGGTGAGCAAAAAACTACACGGTTAAAACGTATGCGGTGACACGAGTTTTAAAAGCACGTAAACTGTCATTAAATATGTCCGCCTCTGGATTGGTGGACAAAAAAGCGTTGATTGCCTTCGGGATCCTGCAATACATGCCCGACTGCACTGCCATCACACGAGCGCGGGGCACAGCAAAAAGAGTGTTGGTGCGGGTCGATCGAGGTGGCACATGGAGATGAAATGCATTCACAAGGATGGCGGAGCTGATTCTCCCATGAAAGATGTTCTTCAGGAAAAGGATATCGTGCTGGATCCTGCGTTGTGCCAGAGAAGGGATTTGAAAATGGAGTAATAGGCTGCTGTAGGAGAGAGACGGAGAGGAACCAGAGGATGTGTTCGCCAGCAGCCAGATGAGGAATTTGTGCTGAACTCGATCGACCCGCACCACGTGGGACTTTGCCGCCCCCGCCCAGACCGTACTGCAATATTCTAAAATAGAGCGCACGTTTGAGAAGTATGCGGCTAACACTGCGCTGCGGTTGAATTTAGCCTTGCCGAAGCCGACTTGAAAAGAACGAATGAGGAGGCCGAGCGCACGATTGGCCTTGCGAACAATGTCTGATATATGCGGCGCGAACGTTAATTTGGTGTCGAGGGTCACCCCTAAGTCCCTGATCTCGCTCACATGTTCTAGTTCCGCATCGGCTATAAAATATTTGGTCTGGACGGGGCACGCTTGAGGGTCATCGTGAATAATTTGCACTTTTTTGGATTTAGAGTAAGTCCCCATCTGACGGACCAGGCTGACAGCTGATTGAGGTCGTTCTGCAGCAATAGTCCGTCAGCTGGGGAGTTGATTTGGCGGAAAATTTTGACGTCGTCGGCGTACAAAAGGCAGCCGGATGTGATGTGACACGGTAAATCGTTGATGAACATTGCGAAAAGGAGGGGGGCCAAAAGTGCTCCTTCTGGAACGCCGGAGGTCACAGGTCTCCAGTTGGAGGTCCTACCATTCACCATGAAGCCAAATCTGATGGCTTATTTCAGAAAGACCACTAAAAGAGCTATTGAATGCACTTTTCCGCGACGATGTAGCTCTATTGGTCCCGGAGGTAAGCGCCGGTGTTTCGAGAAATGTTGCGATATGCCACATTTTACCTTTGACGACCTCTGGTGACGTGACCTTTGACCTGACCTCGAAATGACCAATTACACTACCTGGAATTTCGGACGCTCTTTCGAATGCCACTTACTACGTGTCGCTATGTGGCCCAGGAGCCGAGTTAGAAGGGAAGTGTTCAATCAACACCTCCCGGCCCGGCGCGTTTGGCGCCGAGCACCGGTCCGGCGCGGGCTGATGTTTGGCTGCTACACCCAGAGTCGCAAAAAGTCGCAAGAAATGAATGTTGGATCTTTTAGTGCAATGACTCAATGACATGTAGCGAGATTTTCGAAGCGGTACTTTGCGGTACTTTTTTTAAAGTCTATTTGTGTGTGACATCAATTATATGAAATTATATTCGTCTTTAAATCTCTGCGGTGCAAATACATCATAACCAAGTAGAAGTTGGCCATTTTCATGTGGTTAGGACTTAGGTGTGTTTTCAGACCCGGAGCTATCGTTTGATGTATATAAATGTGGAATTCCTCCTCAAATTGTGATTGTTTTCGTGGATCAAAGATACTTTGTCAAAGAGTGCGGGGGACGAGTTCGGTCCAAACGATTCCGAAGTTCGTGTTTAAGCTGAGTTCTCGCCATGAAACAGTAATTCAGTTGGGGAAACTACGAGGAGCCAAACAAAAATTGGATTAGCCAATCAGCGGCTGGAGTGGGCGGGGCGATGACCATATATGGTCATTAAATCAGACAACTTCATCTTTTCAATGAATCCAAGCATTCAAATGAAAAAAATAAGGCACAGGAATGTTTTTTAACCCGGCAGTTGCTGGGGTATTTCGCCACCCACCGTTTGCTGGGGGGGGGGGGGGGGCGTTAAACGCCCCCAGCCGATAACTCGAGAACCAATAGGCGCAGCGAAACGCACGAGGCGGCAAACGAAAGAGCGCGACGAGACGCTTCAGATGAGTACTTTAAAGTTGAATTTTGAGGTCACAGGTCGGGTCAAGGTCAGGTCAAACACCTGAAATCGGGCTTTCAGTAGCATGGACTTCAGGACTTCGCAATGGGCGCCTCTCGCCATAAACTCTGTCAAAACGGTGCACAATCCATCTTATAAGGCCTACAAGAGTGTGTGCTTCATATAGGGGTCAGTCAAGCATAGGTCAGGGTCAAGGTCAGGTCAACCGGGTGGGCACATATCCCCGAAAATCAAAACTGATATTCGCAGCCTGTGACACATGTTTTATAGGTAATTTGGGGCGTAGAACACGATGGTGACATTCATTTTATCATATGTGTACGTGTTTGGCTCAAAAAGTTCAGTTTAAGAAATTCATGTATCATGGTCGTGAAGAAGTCACGAAAAATTGCCAAGATTCAGTTCATGATTTTGGAAAATGCGGAACGATAATCAATAATCGAAGATAGCCATTTGATTGATCATGGTATTGGCAGCCTAATGGCGTTTACGGCATGTCTGTATGTTTATTCTGTGATTTTATATGATTTTTTGAACATATGCCGTTTTTGGTCGAAAAGTCAGAAATCATGACGTCACTAAAACCTCGATATCTCAAAAATTTTCCGACCGATTTTTTTGAAACTTTGTCACAATAAACTGCAATCAATTCCCTACAGGTACCCAAAATTTGGCGCGCCTGCGGCGCGCCGTTTTTATGCTATGGCCCGGCGAAAAAAGTGGGGGCGTTTAACGCCCCCCCCCCCCCAGCAACTCGCGGGTTAAAGGGACCCTCCCACCTTAACATAAGATTTGAGTTGAGATAGCCAAAATGGGGTCCCTGGCTCACAATTACCGGTTTCGGCACTCACAACATCGAGAAATGCCTTAAATCGGAAATATTGAATTTCAAAATTGCAGCATTTTGATTCAGAGGGGCTAATGCATAGGAATCCCCTCTGAATGTGTGACGTCAGCGCAGATATCTAACGATTTTTAAATGTTGTAGCAAGGGAAATTAGAGAAAAGAGGAAAGAAGGAATAAAAAAGCTTCATCTTCTTTGCGGTTCATCAAACACCGCGGTCCGTTGTCACTCAACTGGTTGTACAAGAAGAACATAATTCGCTGCTGGAAGAACTCGGTAGTAAAGCTGGTAGAACAGGGGAGCTTGAGCGTCTTGGAAAAGATCCCTAGAGGGATATGAGATCCTGAGATGGTGTTGAGATCCTGAGATAGATGTAGGTATCCAATAGAGATAGCTTTAGAGAGGGATCTTGATAGAGATCTTGAGATGGAGATGAGATCCTGAGATAGATCTAATCCACCTGCTAGGGATCTAAAGATGACGTCCACCTGGGAGAGATGTAGATATAGATCCACCTTGCGTACAAATACATCTGATGGAAGATGCTTTTTGATTTAGAGGCTTGATGATTCTGTTCATTGTATAGACCATGATGCACGAGATGCTTCTTCACTACTCGGATTAGGGATAGAGGGATCCGATCAGCTGGGTTTGCGGCACAGTTGGGCAGGTGAAGGACAGGTGTCGCTATTCGTTACTGCCCTGTGACCTTTTTTTTCTCCTCATGTTACCGTACCGTATTTGTTTTCCATCGTTACTGTGTTGTATCCTACCTTTCCTTTACGCCCCGTCATTTTATTTTACCTATGGCAGCCCATTTGGTAACCCCTGCATCCTTCACGAATATTTTTCCTAACCGCGCCGATTTCGCTTTGTTGTATTATTTCGTTCTGAGTTCTGTCGCCACCGCCGCCGTGTGAGGTTGTGTACCGCCAGTGTGCCATCTGCTGCCACCACCGCCACCAATATAATTGAAGTGCTCATATATTCAAGTTTTTTAAAGTCAAACCAGAGAGCCGG
Organism: Amphibalanus amphitrite; assembly: GCF_019059575.1. NCBI lineage: Eukaryota > Metazoa > Arthropoda > Thecostraca > Balanomorpha > Balanidae > Amphibalanus > Amphibalanus amphitrite. The sequence goes on from NW_024882051.1 coordinate 343,158, forward strand.
CCCTATTTATTTCATTTTGATTTTCAACATAGTCCTCCGGGCCGGATGACTTTTTGATTTCTGTTAAATTTGCTTCTTTGATGATTTGCTGATTGATTTTGACTGATCAAGACTGAGATTGACTTGTGAATTGTGTATATCAAGATGGAGAGTGAGGCACAGCTTAAACAGAAAAGGACTGTGGCTCGAGGTAAGGCAACCAGACTGATGAAAGAGCTTGCCGAATGTGATAATTCTCAAGAGGACGACCTTGCCTTGGCAATACACCACCTTGAGCAGCACGTTGATCTGATGACCGAGATCCAGGTGAGCCTGACAAAGCTGTCTGTGCCTGATGATACCTCGCATATTCAGGATATGCAGGATCAGATTTTCAAAGCTAAGCGTGTGCTTGCTCGTCTGGAAAGGAGCTCTGAGGTCTCTGTTGGAAGGACTCAGTGTGTGCCGCCTTACCTGGGGGGAAAGCTGGACCTGAAGCTGCCCAAGTTCTGTGGGGATGTGGAAAAGTGGTCAGAGTTCTGGAGCCTGTTCTGTGTATCTGTCCATGACAACCCTGCTTATGCACCTGTCGAAAAGCTGGTGCACTTGAAGGCGCACCTCCTCGATCAGGCAGAGGTGGCTGTGCAGGGTCTTCCCATCACTGACCAGGGCTACTTGAAGGCTGTGGAGACCCTGAGGGAAAGGTTTGATCGCCCAGATTTGTGCATTAAGGTGCTGATGCAGAGATTGTTGTCCACCACCCCTGTGCACAGTGACAATGACTTGGTCCGCTTGCGCCGCATGATTGATGGGCTGGTTTCTGAGGTCAGGGCACTGGAGACGATGAACGTGTTGCCTGACTCATATGCTGTTCTGCTGATGCCTGTGCTATTGTCGTGCATCCCTGAGTCATGGAAGATTGAATGGCTGAGATGCAGTGCTGACTCATCTGATGAACTCACAGTCTTCCTGAAGTTCCTGCAGAAGGAGATGAGCATCAGGGAGGAGGCAGCTGCTCGGAGGAAGAGGACCACCAGTGAGCAGCCACCTACCGCAGTACCTAGGAAGCCGACAGTCAGCATGCTGAACGTGAGGCAGAAGAAGGGACCTGACTGGGTATGTCTGGCATGCGGAACGGGTAGGCATGGCCTGGCTGCGTGTTCGGCCTACCGCACCATGACTGTGCCTGTTCGCTGGGATGTTGTGCGCCAGGCTAAGCTCTGCTACCAGTGTCTTGGTCCCCATCTGCTGCGTGCTTGCCACAGCACCCGATGCCCATGGTGTGGTGGCCCGCACCACTCGTCATTGCACCCGCCGCCCGGAGAGCATGCAGCCCTCATGCCTACTGAGAGATGTGTACCTGATCGCGGACCTCTGTCACCCCCTGCCGCTGCTGCTGTGTCTGAGAGTCGCATGCCTGATCGCAGACCATTGCCGCCCCCTGCTGCTGCTGGTACTTTTTCTGCCAACCAGGGACGGATGTGCATGGGCGTGCGGAGCCAGCAGCACTGCTACGTGCAGACGGCGCTCGTGGAGGTGGCTGGTCCTCGGGGCGTGCGTCTAGTACGCGCGCTGATTGACGGCGGGGCAGACGCCTCCTTCATCCGGGCTTCACTGGCTGACCAGCTGGGACTCGAGAAGGTCGGCCAGGGGACCTTCGCGTGTGTCGGATTCAAGGAAAGAGTTGAGGAGGCTCACCAGTACGACCAAGTAAGCGCGCGGCTCACTGGATACCAGAAAGGTGAGGCCGAGCTTGTGTTCTGGAGAACTGATAAGCTGTGTACGCCTGTGGGAGCTCCACCACCCATTCAGTCTCTGCCCCCAAGTGTAGAGCTTGCTGATGACTTCCGTGACGGACCTGTTGATGTTCTAATTGGGTGTGATCAGCTGTACAAGGTGGTGTTGTGGAACCAGGTGGAGGTGAATCCTGGCCTCCGGCTGGTGGAGACTGTGTTTGGGTATGTGCTCCACGGACAGTCCCCAGGCCAGCAGACGACCCGGCAGCGGCACGCCTACCGCTGTCAGCTGGTTGACGTCGAGCGAATGTGGACGCTGGACGCTGTGGGAGTCGCCGCAGAGGAGACCGCCGAGAGAGACCCACCTGTACCGACTTGGAACGCCACCGAGAACAGGTATGAGATGGGGCTAGTATGGAAGTCCGACCAGCGCCCATTGTCTAACCTGATGTTATCGAAGACCCGGACTCACCGTATGACAGAGAAGTTGAATGTTGAACAGTTCCAGGAGTACGATGACCACCTGCATCAGCTGCTGGAAGACGCCGTCATCGAGCCCGCGCAGCCGAGTCCGCCATCAGAGTTCATCTTACCGCATCGAGGACTGCACCGCAACGGCAAACTGCGAGTGGTGTTCGATGGATCAGCGCCAGACGGTGCAGGTATGAGCCTGAACTCCTACCTTGAGCCGGGAGAGAACCTGCTGCATCGTTTACCAGCTGTGCTACTTAACTTCCGTTCAGGAGCTGTGGGTTGTCAGACGGACATTCGTGCAGCTTTCCATCAGATTGTACTCACTGAGGAGGACCGTCAGTTCGTGCAGCTGCTGTGGGCGGGCCAGCGGCTGAGGTTTCGCAGGGTCCCGTTTGGACTCACCTGTTCGCCCTACATGCTGCTGTGCACTATCGCTGAGCACGTCCGCCGGTGTCTGCGCGATGAACCTGTTCTGTTGCAGAAGGTTCAGGATTCCGTCTACATGGACGACATGTGCCCGTCCTTCAGTACGAGGGCGGAGGCAGAGGCCGGACTGACGAAGATGGGTGACGTCTTCAGCGAGGCCTCCATGGATCTTCACAAGACCAGGATGTCTGGTGACGACACTGAGGACGAGAAGGTGCTCGGCCTACTGTGGAGCACAAGATCGGATCGTTTGGCCGTGACCGTGCCACAGGTGACCTGCCCTGGCACCCGGGCTGAGCTGCTATCTGCTGTGAGTAGACCGTTTGATCCGCTCGGCGTGGTGACGCCGTGGCTGATCTGGGGGAAGGCCCTGTTTCAGCGTACCTGGCTTGACGCTGAATGCACATGGGATAGTCCCCTGAGTGGGGAGCTGCAGACCGAGGTCCGAGCCTGGTGGAGAGACTCGCCGGGGAGGGTGATCTGGTTCCCTCGCCTAGCCGGAGCGCGTGACGACCAGTCCGGAGCGACTTTTCACGTGTTTTGTGACGCGTCTCGGACCGCCTACTGCGCGGTGGTGTATGTGGTCCAGGGTGGGGAGCCTGCCCTGGTGATGTCGAAGAGTAGGCTGGCCCCCCTGTCTCCACATCTAACGATCCCCAGGCTGGAGCTGATGGCCGCTGTTGTTGGAGCCAGGTTGATGGACTTCATCAAGAACGCGCTGCATCTGGAGAGCGCAACAGTCACCTACTGGTCCGACTCGACCGACGTGCTTCACTGGCTCAACCGGAGGCGGCCTCTCAAGATGTTCGTGGAGAACCGGGTGAAGACTGTGCTTCAGTTGACGACCGCCGACCAGTGGAGGTACGTCAGAGGCTCTGATAACCCCGCTGACATAGGCACGAGAGGGGTAACGCTGACCTCTCTCATCGCCTGTGACAAGTGGTGGAAGGGTCCACCATTTGATTTGAGTCCGCCTGACTATGATGCCTCGTTAGTGCTACTGACGCCTCCCTCAGCAGAAGCCGAAGCAGAGACGAGGCCCGAGGTCAGACGTCAGATCGTGGCCGTGAGACGAGAGTGTGGCCCTGATCCGATTCCAGACGTCATGCGTGGACCGTTTGACGTGACTCGGTGTTCTCATCTCAAGCAGGCAGTGAACCGCACCGCGTGGATTCTTCGGTTCGCGCACAACGCCAGGCACCAGCGCACGGAGAGGAGGAGTGGAGCGCTGTCGCCCGACGAGCGCCGGGAGGCGCTGCGGTTCTGGATCCGGGTCTCGCAGAGTGCCGCCTACGCGCCGGAGCTGGAGGCGCTGACGGCTGGCGCGCCGCTGCCACCCAACTCGCGACTCGAGAAGGTCAGACCTCGTCTGAACGCAGATGGTGTCCTAGAAGCTGTCACGCGAACTCACGAACCTGCTCTGATCATTCTGCCCGAGTTTGCCCATCTGACCACCTTGATAGTGGATGATGCACACCGTAAATCGTTTCACCAGGGTACCCGCACCACACTGGCACTGCTGTCTGGTGAATACTGGGTGAGGAGACGAACTGTTCATCGTGTGGTCAGTACATGCTTCAGGTGCCGGAGGTACCGGGGTGCGCCGTACCGGTCAGCTGATGGCGCGCTGCCCCTGTTCAGGACGGAGCCCAGTCGTCCGTTCAGCCGGGTCGGTGTGGACTTTTTCGGTCCGATGTACGTCAAGGGCGGCGACAAGGTATGGGTACTGCTGCTGACCTGTGCCTCGTCGCGAGCTGTGCATCTCGAACTGTGTAAGACTCAGAATGTCGCTGACGTCAAGTTGGCTTTGCGCCGCTTCTTTGCGCTACGTGGCACCCCATCGCTAGTTGTGAGTGACAATGCCAGAACGTTTCATGCCCTGCTCGGGCACCTACCTGCAGCTGTGACCTGGCGCTTTGTACCCGAGGCGGCGCCCTGGTGGGGCGGCTTCTGGGAACGTTTGGTCGGGATAACCAAGAAGTCCCTGCGCATTACCCTGCACCAGTGTTATCTTACCCATGAGGAGTTGGCAGTCACCCTGTATGAGTTGGCGTTACAACTGAACTTCCGACCTCTCACCCCAGGTGACGACGACGTGCTGACGCCCGCGCACCTGTTGTTCGGGGTCACGTCCATCCGTGGCGTGCTCTCTCCGTCTGGCCACGAGCTGGACAGCCTGAGTCGGCGCTGGCGGCACCAGCGGCTGGTCAGCGAGCACCTGGTTCAGCGATGGACCAAAGAGTACCTGCAGACTCTACGCACGTGGAGCTTCTCTCGGCGCGGCCGTCCGGTTCGGCTGCCCGAGGTTGGAGAGATTGTGCTGGTGCACGCGGAAGGTCCGCGTGGTCGCTGGCCTCTGGCGCGCGTGGTGTCCCTCCTGTCTGGAGCGGACGGCCGCGCTCGCGCGGCGAGTATCGTGCTAAGAGGGCGACTTACCCGCCGCCCGATCAACAAACTGTTGAGACTAGAGGCGTCGGAGTGAAGTGAGCGTCGGCGAGGCGAGTGCCGAAAAAGTGACTGTGTGCCGAGTGAGGAGAGACTTTTCGAAGTGACGGCTCACTTCGAAAGTGGGGAGTATGTCGCTATTCGTTACTGCCCTGTGACCTTTTTTTCTCCTCATGTTACCGTACCGTATTTGTTTTCCATCGTTACTGTGTTGTATCCTACCTTTCCTTTACGCCCCGTCATTTTATTTTACCTATGGCAGCCCATTTGGTAACCCCTGCATCCTTCACGAATATTTTTCCTAACCGCGCCGATTTCGCTTTGTTGTATTATTTCGTTCTGAGTTCTGTCGCCACCGCCGCCGTGTGAGGTTGTGTACCGCCAGTGTGCCATCTGCTGCCACCACCGCCACCAATATAATTGAAGTGCTCATATATTCAAGTTTTTTAAAGTCAAACCAGAGAGCCGGCCCTATTTATTTCATTTTGATTTTCAACAACAGGGCATTCGAAGTCCCGATGACCACTGCCAAACTTATGGGTGGTAATTACATTGATTAATTGAATGTGATCATTCGTCCAGTCACCCATTCCTATATCACTGGCCTCCCCATTACGAAAATTGCCCACTTAATTCGTATTAGCGTTGCTAGTTTTAACTGCCCTCGAGAATCATTTGTTCGACTGCCGTAACCGAATTCTATCAAATTCCTATCGGCCTTATTCTAAGATTCATGCGTCGTCATTCTCACACCCTTGCTCGCATTACGTTTGCATTTCATATATTCACCCAAATTTAATTGATAGCCCCCGAAATTCCCTCCGATAGTGTTAGGTGTCTTACAAACCAGGGTCTCCCCGGCGAGATAAATGTCTCTTTCCGAAATCCATATGCATGCTCCGCTAACCGGCGACTAAGATACTTATCGCAGGGCCGTCCAGAATAATTGCACAAATATCCACCCTGCTAATTTATGGGATTCACTACACGTCCGATAGACTTATGGTACACATATACGCGATTTACATCCGACTTATCTCTCTATCCGGGAGAGATTACCTATGCCCTCTTCCGGTCCGCGTGTAACACCTCCGTTCACGACCCAGGGACCACCGTTCATATCCTGGAACTCTCCTCAGGAACTCTCCTTAAACCCTGGGATTTACTTTCAAGGCCTTACGTGTCCTGGAGTACATCGTTACCTCCCCTGAGGCTGTCCAGTACCGATTAAGGTACCCTTACAAAATAAGTATGAGGACTTATTCGGGACACTATAGCTTGCCTTATCCGCCCTTTGGGTGACTCACCCCTGACCTTCGGCTTCTTACCTTTGGCATAGCTCCAACTTACTCTCCGACTGCACTGTACCAGTCTTCTCCTTCCCTCTGCCATAGAAACCTCTCACTGCCTCGTTACCCAGTATTACCTAAGCGGGAAATCTAACAGTAGCCGGTACCACTGGCGGAAAACGTGCATATGCCCTGCGTACGTGACGGTGTGTCCCTCTTATTATTCCGGTCTGGACGTATGTTTATGAGAAGTGCATCTGTGTCTCATACGGTCATGCTGGTAAACGTTACGCCATAGGAGACGGGCAAACAAGCCGTCTGTGCCTCACAATGCCCTGTGCCAATATTGGTGGAGTAATTATTGGCGCTAACTCGCAAGAACGCGAATAACAGAAACGCACTGCCCTATTGTGGCCGCTGCTCCACTCCCGACGCTGCTCTCATGTGCCATCTAGCGGCGCACGGTCCCGCGTCGCGAACGACGATTACCACGGCTGCCGGGCAGTGGATCGTCGTCGCCGGCAGTCGACAGTTGTCAAGGCCGCGCCGCGATGGGCGCGTCATCACTCGCGGTGCAGTACTGGTGTGTGCGGTCTCTTCGGGCCGGGTAGATTCAACGAATGTGTCAGTGAGTGTGAATCTGGTAAAATATCGCTGCAATATCTCCCTGTTCGACATCTCATCAGCTCCGTTTTACGTAAGTTTTTTTTTTTTTTTGAACTCCTGTCCATTTACTCGTTTCCCAACAAAGATGGTCTTTTCTAGTATTTATTCTACAGAAGCACAGCGATCGGTACCTATATTAGTCGCATATTAGTTCTAACCACAAACAATTCTACATCTACCTATTACTCGACATTTCGCAATTTCACTGACGCAAAGTACAAGGACCATCTCAAGTCGCAAAGTGTCAGACCGTCGACCTCAAACCACTACTCTCAACTCTGCACCTAAGTAACAGAAGAAATTCCGCCGTAAAATCAAGCATTCGTATCCGTCGAAAATCATAACTCATAGCCACATTCATAGATCGATTGCATGAATCAGTCGCCACCTTAAAACATTACATTTCTTTTCAATCGTATTTACCTGTTCTATAATTGATTTCGACTTCGCAATTAATTCCTCCAGCAATATTACCAATGATTTCGCAAAGCAACTTTTAGTGAGTACAGCACGAATCTACACCCTTAATTTCACAAACGAATTCCAACCTCAAATCTTAATCGCACCTGACTACCGCCGATAATAAATCGAACGAACCAGCTTGGCCAAACACAAAGACATATTCGTTATTCAATACTGACACGCATCATGTCATCAATCTCAACGTTCGTGACAATGAGCTGCTTATTCAAATTTTAGCATCTCGCTCCCGGCCTAATCGTGAATTCCGACGGACAATAACGGTTTGCTGGCGACTCTGACATGACCTTCCCAATTCAGATCCTAATATGCTACTAGGGTGTCTGGACCAATAAGTTCAAAGTAATTTAAGTTTTCCAATTCCAATTGAGAGTGCATTTTATCGTAACCGAAAATGTTTGGCAGTCGTCACGGCACGGCAGGCTGGGCAAAGGGGGGGGGGGTGAGGATTGGGATTGAGCAGACTTTTCCGCAACACTCACATTCTGGAGTTCCTTTACGCTTCCGCTTCTCAGTGTGGTCACAAGCGTCGGCTGCTGTCCTCGGTTCTGGCCGCTCGAACTGAAGAGGCTTCTCGCGGGTGACCCCGGACTGACGGCGGCTCCCAGATGGCGTCTCCGGCTCCGGCTGCAGACTGTGACTCTCGGCTGCTCGACTGTGCAACTCTCCCTGGCTGGGTGACGCACCCTTTTATAGTTGGGGGGGGGGGGGGGGGGTGACTGCCACGCCCTTGCGCCGTCATCCTCCTCTGCCTTCCTCTTGTGGGTGGGCCCGTAAGATGGCGCCCTCTGTCCTGTTTAGTCATCCTGCTCCTCTGTGTCTGCAATTTTTGGCCGTCGAATCGTCTTCGTGTTGAGTGCTTTATCATCTTAGTTGTCGCTGGCATAAACCAATCCCCGAAAGGTTGGTGATTTTCGAGTTTTAATTTGATTCTTCAATTTCATTTTATTCAAACTTTTGTTTCCTTCCGTTTCGTCTGCCGGCAACGCCCCTTGTGACGTCACTCTTGCTCCGCCCACTGACGTCATCTTGGTTGGGAGGGTCGGTAGAACAGCGCCTTCTGTCCGCGGTGGGGACGTCCTGAACTACGTTTGTTTCGGACAACAGCGCTTTCTGTCCGCAGTGGAGACGTCCTGAACTACGTCTGTTTCGGAGGTTGTCTGCTAAGTTTAGCAGATTCCGTTGCAGTGAGACGCACTGTTGTGCTACCATGGCTACGTGAGACCCAATGTGCTACGTGCCTTAAGCCTGCGCGTGGTCTCACAGTGTGCCGACGTTTGCTTGTAGCTTCAGCTGCTTTGTAATGACTACCAATGACTCATCCTGATGTGACTGTCTTCAGAGGTGCTTGTCTTAATTGGAGTTTAATGGCGGCCCATTCTGTGCGGACAGTGAGAAATGATTGGGGAGGGTGGACCTGGGGACGGGTGGGAGGAGGGAGGGAATAATGACAAGGGAGGGAAGCGTGCGGCAGCGCTCTGCTCAGCTGCGCGTCACCGGGCCGACCGTGCCGAAAAGATACTACGTTAGATGGTCAAGATGTAGCGTGCTACAATGTTTGACTAAAACGTTTTGTAGCACGCGGTGGTATATGCTGCTTTGCGCGCAACAAGTGCCGCACTTTCAGCTGCCAAACTATTGCTTCCAAATAAAGTCGCTAGGAACAGCGGAGATTCCAAAAAGTAAACAAAAGTAAAAGTCTAAGATCTTGAAAACCGGTTAATATTTTCGGTGAAATTTGGTAGATATTCGTTTTCGCTCTTTCTGAACCGAGCGACATCACTTTCATGCCAATTCATAAACTTTTTTGAAGGTGGGAGGGTCCCTTTAACCACACAAGGCCTATACTCACTCGGTGCATAATTAATTGGCGGCTCTAAATCGCAGAGTTACAACGCAAGGTCAAACTGTGATTGGCAAATATGGCGGATTGAAACAGACGCGCCAAAAAATGTAAGCAGTACCGTGGTTTAAAAATGTCATTATTTTTTATTTTGTTTACCGTTTTTGTTTTTCTAATTGTGCTTAATTTATTATTTTAAAATTAAATATCTTTGTTTATTGTAATTAAATTAAATCTTTTAACAATTTTATTTCATAAAACCAATCCATTTATTGAATGGCCAGCTGATTGTGACGCCCAGAACATGCAGAAAAGCCGTTTTTCTATCGCCATTTTCGAGTCAATTCGCTGAATTTAATCAAATCACGCTAATTCCTAGTGAACAATGGAAGCCTTTTTTCTCCAATAAGTGGACGCGATACTGCAAGTACCGGCTTGTTATACCGTGACTCTGCGGAGGAGTGAAGCGCCACTTGGTACGGGGTGGCGGCGCAGATTTGACGGGCTGAGAGCGGAGGCTAGAGTGCATGTTTTGAATGCGTGTTCTACCTCCCCCACCGTTCGTTTATGTCTGCTTTATGTATGGTTTTGACACCGAGCAATTTAGCCTCGGTTATCGCGGATGGTCTACGGATGTTTAACCTTCCAGGCGGTGGGCGGAGGGAGGGGCATTTTTTACCCCTCCCTTTAATTTTTTTTTCGATATATCTCCAGATGGCTGCGCCGAACGTCACCAAATTTTCAGTACCCTCGACATAACTATTACACGTTGTGACCAATTTTTTTTCCAAAGGCTATGATAGGTTGGCCGCTAATGACGTTGGAGTGACGTCATTTCTACCATTTTCGACCAAAAAAAAAGGTTCCGCGGGAAAAGCTGCCAGGCCTAGGTATAGCTTTGATGATACAGAAGAATGTTCAAGACATAAAATGTGTAGAATTACTAGGGCTACTATACTGCTATCTCGAAATTTTGAAAATTTAGGAATTCAACCCCCAAAAAATATTTTGGGAATATAATAGCCAAAAAATCCCAAAAGTTTTTTTCGATTTTCGAAAAACCCAGAATATATGTAATAGCCTCTAAAGACTTCTATTCACATACCAAATTCTAGATCGATGTTACTTCTTTTTTGGCCAAGTTATAGCGAAAGAGAACTTCAAAATTGATGACATCAAATTTTCAAACTCAATTTTCAGCAATTCTAGACCACGTAGCGCAAAACATAGACCACCATTAGACTCGCCGTGATGAGCTGAATCGAATCAATAACCATTTAATGCAAAACTATCAACTTTGAAATTAGACCTTTTGTAACCTAGCATTGACCTGACCTCCACCAGAAAGTGACCTAAACCGTACCTGATGGTCTTATAGAGTTATAACCAACACCATTGAGTTTGAAATGAAAAAATTGCCATAAAAACATGCATCGCACATTGCACAACCCAAGAAAAGTTGGGTTCATGTGCTGACCCTTGATGACCTGAGCTGTGACCTGACCTGGTATTATCATTGACTTCCAATAGCAGCATATGCATTAGGTAACTTACGCCCTATCGCTGATTTTCGACAAAATGCGTTTTACTCGATGTTATAGCGCCTTCCCCAGAGGACCCGTAAACGATGAAACATTTCATCTTTGACTTGACCTGTGACGTCATCAATGACCCCAAGGTCAATGAAATTGGATTTCCCTCAACACATTTGACAAGGCTATCGAACGCCGTTTGAATTTTACGGATACCTCCAGTAGTTTCGGTGATACGGGGGGAGGGGGCAAACAAATGCCTTCCCCCACCGCGCGGAAGGTGGCCGGGAGGCCCACCGCCTGCCGGGCTAATACAATACAAAGCATTACATACCATTACTCTTATTCATCGCTGAAAGTTTTAAGGCGATCGTTCAATCGGTGTAGATATGACGAGGATTCTAACTTTTTCTGAGGTGAGGTCACTTGACGTGACCTGGTGACCTGAACTAAACCGGCGCCGGGCCTTCTAACTCGGCTCCTGGGCCACGTAGCGACACGCTGTAAGCGGCAATCGGAAGAACGTCCAAAATAAGGGCGAAAACACTTCGGTATTTTTTTGGGTCAGGTCGTAGGTCAGGTCATCAGAGGTCACCAAAGGTGAAATGTTGGCTATTTCAACATTTTGGAAACTGCAAATGGCTAACTCGGGAGCCCATAGAGCTACAGCGCCGCGGGAAAGCGCAGTCGATAGCTCTTTTAACGCTCTTTCGACAACATACCCTCAGATTTGACCTCAGGTCAACGGTTTAGCCTCCAGAGAGCAAGAACTAAAAAATAGCCGTTTTTACCAAGTGTTTTTTCGGCAATAACTTTGGGCTCAAAAGTCACGACATTACTTTTGCCAGCATCGTGTTCCTCTCGTCGAGACGCGTCGAATGACTTATAATTTGACCTTAAAAGGTCAACATGAAAATTTGACCTCAGGTCAAGGTCATGACCTGACCGGAAAAGGTCATATTTCTTATCAGTCGATCCGCATCGTCGAGCCGAACACATCTCAGGCGTTTTCATCGCTCTAGCATGCCTCTATCAGAAGTTATCAGCGAAAAACTGTTAGATACTATTCGTGACCTGAGATGACCTCGGGGACATAACGAGGCGTCACAGGTGCCATTTTCCGGTTCAGTGTGTCAATTTTACCTGCATCCCGATGTTTGAGAGTGTCTAGAATGGCGTTCATGCAAAAGAGACGCTTTTAATTTTCTCCCATTGACTTATGTATAATGTATAATGGAGAGGCCGCAAAATTGACCTGACCTTAGGTCACCAATATCAAAATTCCGAGATAAACCATTAAAGATACTGTTACACTTATCAATCGTTGAAAATTTCCAGACAAGCGTTCCGTCGGTGTAGCTATGACGAGCATTCTAATTTTCTTCTGAAGTGAGGTCACTTGGCGTGACCTGGTGACCTGACCTTGAACGACCTGGTTCTGAAAATTTCACAACATGTGCGGATAAGATGCATGAACGGGTGTGCCAAAAACCGTGTCGCTTCGCGCCGCCGTTTTTAAGATAGTTGCGAAAACCGCAAGGGGGTGTTCAAACACGGCGCGGCGCCGCTGATGAATACTGAGATTTACCTCGACCTTAGAGAACACAGACACGGGGTACGTGGCGCTGGGAGGGCCAACGTCGCCTTGACACCACCGGTGTAACACGGACCACTCGTACTTACATAGCTGGTCACCTCACAGCGAGCCCCCCCCCACACCCACACCCACACTCACATTTCCCCCCACACACACACACACACCCACCGACACACCCACATCCCCACCCCTCCCCCACACCCACCCACACTCACACCCCCACCGACACACCCACACCCACACCCAACCCACACTCACCCACACTCACCCCCCCCCCCACACCCTCACACCCCCACCCACCCACCCGCGCACACACACACGCACACACACACACTCACAAGTGCAGGACGGGTATGCCGACTCGCATGGCGTCGAACTGCTTCGTGCAGTCGTCGGTGTCGTTATCGGAGCAGTACATGGGCCGGTGGCCGAACACCACCAGCCAGGGACGCAGCGCGCGGCTCTCCGGCCTGTTGGCCTCCTGTCGGTATGTACCACACGGGGTGGGGTCAGTACAGTACACGGGCCACCAGCCAGGGACGCAGCGCGCGAATCGCCGGCCTGTTGGCCTCCTGTCGGTACCAGACGTTGTGATCGTGTCAGATGTACGCTGTATCGTATGTATGACTATTGTTTAGCCCCCCCCCCCCCGCCCTCACCTCCCTGCCAGTGCGCTGTGATGCGCCGAGATAGCATCGTGGTTGTAGCGCCAATATATGTAATGTCACATTCTATCTTGAGTGATGCGCAGCACGAGTTTAGGCCAGGGCGATCTATAGAGACAGCGATATTGAATACGGTTGGATATTTGATGAGAGGGCTGGATGGGGGTCAGGTCGGCACTCGGCAGTCTTACGACAGCTGACACATCTAAGGCTTTCGATAGTGTGCGACGCCCCAGGCTATTAACTAAATTAGGATGGTACGGTATTGATACTCATTGGATCGAGGATTGTTTGGGCGGACGGGTGCAAAAGGTCAGGGGCGGACAGAAGACATTTCCGATCAGTCACGGCGTGGTGCAGGGGTCGCTTTTAGGGCCGATTTTGTTTTTACTTTTCACAAATGACTTCACATCCTTTACGGACACGAAAACTGTCATGTACGCAGATGATGTACAATTTCTTCATCTTGAACTTCAAAAAAAAAAATCACAAGCAGCTTCCAACTCGTGTTCAGTCTACCTTGGAAAACTCACAGCAGTGGTTCACAGACAATAGTTTGAAAATAAATCCTTCAAAAACAGATCTAGTTCTTGTAAAACATAGACAGAGGCGTGATCAGTCAAGCTTTGAAATGCAATTTGGGAGGTCAGAATTAAGTCGCCTGACAAAGCAAAAATTTTAGGAGTGGCAATCGACAGCAGTCTTACGTTTGAGGATCATGTGTCGCTTGTGATACGCCGCAGTTACGCTGCGCTCGGTGGACTAGCTAAATATGCAAAGTGGTTGTCGAAACAGGTAAAGAATATGATTCTTGAGGCGCTCATTTTTCTGCATTTAATATACTGCATACTACATTTAATATACTGCATACTGCATATACATATAATATACTACATTTAATATACATTCTCGTATGGGCTGGGTGCGGTAAAATGCAGCGACCTCGTGTACAAAAAGTTGTGAACCATTGTGCACAGGTCGTATTCGGCATGCGAAGATCTTCGCATGTAACATCGCTCCTGAAGGAGCTTAAGTGGACAAACGTCGATCAACTTGTTAGTGAGTGTGATATATCTCGAATGCACACCACCTTAACCCTCGCATGTGTGCGGCGTTTGCCAGCTTCTAATGTGTAGGGGGGGGGGTCGGTTGGACCCCCCCCTTGCCGTTTGGCCCCTGATCAAGCTAGAGCTTCGCGGAAAAAACGAGCGTGTTGCCCGTGACGAGAGGAAGCCGATGATACCCAATTTTAAGGTCCTAGGTCATTGGTTGACCTTCCAGGTCAGGTCAATGACCCCAAAGTCGGGAAAATCGGGACCTGTTAGAAAGTCGTAAAGAGTGGCTGCTAAGGGGTTTTTCGGGGTGCTGATCACGAATATCGTGTTAGTTTTGATCACAGATGATGTCTTGAAGCATTTAGACCAGGTCGGGTCAGGTCAGGTCAGGTCAACCAGTAGGCGTCGTGACGGGTATTCGTAGTACGTGTCAACCGCCTCTGACAGCTTCGTAACATGTTACGAAGTCACCAAAACTACTTCGTAAATGTTCAAATGGTTGCTAAATTCGAATTCAGCTCCAAAAACTAGCCTAGAAACATGTAAAACTCGAAAAAGTGAACCGAGGTCACCCGAGGTCACCAAAGGTCAATGACCTGACCTGACCTTCAGGTGACCTTGACACCCACGGGAGTAACATCAAATTACATGTTTGAACGTTTGAAACCACGAAAAGCTTGCAAACGCGCGGCTAATGCGAGCTGACATACGCAGAATCGCGATTCCGGCCAAACATGGTCTCGGAAAAGAGGTCACAGGTCAAAGGTCATTTGGGTCAGGGTCATGAAATTTTCAGGGTAGGTGTAAAATTGATCAATGTGAGGGTACTGAAAGTTTCGTCGCGATCGGCCGCTTTTTACGCGAGTTATTCGCGAAAAACCATGGGGGGGGGGTCCATCCGACCCCCCCCTACACATGCGAGGGTTAAACCTATTACTGGTGGTGGGGGGGGGGGGGCGAATCGGCCCCCACCTGTAGTTTTTTTTTTTTTGCTCTCGACGGAAAACCACTGTAGCCAGGGGCTTGAATTTGGGTGATTTTTCCTTGCCATTCATGGGCACATTGTGTCAAATTTCTTAGTATCTAGCTTGCGCAGAGGCGTCTCCAGGACGAGCTTCTCGGGGGTAGTTTTGGCCTAACTTTGACTGTTTCGACATTTGCCGCTAAGCAGCGACTTACTTAGGTTTGTAATGGTGATCAGTGGCAACCCCCGTCATATGTATGCACCGAAACACTATGTGACGTCATTCTACAATGAAAATGTTGGAATAGGCGGACCCAGGTACCTGAGAAAGGGGGGGGGGGGTAATCTCAATGTAATGCTCCCCGTCTTAGCACGCCTGAATCCGCCTATGCTGAACGAAAACGTGCATTTTGTGCTCACGTTGCATATTTTACATGATATATGATGCATCATGTCATAAAACACATGACATACCACGACAAAAACTCAAAACATCATCCCAAGTTAGCTTACCTGAATCCGCCTATCATTTTTGAAATATCCAAAATGCTGGAATATATATGATAGACCAGTTCATGAAGAAGGGTCCCCTGAAGTTTTATCAAAATCGGTCAAAAAATAAAGAAGTTATAGCATTTTTAGGGATAAGAAGTAAAACACGATTTTTATCGACAATTTTTGCTTCCAGGACTCCCAATTTTGAACTTTTTCTACTTTTAATAGCGAGTCTGAAAGTTCACAATGAGAGCAATCGAATGGCGTTCGTCCCATTAAATTCGGACATTTAGTTTTCGAGATATCAAGGGGGGCCGAATCCCCCCCCCCCACCAGTTAACGTAGTGTTAACGTAGTCCAGAAAGCCCACCAGTAATGTTGAGTATCCATGACAGATTGGATAATGATGTAAATAATAAACCAATTAATACAAATCAAATATATTCAAAATGCACAAAGCTTTCGGCTTAAACAGCCTTGATCACTGTGAGTTGTGACAATGTATAATCGGTACAACACAAATATTCGCAGTAACCGTCTAAGAATTCTTGAAAATAATGAATCGCGTGTTTCTTGTTTTACTAGCCAACTGCCGATTTTGCTGCCATCGATGACCAAGTAATGAATCCGTTTCTACTGTTGAATGTGTCCCGTGTGATAATATGAGCCGCTTCCAGGATAATATGAGCCGCTTCATGAACAAAAAGTGGAATCGTGATTGGGTTCTTTTTAAGAGCTTTAAGAATCTGTAGCAAAGAATTTGTTCAAGATGAGTTCAATCACATATACGCTTCGTTCGAAAAACTGAAATACCCAAGAGGATTTTTAAATATTAAACAAAAAGAAAAGGCGGAAAAAAAATCAAAAATCGAAGAAAGGAGCAAAACAAGAGACACGAGCAAGAAACGAACGAACAGCAAAGCGATGAAGTTAACAGAAGACACGAACGACATGCAAACCAACCACAAGATGATGACACGAACACTGCAAGAAAACGAAAAGCGAACAAAAAACGAAGGTGGATTTCAGTGCCAAACTCGAAGAACATCGACATCATATCAAGAACACTCGAAAAGTCAGACATACAAATAGCCACTGTGACGGGAAAGAAAATTCAAGAAATAGTCAAACATAAAGAAAGTAGAGAAGACATAAATGTTGCCAAAAGTGTAGTTTATGAAATACCGTGCAAGGGGTGCCAAAGAACTTATGTTGGAGAAACGGGAAGGGGGGTTAATGTTCGTTTAAAAGAGCATAAAAGCGACGTAAAATTCCATCGTACTTCAAACGCGATAGTGCTACACATAGAACAATGCAACCACTTACCTGATTGGGAAAATACGAAAATATTAGAAAAGAACATGAAGAAATCTACGAGAAAGATCCTGGAAGCGGCTCATATTATCACACGGGACACATTCAACAGTAGAAACGGATTCATTACTTGGTCATCGATGGCAGCAAAATCGGCAGTTGGCTAGTAAAACAAGAAACACGCGATTCATTATTTTCAAGAATTCTTAGACGGTTACTGCGAATATTTGTGTTGTACCGATTATACATTGTCACAACTCACAGTGATCAAGGCTGTTTAAGCCGAAAGCTTTGTGTATTTTGAATCATAGACCTCTGTACACATAGACCTCTGGTGTAAAGAGGTCTATGTTTGAATATATTTGATTTGTATTAATTGGTTTATTATTTACATCATTATCCACCAGTAATAGGGTTAAACTCCCCTCACTCCCCGGTCAGCCTGCGTGAATGTCTCGTATATCGCACTGATGTGACTGAAAGGAATACCCTTGCTGTCCAGGCAGCAAATCTGCAGCTACCACTCGTGCGAAGTGAGCACGCCAAGCGCTTTTTCACATGCCGGGCAGTGAAACAGTGGAACTCGGCCCCGTCGCAGGTCAAAGACGCCAGGACGGTTGCGATATGTCGGAAAAGGGCAAGAAAATGGATCGCTGGTGTGACAGCGGAGTAGATGGTGTCTTATGAGAATTGTGATGTTTTTAATAGCATTTTGGTTTACTTTTAGGTCTTCTTTATGACTTTTTGTCTGCTTTTTTGGTCTTCTTTTAGGTCTTTTTATGATTTATAGTGGGGAAAACTAAATGCTTTTATCAGCGAGTGCATGTCAGTTGAAGCGTTTGGTTTGTGTATTGGTGAGTCGTTCGCCTTTTTAGCGGTTTTGTGATCTTGTATATGACGCTATAATATAGACTATAAATAGTATAGTAGTATAGACTTATAGACTCAAAAAGCCAATTATCAGTGGAAGTCTTAAGAAATAAATGATGATGATAATTGCTGGATTGAGGTGTATGACGATACACAAAGAGCGTCCTCGTTTATTAGATGTCTTTTAGGTGCTGCATTGGAAAAGTGTACCCGTAATCCCACATCGAAACTTTGAGGTGTGATGTAGCACATGTTCGATCATGAATAAGTCACAACTACCGACAATGCCAGCTCATAGAGACACGTAACAACGACAGCAATGTTTGGTTGTGTGAGCCTGGATCTAGTAGCACCGGCCGGTCGGGCGGTGGTCGGCCGGTCGGAGAGGAACCAGGCCGGACGGACAGGGGCACCAGCCGGTCGGACAGGGGCACCAGCCGGCCGGACAGGGGCACCAGCCGGCCGGTCGGACGGGGACATCGGACTGAAGGGCACCGTTCGGTCGGACAGGGGCACAGGACTGAACGGACACCGTTCGGTCGGATACCAGTCGGTCGGACAGGGACACCGGACTACAGGGTGTAACGATATTATCCGGACATCTTTCTTCGCGCTGTAATTAACCCGGCAGTTGCTGGGGTCAGGGCATATTTTAAGGATTTTTTACTGCGTCCCAAAGGTGGCATAGGGCACATGCTTCGATCGGAAAGGGCACATACCTTATCCACCTGCATCTCTGTATCTGCTTACTACCTATATCGACCAGTTACTGCAGCCGTTTTGGAGCGGCTCACGGCCGATAGCACACCGGGCGTGCGCTAGCCGCCGGCGCTAAGCGCTAACCACTGAGTGCGCGTGGCCGACTGCCGCCCCGATGGCGCTGGCCCCCGACACCGGCGCGGCGCTGCTGACCCATGGAGGGGGGAGGGGGGCTGATAATTAGTTGAGCCGGAATTGGGATAGAAGCCGGTATGGGATTGGGATAGAAGCTCAGCGAGACTAAGGGATTGTGTGGTGCCTTCGGTACGCCCCTCAAAATCACCCGCGTAGGGCCCTCAGGGCCGCCGGTTATGAAGCCTTTGGAGGCACTGGTGTGGGCCCTCACAGGTACCGGTGTGATGCTCTCAGAGGCATTGGTGCGGGCCCCCAGAGGTGCCGCTGTGGGCCCTCAGAGGCGCCGGTGAGGGTCCTGGACCACAGTTGCCGTTGTGGGCCCTCAGAGACACTGCAGTGTGGGGTTGTCACAGTCCGGTGTGGGACCCTTAGAGCTGCTGGCTCGAACCCTTTACAGGCCGACAGGGGCTCTCAGAGACCGACAAGGGGCTCTCAAGAAGTCTGCGGTGCCTTCGGGAGCCCTGTGGAGTCCTTAGAGACCAGCAAGGTACACTCAGACGCCAGTGGGGCCCTCAGAGTCGTCGGTGTGGGGCCCTCGAAAGTCACCGGTGAGTGGCCGTCCGATGCGGCTCCGGCGTTGAGCCCCCAGAGCCGCCGATATATGGTCTTAAGAAGCACTGGTTTCGGGACCTCATTCAGGGGTGCCGGTTGCACTCAGAGGTGGCAGTGTTGGGCCCTCAGCTAGGCACCGGTGTGGGGCATTCACAGCCGCCGGTGAGGGCCCTCGCAGGCGCCGTTGTGGGGGCCTTCAACCACTGGTTTAGGGGGGTCATCGCAGGCGTGTGTGGAACCCTTAGAGCTGCTGGTCCCTGTAGGCCGGTAAGGGCCCTCAGAGGCCGGCAAGTAGCCCTCAGAGGTCGCCAATAGGCCCTGAGAAGCCGGCAAAGGGCACTCAAAGGCCGACAAGGGACACTAAAAAGCCGGTGTGGGGCTCTTATGGAGTCTGTTGCATAGTAAAAGACCGAGGCATGCTAATTATTATTGCTTGCACTTTTCCGCTGAAACCGTGACATTTCAGTGTGGGACGCAGTGGTCCAAATTTCGCGAGTGCTACGTCCCAAAGGCAGGGGGCTGCGTCCCAAAATGGGACGCAGTCAGTATGTTAAAATATGCCCAGCCTGGGGTATTTCGCCACCCACCGTTTGCTGGGGGGGGGGGGGGAGGGCGTTATACGCCCCCAGCCGATAACTCGAGAACCAATAGGCGCAGCGAAACGCACGAGGCGGCAAAAGAAAGAACGCGACGAGACGCTTCAGATGAGTCCATTAAAGTTGAATTTTGAGGCCACAGGTCGGGTCAAGGTCAGGTCAAACATCTGAAATCAGGCTTTCAGTAGCATGGACTTCAGGATTTCGCAATGGGTGCCTCTCGTCATAAACTCTGTCAAAACGGTGCACAATCCTTCATATAAGACCTACAAGAGTGTCAGATCCATGTAGGGGTCAGTCAAGCATAGGTCAGGGTCAAGGTCAGGTCAACCGGGTAGGCACATATCCCCAAAAATCAAAACTGATATTCGCAGCCTGTGACACATGTTTTATGGGTAATTTTGGACGTAGAACAGGATGGTGACATTCATTTTATCATAGATGTACGTGTTTGGTTCAAAAACTTCAATTTAAGAAATGCATATATCATGGTCGTGAAGAAGTCACGAGAAAATGCCAAGATTCAAGTCAAGATTTTGGACAATGCGGAACGATAATCAAAAATCAAAGATGGCCATTTGATTGTTCATGGTATTGAGAGTCTAATGGCGTCTACGACATGTCTGTATGTCTATTCTGTGATTTTATATGATTTCTTGAACATTCTGCGTCGCGCTTTCGACCGGGGTGGACGTGTCCAGTCGAGCTCCCGCAGACACATTTCTCAACACTTTACACACGTATCTCAACACCTAGCTGAAAGAAGCTACATCGACAATCAATAACAGGCCATCATGAGACTAACAAGGTCACCTCCACTGAAAAAGGCTGCGTCAAGCGAAATTCGCGAAAGTGAAGCTGTATCCAGTCTGACGACGAATACCAACGCCAACACTGAACGCCGGGCGACTGCGGCGTCCCAGGCGGCGTCCGGCACACCGAATATGCCGCAAACACCGCAAACTGTGAGTGATACGTCTGAATCTCTGAGCAGCACGTATAATACGGATAATCAAGTGCATGACGGCGGTGCGAATGAATCAGGCGTGACCAAACAGGAAACTAGAGGTAAGAAAATTAGAAATGATAAGAAGCCCCCGGGGGCTGAGACAGTGGAGGGGGGCCAAGTCCCACTGGAACCCAACCGGGGCCCCGGGGAGACGAGGGATGGTAGCTCAAGCTCATCACTGGAACTGAATGGGAACAAAACCCCTGAAATAAGGAGGCTGGATAGTGATGCCTACAGACCGTGGGGGACTCGGTCCAACAACACGAGCCCTGACCCGGGGTCGGGGTCGCGTTTCGACGCAGATCAAGATGGGGAGGACCCGAGGAGACTAACAGTTTGCAGGGGTGGTCCAGGAAAGACGGTATGCAACAAGGAGGTCAAAGACGGTGAAGGAGCTGTTGAATGTGAAAAGTGTTCTGGATGGTACCACAGCAAATGCCAAGGCTTGTCAAAGGGTGCATTGTCTGCACTGAACAAGTGGCATGGCACACTGGTGTGGCTCTGCACAAACTGTACGAAATGGCTGCATGATAAGACGCAACCCATGGCATCAAACACAACCAAGGACGATCTTGCCCGAATTGATCAAAGAATGGATAAGCTAGAGAACATCATGCGGCACAACTCTGCAACAATCTTGGAGTCTGTGAGGAACCAGGAGAAAATGTTTGCAGTCCAGTGCAAGGTGTTGGACAAGATGGACGCTGTTACAACCGAAGACAAAGCGAAGCAGCAAACATATGCAGAGGCTCTAAAGGGGATAAGCACAGAAGTTGTGAAGGAAGTGACAGAGAAGATAAGCAAGCTGCCACAGGTGACAGTGCCAGTACAAAGAAACAGGGAAGAGATTGCGGGGGTTCTAGACGAGCTGCAGGACAAAGAAAATGAATGTGCAAATGCGCAAAATGAATGTCATTGTACATAACCTGCCTGAAACAGACACCACAGCCCAACCAGACAAGAAAAGTGATGAGGTGAAGTTTGTAAGCATGATAAAAGAGGGGATGAAGCTGGTCGTGAAATGTACAAACTCATTCCGCATCGGAAAGAAGACAGAGGACAAGCCTAGACTGCTGCTGGTGACCCTTGCCACCATGGAAGACAGAACAAACATCCTGAGGTCAGCAGCCACCCTAAGAACAACCGTGGAGTGGGGCAATGTGTACATCACCCCGGACCTGACCTGGCAAGAACGAGAGAAAGCACGCGCTCTGAGGCAAAAACTGGTCAGGAGAAAAGCATCTGGGGAGGAGCACATCCCCATTAGACAAGGCAGGATTGTCCCAGTCCCAGTTGAAAGACGTCACTCCAGACCTGTGAGCACACATCCCCCAGCAAGCGGACCAGATGCAGGAGTCCCAAGGAATAGGACTGAGACCAGGCTGCCAACTAACACCGCTCAGCTGGCGGCATCCCAGACAAGAGCGGAACCTTCCACTGAGCCCATTGCGCCAGGCGCTGGGGCACCCAACCAGCATTGACTAGATAAGGAAGTAAGGCAGAGGTCAAGCAAACTCAAGGTCCTCTACACAAACATAGACCAATTTATTAACAAACGGGATGACCTCTGTATGGCCCTGGTAAACGATGAGCCAGACATAATCCTCTTGACAGAGATAATTCCAAAGGCACAGGTTCACCCCATTTCACCTGCAGTCCTTGCTATTCTGGGATATAATCTTTACTTGAACTTTGATCCAGGAAAGGAGAACCTTGGCAGCAGTGGGTACAGAGGGATTGGCATATTCGTCAAAACTTCCATCAGGACTACCAAGCGCTCTTTCCCAGGCTGCAATCAAATCGAGCATCTGTGGCTGGAGATCCCTCTGCGAAACCCAAATCGCCTCCTCATTGGATGTATTTACCGTAGCCCATCTGCCCACGGACCGTCTTCTACGTCTGAGTTACTGGAGCTCATCACTAGCTGCACATCTGACAGAAACACCCAAGTGTTGATTGCTGGGGACATCAACTACCCCCAAATCGACTGGACTCACAACTACTCCACTGCCCCTGAGGGCCATCATACACACCAATTTATGGAAGGGCTGCAAGACTGTGGCTTCACACAACATGTCACCAGGGACACACGATACAGGGAAGGCAACAGGTCTAGCGGATTGGACATTATCCTGAGTAACGAGAAGGGGCTAGTCAAAAACCTTGTCTACCACCCACCCATAGGACACAGCGACCATGTGGTACTGAGGTTTGAGACCGTGCACTGTGACCAGGGAAGCGAACCAAGGGAGCCCCGGCTGAACCTCAACAAAGGGAACTATGCGCTCCTGAATGATCGGATCAGGGAGACTGTCTGGGAAGTGCCCGATCCTCCGGACCCGCGCACCAGATACGAGTACTTCAAAAGGACGTTGGATCTTCTGACGACTCAGTGTATCCCCAGGTCTTGCCCAACTAATAAGAGACGCAATATCTATATGGACAGGGAAGCTATGCGATTGAAAAAGCTGAAGCGGAAGTTGTGGATCCAGTACACCCAATCCATGGACGACATCTGCCTTGCACGTTACAAGCGATGTAGCAACGACCTGAGACGGCTCACCCGCAATCTAAGGAAGGAACTGGAGAGGAAGCTGGCGGCTGACCTGAAGGCAAACCCAAAGGCGTTCTGGCGGTACTCGGCCTCAAGAACCAAGAGCAGGGCCGGCGTTGAGAACCTCCGCACAGAGTCGGGTCAGCTTACAGCAAACGACGAAGAGAAGACCGCGGTGCTGAACGCATTCTTCAGCTCGGTCTGCATCGAGGATGACCTTCGGCCGATGCCGCACGCCGGGGACGCGTACAGGGGACCAGTAGTAGAGGACGTTGACATCTCAGAGGACCTGGTAAAACAGAAGCTCGCCCAGATCAAGACCTCCTCAGCCGCTGGACCTGACAGCATTCATCCAAGGGTACTCCACGAGACGAGAGACTCAATATCAGCTCAACTAGCAGCCATGTACCGAGAGTCGCTCGATACAGGGATCCTTCCAGAGGACTGGACGTCGGCCAACGTGGTCCCCATTTACAAGAAGGGCAGCAAGGACGACCCCAGCAATTACCGACCAGTCAGCCTGACGCCAGTGCCCTGCAAGGTGCTGGAAGCCATCATCAGGGACAGGCTGATGGAGCACCTGCAGGCAGACGGCCTGATTACTGAAGCCCAGCATGGATTCCGGCCGGGCAGGTCCTGCGTCACGCAACTGCTACTCTCAGCAGAGGACTGGAGCCGTGCTGCAGAACGTGGTGACCCCATGGACATCATTTATCTTGATCTGGCCAAGGCTTTCAACACTGTATCAATCCGCAGGCTTCTCCACAAGGTGGCTGCACATGGAATCCGTGGGAAGCTGCTACGATGGATAGAGGCCTTCCTGACGGGGCGAAAGCAGCGGGTTACGATCGGCAGTTCCTGCTCGGAATGGACCTCAGTCCCAAGTGGAGTCCCGCAAGGATCCGTGTTGGCACCTACATTGTTTGTCCTATATGTTAACGACCTGCCAAATGTCCTAAGCTGCGGTGTCAAGGTCTTTGCCGACGACAGCAAATTGTACCAGGTCGTCGGTGACCATGAGGACGCGCGGGCTCTCCAAGCGAACCTGGACGCTGTGACACAGTGGGGTGAGGATTGGCAACTGCAATTCAACGACACGAAGTGCAGGGTCCTCCACGTCGGTCGTCACGTCCACCGGCACGACTACCTTTTGAACGGTGAAGTCCTGCAGACGGCGACAGAGGAAAAGGACCTAGGAGTGATTGTTGACGCGGAGCTGAAGTTTAGGAGGCAAGCAGCGGCAGCGGTCAACAAGGCATCTCGAGTGATGGCCGTGATAAGACGGTCATTCAGCCTGCTGGACAAGATGACCCTGCCAATCCTGTTCAAGACGCTTGTGCGACCGCTCCTGGAGTACGGTAACATTGTCTGGGGGCCATTCAATCGAGCGGATCAGCTCCTCATCGAACGAGTCCAGCGCCGAGCGACTAAGCTGGTCCAGGAAGTACGTCACCTACCGTACCAGGAAAGACTGAAGTCTATGAAGCTGCCTTCCCTCCACTACCGACGTCGACGCGGCGACATGATCGCTGTCTACAATGTGCTGCATGGGAGACTGGACCTGAATCCGGAGGAGTTCTTCAACCGAGTAACGACCAGAGATACAAGAGGACACTCCTGGCGTCTTGCGAAGCCCCATGCCGTCACCCGCATCCGTCGAAACGCGTTCGCAGTCAGTCATTAACGACTGGAACAGCCTACCATCATCCGTCGTAGACGCCGACTCTCTAAACTCGTTCAAGAACCGGCTCGACACTCACTGGAGACACCTCCACTTCACCCCGCCCCTACCATACGAACAGTAACACTGTCAAACACGAACTCGACTGGAGCGGACACTACAGGCCTTGGGCCTCTCAAAATTTTCCGTGCATCTTAAGTAAGTAAGTAAGTAAGTATATGCTGTTTTTGGTCGAAAACTCAGAAAACATGACGTCACTAAAACCTCGATATCTCAAAAAATTTCGGACCGATTTTTTTTAACTTTGTCACAATATACTTCAATCAATTCCCGACAGGTAGCCAGATTTTGGCAAGCCTGCGGCGCGCCGTTTTTATGCTATAGCGCGGCGAAAAAAGTGAGGGCGTTTAACGCCTCCACTCTCCCCCCCCCCCCAGCAACTCGCGGGCTAAGAAGCAAGACAATCTGATATTTTCCCTTTTGAATTATTATATAGCCATTAGCCACCTTTCATAATAGTTCGTACAAATTTTTGGAGCATTCCAGTCACTGGTTTTCCAGCACAGTGGGTTTCATGTAGAGCAGCGCCTTACTAACCTGTGCCCACAGTTGGGCGGCGCTGGTGGCGGGTGTCCCCCCCCCCCCCCCATTCATCTCCTGATGGACAATAGTCCATAAGATATCGATGGAATTGTGATGGGAGCTATTTCCAAGCCATAGCCCGTTAGCCCAGAAGAAAAATAGGTCCTCTCGGCATCACTGCTCATTCTGCTAGGGACCTGAAGTGGTGTACAGCCCCGCATGAAGACTGCGCGGCTTGAATTAGGCATCAGTACACGTTCAGAAACCGAGCCCCTGTGCCGTCTGGTTGAGTGACTCCAACCAATCGCTAACCAAGATGTTGCGCCGGTAATACTCGTCACTCACTGATAGTGGTTTTCTGTGGCGTCACGAACAGCTTGAATATTACACAGCAGCTGAACATGCTCCAGGTCTGGATTTGGGCCGGATGTTTGACGCCGACGACGGCCGGCACGACCCGGCCGATTTGACGGCTCAACAAATATCGCAGCTCGAACAGCTTCCCATCCGACCAGGCCACCTCATTCATGTCTTCCTTCGACCAGTGGACACGCTCTGGCCTGAGGCCAAAGGTGGTGGACTGGTTGTTTTCCCGTCAATTTCATTGTCTTTTTCAGTTTGAAGGGCAGTAAAACCAAGCTAAAGGGCGGGTAACGGTGAATCATGACGTGGGACCTCTTATTATCTGCCTTGGTAAGAATTCGAGTCAGTCTGCGGATCGACTGGCGCCGTTTTCTTGTCGCTATCTTAACAACTCTCCTCACCACTTGGCAAAGGGCGCCCTTTGCGATCGAGGCCGGGCTGAGTCTGCCACCAAGTCCCAGCCTATTACGCCTCAGGCAGATGTGCTACTGGCTGCTGCTGATGTCCAGCTGCTGACAGACTAGCTTCTGGTTCATGCCACCATGCCACCAACACGTAGCCTTACTGCGAAACGAGAGACTACTCCCTTCTCTCCATTGCCTTAAACGAAAACTATCAAATGAGCCCGTCGGCGACTTGACTCTTACTCAGAGCAAGAGTCATTTCGCATGGTCAGGTCACTGCTGAGTTGAGAGCAGATACAAGAGGTATGCATTCATCCAATTTTCCAGCTTCTAACATTAAAAAAGAAACTGTGCGAGCAGATATAGCGAAAAATAGATGTCCGGATAATTTCGTTACACCCTGTAAAGGGACACCTGTCGGTCGGACGCCGGTCGGTCGGTCACAGACACCGAACAGAAGGGATACCGGTCGGTCGGTCAGGGACACCGGACTGAAGGGATACCGGTCGGTCGGTCAGGGACACCGGACTGAAGGGATACCGGTCGGTCGGTCAGGGACACCGGACTGAAGGGACACCGGTCGGTCGGTCAGGGGTACCGGACTGAAGGGATACCGGTCGGTCGGACAGGGACACCGGACTGAAGGGACACCGGTCGGTTGGTCAGGGGTACCGGACTGAAGGGATACCGGTCGGTCGGACAGGGACACCGGACTGAAGGGATACCGGTCGGTCGGTCGGTCAGGGACACCGGACTGAAGGGATACCGGTCGGTCGGTCGGTCAGGGACACCGGACTGAAGGGATACCGGTCGGTCGGTCGGTCAGGGACACCGGACTGAAGGGACACCGGTCGGTCGGACAGGGACACCGGACAGAAGGGACACCGGTCGGTCGGTCGGTCAGGGACACCGGACTGAAGGGACACCGGTCGGTCGGTCAGGGACACCGGACTGAAGGGACGCCAGCCGGTCTGCTCACCGCGAGGTCGCGCTGCAGCCAGCGGTACTGGTTGCCGGCCATCTTCAGCCCGTAGTTGAGGTAGTAGTAGTACTCCGAGGACACCGACACGAAGTGCACCGGGCCCATGTCGAAGCTGTAGAACATGTTGTCGCCGTCGCGCGGCATGGTGAAGCGGTTCTTGTAGTTGGAGAAGTTGCTGAAGCATGGGGCGGGTTGAGACCGGTCTGAGGCACTCCGGCTGGAGCTGCGCGTCGGGCGATTTCGACACAGCAGGGCTGCTGGCTACTCATCGTACAGAGACGCGGCAGGCCAGCGGAGCCATGGACAGTGCATCCCTGAACAGACCCTAGCACACAAAAATACTAAGCATATGACAATGCAAGAGCTCTAGGGAATTGTGAAAAATACGTTAAAAAGTCCTGGCTATAAGATCTCCAGATCCAGTGAAGTCAACTTCAGATCAAGGGAAACCGAAGCGAAGCCAGCCAAATACCAACCAGAATCAAGAAAAATACTTCAAACGGATTCAAGCATCAAGTAAGAATATTGAGAAAATATAAACAAATTAAAAAATCCTAGAATTTAAGATACATGTTTATTGTTTGGGGATACCCAATTCAATACTAATTGTCTTGGAATTGGTATGCCACAGAGTTGCTATCGGACTGACGACCCCAGCCAAAAGTAGAACAAACGAGTCATCCACGAGCCCCAGCTAGTCGGGACTGCGCCGGGACAGGGCGTGTCTCGAGTATTTCTGAACGGTGGCTGCTTTGCTCAGTCAGTCACGGTCTTTGAGTCAGCCGGGGTGTCAGCCAGGGTGTCAGCCGGGGTCTCTGTGTCAGCCGGGGTCTCTGTGTCAGTCGTGGAGTCAGCCGGGGTGTCAGCCAGGGTGTCAGCCGGGGTCTCTGTGTCAGTCGGGGGTGTCAGCCAGGGTCTCTGTGTCAGCCCGGGTCTCTGAGTCAGCCGTGGTGTCAGCCGGGGTCTCTGTGTCAGCCGGGGGTGTCAACCGGGGTCTCTATGTCAGCCGGGGTCTCTGTGTCAGCCGTGGAGTCAGCCGGGGAGTCAGCCGGGGTCTCTGTGTCAGCCGGGGGTGTCAGCCGGGGTCTCTATGTCAGCCGGGGTCTCTGTGTCAGCCGTGGAGTCAGCCGGGGAGTCAGCCGGGGTGTCAGTCAGCCAGGGTGTCAGCCGGGGTCTCTGAGTCAGCCTGGGAGTCAGACGGGGTCTCTGAGTCAGCCGTGGAGTCAGCCAGGGTGTCAGCCGGGGTCTCTGAGTCAGCCGGAAGAGTCAGCCAGGGTGTCAGGTCTCTGTGTCAGTCGTGGAGTCAGCCGGGGTGTCAGCCAGGGTGTCAGCCGGGGTCTCTGAGTCAGCCGGAAAAGTCAGCCAGGGTGTCAGGTCTCTGTGTCAGCCGGGGTGTCAGCCAGGGTGTCAGCTGGTGAGTCAGCCGGGGTGTCAGCCGGGGAGTCAGCCGGGCGGCGCTCGGGCCGGGGGAGCTGCCGCGCGGCCGCCAGGGCCCGGTCCGCGCACTCACTAGCGCTGCTCGTGGTTGCCCGGGCAGGTCATGTAGGGCAGGTAGCCGGCGATCGGCTGCAGCTGACGCATGAACTCGTCGCCCACCTGGGCGTTGTCCGAGTCCATGTCGTAGGCGAAGTCTCCGACGTGCAGTACGGCGTCATACAGGCCCTGCTGCACGTCTCGCTGCAGCCTGGAGGTGCCGGCAGACAGCACAGTCACGCGGTGACAGGCGGCCTACACAACGCGGCCCAGTGGCGCCAACAGGCGGCCAGTGCGTGCCGCCGCTCTCATCGACGTTCTAACCCAGCCAGACGCAGTCGGAGTACACCGTCGAAGGCATGGCACGTGAGCTTAATCACATGACCACAGCTTACAATGACAAAATGTAACTAAAAGAGCGCGCCTGAAAAGTTAGCGTCACGGTAACGCTTAACAACAATATGTATAAGGTAAGCCACGCGTCTTCGGGAAAATTCAGAAAAAAGTTAGCTGGAGACACATACAGCGTAATATAAGGCGTCATGGTTTTGAATTTCACACAGATGGACCAAAAACAAGCTGAGTGTCTAGGTTAGAACATTGTCGTAAAATTATTTCGCTGCGCTGGTTGGATTTCCGCAAAGATTACCAGATTAACCTTCCAGGCGGTGGCGGGGGACATTCCCCCCTTTAGTTTTTTTCGATATAGGTATCTCCAGAACCACTGCGCCGATCGTCACCAAACTTTCAGTACCCACCCTCCCGGGAAAAGCTTTTACACATTGTCACCAATTTTTTTCCAAAGGCTTTGATAGGCTGGCCGCTAATGACGTCAAGTGACGTCATTTTTGCCATCTTCGACCCAAAAAAGGTTTTGCGGGAAGAGCTGTCAGTCTCGCCTACAGCTTTAGAGACACAGAAAAAATGTTTTTGACATGAAAGGTGTAGAATTAACAGGGTTATAAAACTGCTATCTCGGATTTTTTGACTTTTTGGATTTTGACCCCCAAACATAAAGAAATCAATTTTTTGAATATAATAGCAAAAAATCATTAAGTTTTTTTTTAATTTCGAAAAAACGGAATATATGTGATAGTCCCTGCCACCTTCTATCCACATCCCAAATTTGAGATCGAAGCTCTTTTTTGGCCAAGTCATAGTGAAAAAAAACTGTTCAAAATTGATGACGTCAAATTTTCAAACTCAATTTTTAGCCCTTCTAGACCACGTACCCAGGGGCGTAGGCAGGGGGGGGCCACTGGGCCATGCCCCCCCCCCCTTGGGCGCCGAAGGCGCCCTTTGCGATTGGGGGGCGCCGAAGGCGCCCTCCAATCGCAAATGCAATTGTGATATAATCGAATCGAAAAACAATCGCGACTGGAAGGCGCCCTCCAATCGCGAATGTGTTTACAGGGAAAATACGGATGGAGGGCGCCCTCGGAGGACGCCCATTCCAAATACGCCCTCCAAATACGGTTGGAGGGCTCCCTCGGGCGCCCTCCAACCACATTTGTAGGCTGTAGCTCTCTAAGCGTAACGGTGGTCGCCTATGTAAGCCGCTGTCCTGTAAATAAGCGCCCTCTCACCCGAAGGCGCCCTCCTGTAGGTCGCCACCCTGCTACACATTGCCGCCCTTCTGCTGATCGGCGTCCTCATAATTATTGGCGCTCTCCTACCTATTGAGCCCTCATGTGAAATTTTGAAGGCCGCCTTTCTCCCTTTTGGCACCCTCTTGTTCAGTGCCGCCCTCCTACCTATTGGTTCCCTAGTCCTTCCTGTTGAATGTTAATCGGGGCCCTTCTCCTATTGGCGCCCTCGTGTAGATCGCCGCCCTCCTAACCACTGGCACCCTCCTGTTGATCACCGCCCTCCTATCCACTGGCACCTTCCTGTTGACCAGCGCCCTCCGCACAGACGCCCTCCTGTTCGTGTCATCCTCTTGAGCAAAGGCGCCCTCCTCACCATTGCCACCCCCATTTTAATCGTCACCCTTCCGCTCATTGGCGACTTCCAGTTGATGACCGCCCTCCCACCTATTGGCGACCTCTTGTTGATCGCCACCCTCCTATTGGTGCTCTCCTGTTCCTCGCCACCCTCTTACCTGGTGGCGCCCTCCTGTTAATTGTTGATCGGCGCCCTCCTACCTATTGGTGCCCTCCTGTTGATCGCTGCCCTTCTATCCATTGGCGCCCTCCTGCTGCTCGCCAACTTCCTACCTATCGGTGCCCTACTGTCGAAACTCGGGATGTTGATCGGGACTCTTCTACCTATTAGTGCCCTCCTGTGGATCGCAGCCCTTCTACCTATTGGCAACATCCGTTGATCGCTGCCCTCCTATCATTTATTTACTCCTTTGGCATGTTTTTCAACTTAGTCGTTCTATTGCACATAGTTGATGTCTTGCCTGTGAAAACTGCCACAAATGAACGTGCATTCAGCACAATGAATGAAGTATCTATACCTACCAAAACTATCTACGCTCTACGATGCATAAAACACGTCTTTGGTCTTAACGTATTGATCCTACTTTACGTGCATCATGGCATCTATATGGATTACGATTAAGTATTGTCAACAGGTTCGGGCGCAACAGCAGGCATCTGAAGTTTCGGTGATTGAAACTGGTTATGTGGGTACACTGTATGCATCTGTGAGAAGGCTATGAAGGCTGGTCTGAGGTAATTTGGATGATGTTTACGCATCTCGCGCTCCGGTATCAATCCGATACGGTGATCTGGTGCGTAGATATGCCACCGCCAATAAACTTTTATACATCGACACCCATGAGCCAAGCTTTCTGTACAGTTTGTGTGGCAGCGGCCCGACCAAACCTTAGGTATTTTTTACACCTTCAAATTTGGTAAAAGAGCGAGAGGAGCTTTGAACAGTGATCGTATAAAAGGCGTGCCTAAAAAGCGGAGGAAAAGGTTGTTTTCAAAAATTTCGCGCGCCTTCGGCGCAGCATTTCAAGAACACTTGACCTTTTGTGACCTGGAGTATAAAGAATACACACGATGCAAAATCAATGCAGCACGACCTATACGAGGTTACGCAAAAAAAAAAAAACTGGTGGCATGGTAAAAAACGCCTCCCAACCCCCCAACCCTCACTGAGCGATTTTTTATCTCGCGACCGTATGGCGCCCTCCTTGGGTGAGGTGGCGCCCTCCAAACCCTTGGCCCCCCACTTCGCGATTTTCTAAATACGCCGCTGCACGTACGGCAAAACAAAGACCACCATTAGACTCGCCGTGACAAGCTGCATCGAATCCCTAGCGGTGACCTTGACCTCCGCGGTCTGTTGCGGCTCCAAAGCCAAGCCGGCGTCGAATTTGGAGAGCTCGGGCCCTCCCAGCTCGGCACAAAGTTCCATCTATGCAACACATCAAGTCATCCTAGTTTTGATCCCGGTTGCGACCTTCCGCAAGCAAAAGATGCGCAATTGAATTGCTTATGCATGTCGTTCGCTCTCAGAGTTCAGATAGGATTCCGCCCTGATTTTGAGGGGGCAACTGTGATGAAGGGTCGGCATGACATAAGGAAGCGGCACTGTGCCGAGGGGCGGCATCACCAGAAATAGGCGTCATTGTGCTGAGGGGCGGCAGCGGCACTGTCTCAGACGGCGGCTCTTGACTAATTGGTGACATCCCATCGATGGGAGGCATTGAGGTGGGGTTTAGCATTGTGCGGAGACGAGGAATTTTTGTGAGAAGCAGCACAATGCTGAGAGGAAACACATCGAGGGGCGGCACTGTGCCGAAAGGAGGCTCTAAGGCAATGGGCGGCACTGTGCAGTGTGCTCATGGGGCGGCATTGCTGTGAATAGACGGCACCGCAATTGGGAAGCGACAAGTTGTCCAGGGGCAGCATCACATTTAGAGGCGGTGCTTTGCTGGAGGGCGGCTCTCGACTAAACAGTAGCATCCCATCAGGGGGCGGTAGCGGTAGCGGCGGCAACACCAGCGCCTTGCTGGGGAGGTGTTTGAACACCCCCTTACGGTCTTCGCGAATATCTTTATAAAACGCGGCACCTGGCACCGGTTTTTGGTACACCTTATTATTCGTCTTTTCCACATGTTGTTAAAATCTCAGACCCAGCTATTTTCAGGTCAGGTCACCACGTCACGTCACGTGACTTCCCTTCAGAAAACGTCATAATGCTCGCCAGAGCACAACGGCTTAATGATCGCTTTGAAACTTTCAGCGATTGATGACAGTAACATTACCTATGTATGAAATGCTTATCTTGGAAATTGGATATATGTATGTCACCTAAGACTAGATGCCGGCAGCGCTCTTGCGTTGCCTTGGGCCAGAATTGGAGGAACGGTACTGAGGGCACACACCGGGCCAAACCACCGAAACCCAGACTGAGCTGACTGAGCAGCTTGGACTGAACCGACTGAACCTGAAACCAGCCGAAACATCCCAAAAATGTTTGGAAACACGTGAGATTGGTATGGATATCTACCTACAGGAAGATATGAATTAACTGCACGTGCATAGTTCATGTCCCAGGCACCCCAGTGCAATCATTTTCATAACATACTGTAGCGTGTGTCTAGTTCTATCAGTGTACCGACTTTTGTGTCGCTAGCTCGACGTTTCCCGTGATCAGAGGATCCATCGTCAAAACCGTTAACCGCCCCCCGCACGCGCAGCTTGCACCCCTCGGATATTATCTCGCCGGAATGTCATGACTCAATGCATTCTTCTTATGACCTGTAAGTTTTGAACCAGTTAGAGCTGTCGTTTACCCTGCAGGCGTGGCAACGTATGAAGGGGTACAATCGGCTTGCACGTGCATAGCTCATGCACCACAGAGTTTAGCTGAACCAAATGAACACTATTTTGGAGGTCTTGCCTGGGACTACGATTGAACCGATTTTGAAGTTGATAGCTCAAAATTTCTTTGAGCCAGAGGACCTCAGGTCAAAACGGTTTTCCGCCCCCAGCACGTGCAGCCTTCACCCCTCGCAGACGGTGACCCCCCTGAAAAATGGTTCAAGGTGTTACCGATGTGTCCCGCCAGTGTGGCTTTGTCCGTGACCTCGGGTTGACCTGCAGCCTTGACAAAAAAATTCGTGTCACCGAAACTTTGAAGCGAAATATATCGTGTGCCACGAAGCACGGAGCGAACCGAGGCCAGCACCAAAAGTTTACCTCGCCGGAGACGAGTCGAACGGACCCACTTTCGTCCCGATCGGTTCACCCATTTTGATTGCGTCAAAATATGAACTTCGTAGCTACCATAGGTCGGCCGGAAATGACATCAGAGTGACGTCATGTTCGGCCGATTTCGACGCAAAACATTGAACCACGGCAATCGCTCCCAAGAGCTCAGTTTTTAAGCTAGATCCAATTTCTTCGCATGAGAGGACTAAGAATAGACTGCGCTATCAAACTGCTATCTGGGATTGTCAAAATATTGAAAATTTTGAAAATTATATATAAAAAATTTAAAATCAAAGTACAAGTTTGGTACCCTCAGGGTATCTAAAGCATCTGTTCACGAGTGTGTAAACCAAAAATGAGCCTGATCTGACTTGTAAGACGGCGGCCAGAGCCCAAAAGGTGAACAAGCCAAAATGCTAATAATTTTTACTTTGACCTGACCTGAGACGTCATCGGTGACCTCGAGGTCAATGACATTAGATTTCGTTCAACAGTTTTTCCGAGGCTATCAGACGCCGTTTGAATTTTGACGATCAGCCCAGTGGTTTCGGAGTTAGGAGGGGGGGGGGCGACATGAAGAGCCCCCCCGCCCCCCCCCCCCCCAGTGTGGCGCGTTATACGCAGAAAGGTGAAATGCTCTGCTTATGAATGGGAACACACTCAAACATCAGGCATGCTATGTACGGTGAAGGGGAGGCGTCACATTCAGGGGCGGTTTCGCAAAGTGGGCAGCTGCAGCTTAACCTTCCAGGCGGTGGGGGGGGGGTTGCCCCGCCTTTAGTTTTTTTCAATATATCTCCAGAACCGCTGCGCCGATCGTCACCAAACTTTCAGTACCCTCCCATGAATAGCTTTTGCACATTGTGACCAAATTTTTTCCAAATGCTATGATAGGTTGGCCGCTAATGACGTCACGGTCAGAGTGACGTCATTTCTGCCATTTTCCACCCAAAAAAAGCTTCGCGGGAAGAGCTGTCAGAACTACAGCTTTAGAGATACAGAAAAATGGCTCGACATAAAAGGTGCAGAATAGACAGGGCTACAAAACTGCTATCTCGGATTGCATCGAATCAAATTTTTTTTTTGAATATTTTAGCCGAAAAATCCAAAAAGTTTTTTTTTAATTTCGACAAAATCGGAATATACCTATGTGGTAGCCCCTTCCCCCTCCTGTCCACATACTAAATTTGAGATCGATCATCGATACCTCTTTTTTGGCCAAGTTATAGCGAAAAACTGTTCAAAATTGATCACGTCAAATTTTCAAATTCAATTTTTAGGAATTCTAGACGTCGTAGCGCAAAACAAAGACCACCATTATACTCCCCGTGACGAGCTGCATCGAATCAATACCCAATTTATGCAAAACTATCAACTTTGAAATTTGACCTTTTTTTACCTGACCTTGACCTGACCTCCCCAAGAAAGTGACCTAAACCGTACCTGATGGTCTGATAACCAACACCATTGAGTTGTAAATGAAAATTGGCCATAAACATGCATCGCACAACCTTAGGAAAGTTGGGTTCATGTGCTGACCCTTGGTGACCTGACATGTGACCTGACCTGGTATTATCAGTGACCTCTAATAGCAAATATGTACTAGGCAACTGACGCTCTATCGCTGATTTTCGACAAAATGCGTTTTACTCGGTGTTATAGCGCATTCCCTAGAAGACCCGTGAACGGTGAAACATTTTATCTTTGACCTGACCTGTGACGTCATCGGTGACCCCGAAGTCAATGAAATTTGGTTTCTCTCGACAAATTTGACAGGGCTATCGAACACCGTTTGAATTTTGTGGACCCGTCCAGTAGTTTCGGAGATGTAAGGGGCAGAAAATTGCCCCCTCCCCCACCGCGCGGAAGGTGGCCGGGAGGCCCACCGCCTGCCGGGTTAAAAAGGGCGCCCATTTCCTTCACCCTTGGCGTCATTGAGATAGCCTCATTGTAAAATAACCCTCGCCGGCATGGGGGGGGTTAATGCAACCCGCCCCCCCCCCCCTAAGGTTTTTCGCGAATAACTCGCGTAAAAAGCGGCCGATCGCGACGGAACTTTCAGTACCCTCGCATTGATCAATTTTACACCTACCCTGAAAATTTCATGACCCTGACCCAAATGACATTTGACCTGTGACCTCTTTTCCGAGACCATGTTTGGCCGGAATCGCGATTCAGCGTATGTCGGCTTGCATTATCCGCGCGTTTGCAAGCTTTTCGTGGCTTCAAACGTTCAAACATGTGATTTGATGTTGGTCCCATGCATTAGGGTGGATGTCAAGGTCACCTGAAGGTCAGGTCAGGTCATTGACCTTTGGTGACCCTTTGGTGACTAGAGACGTCAATCGGATACCAACTTTTTGGTATACCGATACCATGGATGATTTTTTTGGTATTTTGTTGGTATTATGAATACTCGCTTATGTATAAGAGGCTGTGAATTTGGTAAAAAGTCGGTATTTCCCGAATATTCCTAAGTTGGTTCGGTTTCGGTATTTTCCCATGGTTTGGTTTGGTATTTGGTTTGGTATCGGTATCCTGATTTTCTGTAACTGACATCACTATTGGTGACCTCGGTTCACTTTTTCGACTTTTACATGTTTCTAGGCTAGTTTTTGGAGCTGATTTCGAATTTAGCAACCATTTGAACATTTACGAAGTAGTTTTGGTGCCTTCGTAACATGTTACGAAGCTGTCAGAGGCGGTTGACACGTACTACGAATACCCGTCACGACCCCTACCGGTTGACCTGACCTGACCTGACCCGACCTGGTCTAAATGCTTAAAGACATCATCTCTGATCATACTAACACGATATTCGTGATCAGCACCCCGGAATACCCCATAGCAGCCACACTTTATGACTTTCAAAGTCCCGATTTCCCCGATTTTCGGGTCATTGACCTGCGGCCAGTTTTACCAACAGAAAAATAGCCGCCTACCGGAATTTTTTGCCTAAAGACCGCTTCACATACGGATCGTAAACGGTAACGCCCTATCCGCTTACGTGCCCAGCGCGTTTACGATCTGTATGTGAAGCGGTCTTTAGACAAGCAATTCTGGCAGGCGGCTATTTTTCTGTTGGTAAAACTGGCCTCTGACCTTGAAGGTTACCCGATGACTTAGGACCTTAAAATTGGATTTCATCGGCTTCCTCTCGTGACGGGCAGCACGCTCGTTTTTTCCGCGAAGCTCTAGCTCGATCAGGGGCCAAACGCGAGGGGGGTCGTACCAACCACCCTTGTGCCGTCGAAGGACGCAAAATGGCCTGTGCCGGCGAGGGTAACTACCCGGCGTCAGTGGATTCAGAGGGGCGCCATCGATCTTAGATGAGGGCGGGGCGACTGTAGTCTCCATTCAGGTGGGCGCCAGTGGCTATTGAGGGGCGCCAGCGATCTCGGATTGGACGACTGTGATTGATCTGCAGAAGGGCGCCTGGTGCCTAGAGGGGTGCCAATTGAGCTTGGATGGGGTCACTGTTTCCTTCGGTAGGGCGCCCAACGCTCTAGAGGAGCGCCATTGAGCTTGGATGGGCCGACTTTAATCTCAAGTGGGCGCCATTGATCTCGGATGGTCCGACTGTGATATTCAAAGTGGCACCAGTGGTTTCAGAGGGGCGCCATCAATCTTGGATGGGGCGACTGAAGTCCCCGTTCAGGTGGGCGCCATGAGGGGTACTAGCGACCTTGGATGGGGCGACTGTGATCTTCAGAAGGGCGCTGAGGGGCGCCATTCGGCTTGGATGGGGCGACTGTAGTCTGGGATGGGGCGACTGTAGTCTGGGATGGGGCGACTGTAGTCTCAAGGAGCGTCTCGGATGGGGTGCCAGTGCTCTAGAGGGGCGCCATTGGTTTCAGATGGCTGCAATAGATCTTAGATGGGGCAGCTGTGGTCTCCGTTCAAGAAGGCGCCAGTGGCTTTTGATGGGCGCCGTCGACCCTGGGATTCGGAATACTCTGGTTTCTGGGGGGGGGGGGCGCCCTTCAGCATTGGGATTCAGGTTGTCGTTGGGGTGCTCTGGAGAATATTGTAATGTCCAGGCACCCCCAAAAAGATATTAAGTTCGATCCCTGCTTGCATTTCACTTTTTATTTCATGTTCCTTCTGTAACGGCATCAGCCTAGTTGGCGCTACTTGGGTCGCCATCTGGGCGGCTGGGCGAAAAGGGGGCCATGGCCCCTATGCCCCCCCCCCCCCCGTCTACGCCACTGGTAACCAGTAATATGAGTACAGAGTCACAGACTGGGCGTTCCCTCAGTACAGTTGACAGTTGACACTAACCTGGGTACAGACTGGGCGTTCCCGTAATGCAGCTGGCACTAACCTGGGCAGGGACTGGACGTTGTCGCAGTCCACTTGACACTCACCTGGACAGGGACTGGCCGTTCTCGGAGTCCACTTGACACTCACCTGGGCAGGGACTGGGCGTTCTCGGAGCCCATGTCTCCATAGACGGCCAGCCGGGGACTCCAGTCCACACCGGCGGCCATCGACGTGAAAAAGAACAGCTCCGACCACCCGGCGTCGCTGCCCACCTGATACACTGCGCGTGCAGAGACGGGGCACGACCCGTGTCAGAACCGGACCCACTGCCCCCCACTGCCGGATACATCCAGTCAGCAATCAACGATCGACAGCAGAAATAAGATCTATGGTCTGCTGGTCTGATGGGTTTCCATCTCTGACCTGAAGCCAGTATTACTATACCATGGATAAAATAATCCATCCATGGTTTTGCGTACCGAAAGTCGCTGCTGTGGTTGTTTTTAGCCACTAAGGTCGCCCATGAGTTTCACCAGGAACGCGAAAAAACAGCCGCCGACTTGTAAAAATATTAGCAAACTGAATTAATACATTTTAGCATCGGCAGTTACTTTTTCGCGTGGTTTATAAGTCTATACTTTCGGGGCGATTTTTCTGTCGGTGAAAATGGTCTCTGGTCCAGCAAAGATGATGAGCACGAGGTACATTTACCGAAGCGCGTCCCCGGCGCCGTGGGAGCTGGCCGCCGTGCCGTATATCCGGCTGGCGGCGCGCGACTGGCCACTGACCGTAGGTGGTGTTGGGCTGCAGGCCGGTCAGCGTGGCGCGGTGCACGTACTGCGCCCGCCGCAGCTCGCCGCCGTCCACGAACCGAGAGGCGGCGCCGACGGCGCGCGTGTCGGGCCGCCGCCGGCCGTAGTACACCTCCGAGCCAACCGGCTCGGACGTGCTCCACGTGACCACCATCTGCGACGGCTCCTCTGCCGGAGACGGGGAAACGTGACCACCATCTGCGACAGCTCCCCTGCCGAGACACGGGGAATGGGTCACGGCTCCCCTGCCAAGACACGGGGAATAGCTCACGGCTCCTCTGCCGGAGACGGGGAATAGCTCACGGCTCCTCTGCCGGAGACGGGGAATGGGTCACGGCTCCCCTGCCGAGACACGGGGAATGGGTGACGGCTCCCCTGCCGAGACACGGAGAATGGGTGACGGCTGCCCTGCCGAGACACGGAGAATGGGTCACGGCTCCCCTGCCAAGACACGGGGAATAGCTCACGGCTCCTCTGCCGGAGACGGGGAATGGGTCACGGCTCCCCTGCCGAGACACGGGGAATGGGTGACGGCTCCCCTGCCGAGACACGGAGAATGGGTCACGGCTCCCCTGCCAAGACACGGGGAATAGCTCACGGCTCCTCTGCCGGAGACGGGGAATGGGTCACGGCTCCCCTGCCGAGACACGGGGAATGGGTGACGGCTCCCCTGCCGAGACACGGAGAATGGGTGACGGCTCCCCTGCCAAGACACGGTAAATGGGTGACGGCCGCCCTGCCGAGACACGGGGTATGGGTGACGGCTGCCCTGCCGAGACACGGGAAATGGGTGACGGCTCCTTGAGGCACGGGGAATAGCTCACGGCTCTTCTGCCGAGACACGGGGGAATGGGTGACCGCTCCTCTGCCCACACACAGGGCACAGCTCCTCTGCCCAGACAAATACAGGGGCAATAGTGTGCAGCATTTAACCTTCCCGGTGGTGGGGGGGGGGCATTTTTTGCCCCCCCCCCCTAGTTTTTTCGATATATCTCCAGAACCGCCGCGCCGATCGTCACCAAACTTTCAGTACCCTCCTGTGAATAGCATTTACTCTTGGTGACCAAATTTTTTTTCCAAAGGCTATGATAGGTTGGCGGCTAATGACGTCGGAGTGACGTCATTTCAGCCATTTTCGACCCCAAAAAGGCTTCGCGAGAAGAGCTGTCAGGCCTAGAGCTTTACAGATACAGAAAAATGTTTTAGACAAAAAAGGTGTAGAATTAACACTTCAGGGCTACAAAACGTTGTTATCTCGGATTTTGAATTTTTTTTGATTTTGACAGAAAAAATAGATTTTTTTAAATATTATAGCCGAAAATCCAAAAAGTTTTTTGAATTTCGAAAAAAAAAAACGGAATATATGTGATAGTCCCTGCCGCCTTCTATCTACATACCAAATTTGAGATCGATATCTTTTTTTGGCCAAGTTATAGAAAAAAAAACTTCAAAATAAATGACGTCAAATCTTCAAATTCTATTTTTAGTAATTCTAGACCACGTAGCGCAAAATAAAGACCACCATTAGACTCCCCGTGACGAACTGCATCGATTCGATACCTATTTTATGCAAAATTATCAACTTTGAAATTTGACCTTTTTGACCTGACCTTGATCTGACTTCCACCAGAGAGTGACCTAAACCGTACCTGATGGTCTTATAACCAACACCATTAAAATGGAAATGAAAAATTGGCCATAAAACATGCATCGCACACCCTTAGTAAAGTTGGGTTCATGTGCTGACCCTTGATGACCTGACCTGTGACCTGACCTGGTATTATCAGTGACCACTAATACAAAATGTGTTTTACTCGATGTTATAGCGCATTCCCTAAAAGACCCGTGAACGGTGAAATATTTTATCTTTGACCTGACCTGTGACGTCATCGGCAACCCCGAGGTCAATGAAATTTGGTTTCCTTCGACAAATTTTACAGGGCTATCAAACGCCGTTTGAATTTTACGGATCCGTCCAATAGTTTCGGAGATACGGGAGGCAAGACAATGCCCCCCCCCCACCGCGTGGAAGGTGTCCGGGAGGCCCACCGCCTGCCGGGTTAAACCGAGCCAGGGTGGCATAGGCGGCGAAACGATTTGAGACAAGGGGGATATCGGTTCGAAGGGTCAAGCCTAAGGTACCCCGAAATCATGTTTTCTCATCAGATTTAGGCTAATTATTTTTCGTCACAGCCCTCGCTGTTTTTTTTTTACAAAAAAAGAGAAATATTATAACTACAAACTAATATGTATTAGTTTGTAGACATTAACTTTGCTTCGCCATACGTTAAAAAAAAAACATCGAAAACAAAAACACCCAATCTTTATGCTCTTCAGCTGATGGGCTCGGAAAAGTGAACCAAGGTTATCTAAAGCCAATGACCTTGACCTGATCTTCATTTGGCCTTGACTCAGGCCACGGTCAAGGGTCGTGGGGGGGTCAGGGTCATGTTATTTTCAAGGTATGTGTTAAATTGATTATCTCGAGAAT
This sequence comes from Amphibalanus amphitrite, assembly GCF_019059575.1. NCBI lineage: Eukaryota > Metazoa > Arthropoda > Thecostraca > Balanomorpha > Balanidae > Amphibalanus > Amphibalanus amphitrite. The sequence continues at coordinate 384,818 of NW_024882051.1, forward strand.
ACTAAAAGGTTCGCCATGATTGGGCACTTTTACGAGAGTTATTTTCTAATAATAATATAGGAAAAACCAGCAACCTCATAACATAAATCAGAAATAGGAGCCAAAAAGTTACACTTAAAATGATCGAATATTTTGCTCCTGGAGCTTCATCAGCGATAATGACAGAAAAGAAACTTGATGACCAGCTTTTTAAGAGAGTTACTTCCAAAAAACCGAGGGATGGGTCTATCCAAGCCTGTGACGGGGGTCAAGCCTAAGGTACCTACCCCGAAATTATGTTTTCTCATCAGATTTAGGCTACTTATTTTTGTGTAGGTGTCCCACCACCTCTTAAGTCAATAACATTTTTAACGATTCTTCGTACCGGGTATCGTAAAAGGGACCAATTACTTTAAAGGGACTATCCCACCTTTAACATGGGGTTTGAGAATTGAGATAGCCAAGTTTGCGGCGAGGTTCAGAAACCACTATCTATCTACAGGGTGTCCCATAAGTTCGTTCTCACATTATGTTTGCATGTGAAACAGAGTACATTGCGTTTTGGTATATTTATGACCCCTCAATGTGCTCCCCATTTAATAGGCAAACACATGAATGCATGCTGCGGCATGCCAACCGGCATGTTTGGCTGCATAGCAGGCTTAAAGTTAACCCAGACTGACTTGACATGCGCCGTGAGCTCCTCGAGGCTGGAACAGCGCTACGCTTCGACGAGCCTCAACTTCAGCATAACCAACAAATTTTTATGAAATTTTGATCCGATGAGGTGCCTGGCATGTGATCTTGCCACAAACGCCTGTCACAGTCTCCTTGCACCGCTTTTAAGCTTTGCTTGACCTGTGCACTGATGCACTGTCTTGCCTGAAGATGGGCCTACGACCTCCCGGATGCCATTTTCTCCTCTATAAATGTGTTCATACTCGCGGTTCGAGTTCAGCTTTAGGGCTGAAATTCCTCCTAGATGTTCTTGGAAAAGCATTCTGCTTCCCAAAACTGTTTCTGGGTTGCCACTTGTAACTTGATCAACTCCAGAACGCCTACAGGGTGTTTCACTAAAAGTGTCAAAAAGAAAATGCTTATTAAAGATATATAAAATACGCAAAGCACGTGGTTGCGCACGTGGCTTTGTTGCAAATTTTTGGACATTTATGCTTTGGCCACTTAAGATATATTTTACACTCATACGGAGCGAGGGCAGGAGGCCAAAGTTACTAGTCGTTTTTTTCCTTATACAGAACAAGAACAGGTTATTTACACCGCAACGGGAGCGGTGGATTACACTTACATTTGGTGCTATCAGAAGCATTGAAACCGTACGCCGACTTTTCAGGAAACGTTTCACTCTCTCACCTCGCTACGACCCAGATTATAAAAGTTTCAAAAGGCTTCTTGAGAGGTTTAAAAGGGTTCCTTTGATGCCGGTTCCAGTCCAAAAAAAGGCGGGTCGCCCCCACCTCTCGGCGGAAATCGTTGAAAAGGTCAGGGTCTTTTTTAGGGCCTTTTAAGATAACAAGAAGCTTATTTCAACATCAGAAATAGCCAAGCCCCCAATTTATCAGAAACAACCACTGTAACGGCTGTAGCCACCAAGAACTGGCTGGACCAGAAGTTCCGTTCCCGGGCCGAATAATCAGCTGCCTCACCGCCCGCCCCTGGCCAGCGCGAGGCCCCGATCTGTCACCGCTAGCCTTCTGGTTTTGGTCAGTAGCTCTCGCAGAGCTGAGGAAGACTTAAGTCGCATCACTTTTGGAGCTGAAGAGCACAATGCAAGGCTTTGCCGACAGTCTGGACGCTGAAGATGAAAACGGGCTGTGAGGCACCTCCGGACACGTGCCGAAACGGTGCATCAAAAGAAGCGGCGGATATGTGGAATAGGTTTGAGTGACGGTGATATCATTTTTATATATTCAAATGTCCAACAATCGCGGATGGAATGATGTGCAAATGTCCATAGAAAACATTGTTATTATGTGCATAAGGGCCTTTTACTTTTTGACACTTTTAGTGAAACACCCTGTATAACCCCACAACACAGTGACCCTGGCCTTTTGCATAGGAACATAACGGGACGAAATGAAGGCCTCCTCCTTCGCCCTTATGGGGTTGTTTTCGGGTTTGGACGGGTGTTTCATCTCGAACGTGGACTAGTTAGTCCAGATGACCTGGTTGATGTCATCAGCCCTCTAGTTTTGTTTAGCCTCAGGCATAACGAAACTCATGTTTGGCCATTTTAAGACATTTTTGACTGTTTTGTGCCCTCCGGTAAGCAAAGCTTAAGTCACCTTGAGTTATGTACCCCGAAAGAACACTCTTAGACAGCTGGTAATCCATCCTGAAAAGTCTGTTTACCAACTTTCTAACCCTTTGACCTTTTTGATTGCCACTTTGGCGCCACACAGTTTTGGCCACTTGGCTCATTCCTGAGGGCTGGCTAGAAAGAGGATAAACTTGCAGTGATTGACTCCCAACAAATCATCGGCGTCACTTGCTGACTGTGCGTCCAGTTAGCGATGGATATTGGCTACAGACTGGTAGGCCTCAATCACCCTCAATCGTCGCGAATGGTCACGTGCTGACTAAATACTGAGACGTACCCGTATCGGAGACCTCTATGTTGCGGCGTTAGCCGTCTCTGTAGAAAGCGGGCTCTCTAGGAAAAACTTTTTTGTCTACAGAAATTAGCTACTGTGGAGCATATTTCTACCAGCCATGGCAACCATGTAAGCTCAGTTACGAACCAATTTCAGCGTGCCTTTAAGCAAGAAAGCCTAAAAACGTAAAATTTAGGTGAGAACGAACTTATGGGACACCCTGTAGGTTGCAACCCGCGCGGACTCTTGGTGTTGAAGAAATTCGTTCCCTTCATTTGAAAATGGGCCTTGTACAAGGCCCTATCTTCAACATGGAGCGACCGTTAGTGTGACGTCACCTCGTTTAGTCATTCTGATTTAAATGGGTTTGTTCGTTGAAAAATCGCTTAAAACTTGGTCTGAACTTTGTTGTGGTGCCTACAGAGTAAAAAGAATCAGTTTTATGACAGTAATGTGGCCTGGGGAAGGAGGTAATTTTGGGCTGTGACGTCACATATTTGAAAGTTTGTGTTTGGAATATGGGAAGCCTAAGATGTTTAATGAAAAATAAATGCCAGAACCGTGTTCCTGGTCATCCAATCTATAAAGTCGGGCACAATTTAACTGGTTTTAACAACATTTTAGAAGGTGGGATAGTCCCTTTAAATGAATGTATCCGAAATTCGTAAAACTATTAGCCAAGTGTCGATACAGTACCTTTTACTTCTCCGCCTCCATCATTGCCCAGACTGTTGAACTATACCGCCAAAGGAGCGGAACACGCGGACACGAGCTGATGCCCCGATCGCCTCCTCCAGCAGGCAGAACCGCCGGGCATTTCTCCTCACAGTAGGGGAAAGCGGGGTTAGACGGGCATCCTAACTTAACTCCTCCTGCCATTTTTCGGCCGGTTAGAAACAACACAGAGACACGAAAATGAGATTTTTAGACATTTTATTTCCATTTGCCAGAAGATGAAAATTAGGAAGAAATAAACTGTAGCTATTTTTGCAAAACCTGGCAAAAAACCGTCTTGTCCCACCCCATGGGGTAAGACGGTCACATGGGTAGGGTAAGACGGCCAGCTACTTTCACAGACCAGCACAGCTGGTAATAAATACCCGAGATTAGCCGCATTGATACAGTCGCTCGTTGGTTACATGTGCTTCGGAAAATACAGTATACGAGGTCGGAGGTTCGTGCAGAATGCGTATGCTTGTATATCCCGCGACCGCCTGGGGGGGGGGTCGGATCCCCCCTCCGTTTTTCTTGGATAACTCTTGAGCCGCTAACGCTATCAACTTGAAACTTGGCATACCTTCTCCCCCATCAATTTGACGTCTCCTGTGTAATTTTTAAGAAAAAATTTCCATTTTTTTTTAGATATATCGATTTTAGTGATGTAACTACATGGCGTTTTCAGTCAAAAAGTGGTAAATGTTTAAAAAATCGCCAAAAATCAAGGTTTGAAGCATATTGCAAACTAAGGACATAAAAAGACGCAGCTCAACGAGGTCTTTAACCCGCGCCCCGCTGGGGGGGGGCAGAATCTGCCCCCCCCCCCCTCCCGTTTTTCGCCAATAACTTCTAAACGCGTTACGCCAGCGACGTCAAACTTTCAGTACCTTATCATACATCAATTTGACACGTTCCCTGAAAATTTGAGCGAAATCCGTCGGAAATTTTTTGAGAAATTGACGTTTTAGTGACGTCATGTTCGCCATTTTCGCCTAAAAAACGGCAAAATTTCAAACGCCGCTAACTTCTTCATTTTTAAAGGAATCAAGACGTAACAAAAAAGATTATACGTGATTCTACTTTGTCTATCAAATGGCTATCTCGGTTTTTGGAAAATTTTGGATTTGGGCCAAAAATTTTCCAAAAAACTGACTTTTTTGGGAAAATATCTATAAAATCCAAAATTTTGAGTTTATCGAAAAAACCGGAATATATGTCAAAGAAGTGGTCTATGTGCACCTACATACCATTTTTTAGAAGAATCGGTTCAAAAATGTGGGAGTTATTCAAAATTTTATGACGTCACGACACACAAAAATTTTGAAAAATGATTTTTTTTGGAAGTTCTAGACCTCGTACGGAAATACAAATAGCACCATTCGATTCGCCGTGAAAAACTGCATCGGATAGACACCTTTTTAGGCCTAAACAACCAACTTCAAAATTTGACCTCACTTGACCTGACCTTGACCTGACCTCGACCTGAAATTCATCCAGAGGTGGTCCATATCACTTATTGAGTGTGCCTATTGAATTCCATGAGTAAAATGACCCATAAAACATGTGTCGCACATGCCCTTTTCTATATTTTGTTTTTGGTGACCTGACCTGACCTGACCTGACCTTGACCTTGACCTTTGAATGACATTGTGTGCAACGAATATTGTCTTGGTAGTCTAAGAACACGTTTTGGGCAATCAGTCTCAGTCCATTCTTCGGCAACTACGGTGCAAGGCCAATACTGTAGAAACTTGCATTTTGTACCCTTGACCTGACCTTGACCTGACCTCTGACCTACTTAAGCAAAAAAATTGGGCTCTTAAGATCCGCCTTGTTGAGAGCTTTCGATTGCCGTTTTCCCCGTCTTTCTACGACCATCGGTTCGGAAGTTAGACAGGGGGGGGCAGAATCTGCCCCCCCCCCCAGCAGGGCGCGTATGGCTGAATAGCCCAGCGGGGCGCGGGATATAATGTCTATCTCGGATTTTCCATAAAATGCGTTTTTCACCCCTAAAAAATCAAAAAACTATATTTTTGGGAAAACAGCTTATAAAATCCAAAATTTTGAGAATTTCCAAAAACCGGAATATATGTTATAGAACTCTAATAGAACATAAGATGTCCCAAATTTCAACTTTCTATCTTGATTTTTGACCCCCAAATTGTAAAAAATAGCTCCAACATGCATAGGGCATGGTGACGTCATAAGCATTTTCGCGAATTAGAGGCACTTCTGAACATCGCACGTGAAAACAAATGGCACCACTAGATTCCTGGGACAAAGGTCGTCTAGAAAAGTGCAGTTTTATGTCAAAAATAAAAAGTTGAAAAAAATGACTTTTTTCTTAGCCCTTGTTTAGTTATGTATGGTATAAACGATTTTTATGCCTTCAATGCACACTTATCACGAGCACAGTGACTTGGGGTCACATATACCTAACCATTACCATCGGATTCGGCGTGAAAAATAAGCCATAAACATGTGTCGCACGCCCATGTAGCAGAAAGTGAAAACCGTGACCTTTCGTGACCTGACCTGACCTTGACCCTTACTTAGTATGACCCCTATACGCACATGGTACCTTCACTAGGTCTTTGAGGTCATTTTGGTGAGTTTCAAGCAGCAGCTATCGATTCCGCTGTCCGTAAGCCTAATCATGCAAAACCCCAGAATTTGACCTTTGACCTGACCTTGACCCTAAAGTTGACCCCAATCTTAAAATCTTAAGAACGCTTCTCGAGATAACAGGGGGTGTCGGATCCGACCCCCCCCCCCCCCGCTCCAGGCTGTCATGAGTACGGAAATAGCCCAGGCGGTGACGGGATATAGGCCCTAGTTCAGAAGCCTTGTAAAGTCGTCTTTCATTGTCATTATGAGAGAATAAATTGTATACAACTACAAGGAATATTGTTAAAGGGACCCTTCCACCTTCAAAAAAGTTAATGAATTGGCATGAAAGTGATGTCGCTCGGTTCAGAAAGAGCGAAAACGAATACCTACCAAATTTCACCGAAAAAATAATCACCGGTTTTCAAGATATTAGACTTTTACTTTTGTTTACTTTTGGGGATCTCCGGTGTTCCTAGCGACTTTATTTGGAAGCATTAGTTTGGCAGGCTGAAAGTGCGGCACTTGTTGCGCGCAAAGCAGCATATACCACCGCGTGCTACAAAACGTTTTAGTCAAACATTTAAAAATCGTTCGATATCTGCGCTGACGTCACACATTCAGAGGGGTATTCCTATGCATTAGCCTCTCTGAATCAAAATGCTGCAATTTTGAAATTCAATATTTCCGATTTAAGGCATTTCTCGATGTTGTGAGTGCCGAAACCGGTAATTGTGAGCCAGGGACCCCATTTTGGCTATCTCAACTCAAATCTAATGTTAAGGTGGGAGGGTCCCTTTAATATGTCTGTAAGTATCGAAAAAGAAACAATTTTTCATCGGAAATGCTTCTTTTTCCTACAGCAACATAAATATTTTCACCACTTAAAGACTCATTGGATCCATATTTGCCCGTCCCCAAACTCAAGGTGAGAAGTTCAGCACGATTTTTCTATGTGGACAATTTGATGCAGGCAGAGCAAATTCGCGGTAAATGAACACTGATGGCATATGAGTGTGCCACAAGTGATTTCGAGTTTTTAACTCTATTGTGCTGCACACAAAAGTTTGCACAATACACTATGGATGTTTTGAATGAAATGAGTGTTTGTAAAGAAATCGAAATAAAAGATAATTGACTGAACACAGTTTCACCAGACTTCAATGGTGGTGTGTGGTGGGAAAGGCAACTCTGGTCCTAATTTGTCTCGCTCGTTGGCGCTATTGGTTTGGTCTGTAGAGGGGGTGCCCGTCTTACCTACCCTCACCGTCTCACCCCACTTTCCCTTACGCGCGCCGACCGGACGCGGCCATCAGGCCCGGGAACTGTCTCGGTCACGCGTCCCAGGGGCCACTGGCCGCGCGGGCTGCCGTTCTCCACGATGAGGACGAGATCCCCCACTGCCAGGCTGCGACTTTCCGATCTCCACTTCGGTCGGCAGACGGCACGCCAGTCCTGGTAGATACTCTCTGTCTTAACTGTCTGTTGTTTCAGATGTTGAGCGGAGAAATACAGAGTTGTAGCCGTTGTGGCCAGTAGTTTAGACTGAACGAGAAAGACAGAGAAGACGATAGAGAGAGAGAGAGAGAGGGGGAGAAGTGGACTGGAGAGTGTTACACTGGCGACGAGAAGCGACAAGGACAAGATGGGTGACGAAAATCAGCAGGTGGTGATGACACAAGCTCAACTTAAGGAGCTCCTGGCAGGTGTTTTGGACGCTGCCAAGAGTCAACAGACAGCCGAGGCTACGGCAGGTGTTGGCCCTCTACCAACATGCAATCTCGGACGAGACAAAACCCGAAGATGCAAATCTTTCGACGAATGGATAAAAGAGGCTGAGGCGAAGATGGACTGATTGTTTGAATTGGACAAATTAATTCGTATATGATGTAAGATAAAACACCAAAACCACCCTGAAGATGGACTACCTGCGAAGATGGACTACCTGCGAATTACTGAGGACCACCGGAAGGTCGCCTACCTAAAAAGCAACGCAGGACCCGAGCTCATGACGTTCTGGGAAAAGGACGTTCGCGTTAGATTCACGCCTATGACCAACGCCTCTGGGGCTGTCGAAGCCGATGCGCACACCTACGAGGAGATCAAGCAACTTTCCAGGGCGGAGTTGTTGGCACTCGTCAGCCGAGATCGAGCGGTCATTGACCTGCTCCGAATGTCACAGGACGATATGAGCGCGATGGAGTTTGTTGCGGCTGTTGAGGATCAATCTCGACTCTGTCAAGCCGATACCCAGCCCATCACAGAGGAAGATCTGGTCAGGATTGCTCTGATCGGTGGCATGCGCGACAGGGCTCTGGCCGAGAAAGCGCTGGCAGAAAACTACACCCTGAAGACGACGATAACCGTCATAAAGACACGGGAGACCAGTAAAGCCAATGCGGTAGCCATGAGAGGACTTGCCGCTGCCAGTGAGGTCAAGCGACTCCAGTCAAGAGACCTTGATGACACAGATCCTGAGGAAGCGCACGCAACCATTGCGCGCCTGGAAGAGGACCTGGCCATCAGTAAGCTAAGAAGGCAGGGCCGGTACAGCTCCCGGGGTGGCGCTGCTCCGAGATGCCCCCGCTGCAACCTGCCCCATGACCGAGAGGAGGAATGCTCCGCCAAAGGAAAGCGTTGCTACGCCTGCGATGGCCGCGATCACTATGCCCGGGCACCGGCGTGCCCAAACCGGTGCAGAGCTCCCCCGGCCAGTTTCAGACGCGGCCGGCCCACTGGCGTCAAGAGGAACACAGCCAGACGGCTGCAGGAGACTTCTACAGAGTCCGATGAAAGCGACAACGAGGTAGCCGTTCACAGAGTGACGAGAGACGACACGACATGGCCCGGAACGAGGCCAGGTGCCAAAGAGAAGCATCTCATGAAGGTTGCTTCCACCAGGAAATCTACGACAGAGAAAGTGGCACCAACTAAGCGGGTGGACGTCTGCATTGGAGGCATACCAGCCACTCTGTACGCTGACACCGGCAGCCGGTACACCATCATCAGCCCAGACATGCATCATTCCCAGATGGGTGATGTGGTCCCGGCTCGCTGCGCGCTCAGGGTTTGGGGCGCATCCGGCAAACTCGATGTCAAGGGGATGGTGAAGACAGAATTGGAGACACCTAGAGGAGCCAAGAGAGTTACATGGGTGTACATAGTGGATGGGTACCGACCAGAACCACTACTCGGCGGTAAAGACGCGGAACGACTAGGCATCGTGTCGTTCAACCCTGACGGCAGGGCGCCTACAGAAGAGGAGCAAGACCCCGTGAGCCTCAGAAAGATTGGAAACCTGGACGCTCAAACCGAGCTGGACCCGACATCAGTAGGAGTAGGAAACCAGACTAACCCAGGGAAGGAGAAAGGGCGAAGCATCCTCGCCAAGCTAAGAGCAGCAGGATTCAAGGTGGAGACGGGCAGACCCCGGGCCGAAACAGTGACAGCAGAGGACAAAGCAGCGGCCATGAACATCGCAGCACGCTTCTACAACTCTGTGTTTCTCCCTGGGATCGGTTGCATGAAAACCGATCCTGTCAAGTTGGAGTTCGAAAAAGACTTCAAGCCAACGCAACCACCGCGCAGAGGCGCCCCTACCACTACCAGGGCAAACTCTCTCAGCACCTGGCCATGATGAGAAAGGAAGGAGCGATCGAGGACGTCAATCCCAGAGAGGCCCTAGATTGTGTCATGAACGTCGTGATCACCGACAAGAAAGAAAGTGGACAGATCCGCATGAACATAGATAGACGCAACACCCATCAACAAAGGTATGAAGATGACAAAGTATCATGTGAAGACGGCAGCAGAAGTCCGACACGAGCTCGAAGGCGCGGCGGTATTCTCCGAGCTAGACATGGGATACGGATTCCACCAGCTGCCACTTCACCCCGACACCGCCAAGCGGGCCTTCTTTCAGACACACGAAGGTATCCACCGGATGAAAAGACTCTTCTTCGGTCCACGACCCGCCTCTGGAATCTTCCACCACGAAGTCTCCAAGTGTTTCAGAGGTGTCCCAGGTGTCACAACCATCCACGACAACATTCTCGTGTACGGCGCCACAGTAGCCGAGCATCATCAACACCTGACGGCCTGCCTAGAACGAGCTGAGGAGAAAGGAGTGAGGCTGAAGTTGTCCAAGAGCACGTTCTGCAGCCCGGAGGTGTCCTGGTTTGGTCGCATCTTCAGTGGCACTGGGGTCTCCGCTGATTCCTCCAAGATCGCCGCCATCGTCGAGGCTTGTCGACCCGAAACTGTGGAAGACGTCAGAAGCTTCCTGCAAGCTTGTGCATACAATGCCAAGTTCGCCTTCGACCACTCAAGTGACTCAACGTATCAAGAGGTCACGGCGCCCCTCCGAGAACTGCTGAAGATGGGCGCCAAGTTATCATGGACTGCGAAACGAGAACGCAGCTACCAGACCCTGATCAGCATCCTGTCGGACAAAGCAACTCTCCGACCATTTCGACGTGACAGGCCAACGCACTTCATCTCAGACGCATCTCCCAAGGGCATCGCCGCCTCGGTATACCAGGAGGATGAAGATGGCACCCTGGTCCCAGTGGATCACGTGGACAGAGCTCTATCCGCCTCCGAGCAGGCCTGGCAATCACAGATCGAGTGGGAATCACTGGCTAAGTCGTGGGGCATGAGACAGCTCCGCGCCTACTTGGTCGGCAACCACTTCACCAGCTGGGGTGACCACGCACCGCTGGTACCGCTGTACAACAACACAGCGCGTCCGGCCAGCAGGCGAATCACCAAGCACAGACAACAAGTTCAAGATCTCTGCTTCACTGACAAGTTCCTAGCTGGCAAGCAAAACCCCTGTGACTTCAAGAGTCGCTTCCCCACCTCCGTCGCCGGCCTCTCAGCCGCAGACCGGGACAAACTAGAAGTGGACGACAACGACTCGGTGCAGGTGATGCGCATCCTGGTCGCCGACCTACCACCCGCCATCTCCATCGACAGACTGAAGGAGGCGGCTGCCCGAGACGAGACGCACCAGGGTCTGATCCAGGCGATCACATCCGGGAGTGGACCACGTCGTGCGGACAGGCTCGTGCCCTACTCGAGAATATGGACAGAGCTCAGCGTACTGGACGGTCTAGTGATGAGGGGCGAGCGGATCGTCATCCCGGATGCAGATCTGGGCAACGACATGGGCAACATGCGCCAATGGGTGTTGGAACTGGCCCACGACGGGCATGTTGGCGCTGATGCGGCGAAGAGGCAGCTTCGAAAAAGCTGTGGTTTCCTGGTATGTCTCGAAGCCATCTTCGCCAGAACTGGTCTGTTAGCGCCTGGCTCTGCCGCCAAAGTAGTTTGGAGCAGCTCTCTTCGTCTCGGAACAATCCCGGAGGCAGACGCCTGACCGGACGCCCCAACAGCAGATGATTGGGCGTCAGTGCCTCCAAACTGTTCGGGTCTGTCGACACGTGCGTGAGTGGGCGGCTGTTGACGACTGCTTCCACTTCAATCAAAACAGTGTGCAGTACTTCCTCGGAGACAAGCAGCCGCCCGAGGACAGCTCTCTCAGCGCGCGTTTGACAGTCCCCACTGATGTGTAACTGTACGCGACTAACCGTAGTTGATAGACGGCGGCGCCCTCTATGGAGTTTTCAGGGAACTGCCCGCTGACCGTGTGTGTCGTCTCCCCGCGTAGCCAAGAGAATACAAGAACATTGCGATGACTTGATTGTGATTCATCACCCACCATCCGTTCCAAGGCGCCGCCCATAGCACAGGCAGCCAGTGGGGGAGGGGGGACAGAGTCTACCCCCTCCCGTTTTTCGCCAATATCTTCTAAACGCGTTACGCCAGCGACGTCAAACTTTTAGTACCTTATAATACATTAATTTAACACGTTCCCTGAAAATTTGAGCGAAATCCGTCGGAAATCATAAATTACCGCATGTAAATCGGTCGTGTGTGTGTATACAGTATATTGGAGTTTAGGGGCGCCTCAACTCGGGAGGTTATATGGCGCCCATAACGACTGATTTACATCGCTGTTATCATAGGCGTAGGAACAGGGGGGCCGGGGGGCCATGCCCCCCACTTTCGGAGGTGGGGGGCCAGCAATGTTAACTGCCCCCCCCCAATTTTTGCTGACTTAAGTGTCCGTCTGTACCTACCGGCTACCACCCGGTAACTTGACAACTTTTCAGCTTGCCCTTTAATGAAGATTCCCTTTTGTTTCTGCAGCGTTATTGACCGCAATTTCCTTCACTCAATGAACGAAACCATATCAGAGACAAGACTGTGAGTCCTGGTGACAGCATTTTGTTGAATACGTGGCGCGGGACAGCGAGCACTGAAAAGGTATAAGACAATACTAGCACGGTGCTGGAGAATGCGTATACAAACGACCAACGCTTGACCGGATCGGATCTGCTTGGGGTCGGCATAGTTCGTCAAAGGCGTACTAGCTGGGTGCCAGGGTGACCGTGCCCCCGCCTCGGTTCAAACAGGCTGGGGGCCAGCAATGTCTGTATCTGCCCCTCCCCCCCCCCCTCCACTTTCAGTGCAGTGGCGGTCGCAGAGGGGGATCAGGGCCATGCCCTTCCCCCTCCACAGGCTAATCAGGGGGCCATCATATCATTTCCCCCCCCCCCCAAACAACCAATGGGCCCCCATGGGCGTATGGGGCTCTGGCCCTTATCCGATTGTCACGAGGCTCAAGAAACCCACGCTAGCTATTAACAGCTCCCAAACCAGTCTTTGAGGGTCCTGCACTGATCTCGGATGGCCCTTCAATAGCGGTCAAGCGCCCACATTGACCGCTGAGAACCCACATTGATCTCATTTGAGGGCCCCTAACCCGACCTCAAGGGCCCAGCCGGCGTCTGAGAGCCTCACACCGGCCTCTGGTGGCCTCATTTCTGTCTCTGGGGTCCCAAGAGTAACCTTTAGGTGCCTCTGAGGGCCCCGCACTGAATTCTGAAGACCCGATGCCGGCCTCTAAGGGTCTGCATCGGCCTCTGAGGGTCCATCTTGGCCTTAGGGGTCCAACGCCGGCCCCTGCCAGTCTTTTAGGGCCCCCACACTGACCTCTAAGGGCCCAATCTGGCCTGTAAAGACCCACATTAGCCTATGAGATCCTTGCACGGGATTCTGAAGACCTGATGCCGGCCTCTGAGGCCCATCTTGGTTTTTGAGGGCCTTCTGCTGGTCTCTGGGGTCCAACACCGGTCCATGCCGGTATTTTAGGGTCCCACATTGACCTCTGAGGACCCCGCACTGGATTCTGAAGATCCGATGCCGGTCTCTAAGGGTCCGCATCGGCCTCTGAGGGCCCACCTTGGCCTATGAGGGCCCTCCGCTGGTCTCTTGGTTCCAAGTCCCGCCCATGCCGGTTTGTTACGGCCCCACACTGACCTCTAAGGGCCCATGCTGGCCTGTAAGGACCCGCATTAGCCTCTGAGGGCCTTGCACTGGATTCTGAAGACCCGATGCTGGCCTTTGAGGACCATCTTGGTTTTGAGGGCCTTCTGCTGGCCTCTGGGGTCCAATACCGGCCCATGCCATTTTAGGGTCCCACACTGACCTCTGAGGGCCCATGCTGGCCTGTAAGGACCCACATTAGCCTCTGATGGCCCAAGTCGGCATCTAAAGGTCTCATCCTGCCCTTTGCAGGCCCTGTACTGGTCTCTGAGGGCCTTAACCCTCGCCGGCCGAGGGGGGGGGGGGCGGGTGCCGCCCCTCCATATTTTTTTTTTTCGCGATAGCTCCGAACACGCCAGCGATAGAGAGCTGAAGCTTGGCATACTTGACCTTTGAATCAAGCCGGATCTTTTGACACCAACCGCATTTTCGGGTCAGATCAGGTCACTGACCCATGAGGTCATAAGTGAACCTCTGCACGGTCTTCAGATGTCGCCACTGTGCAACGCCCTCGGAGATTTCACAGGGAAATGAACCTCGGAGGACCTAGTATCCATTAGGAATCTCACAACTTGTACCTCTCGGATTTCTCCTAAAGGTCATATGAGGTCAGGTTATGTTCGTGACCTCACCATTAGGTATACCTAAGTCAATGGGGATAAACTGAAAACTTTTTTTCTGGCGCCGGGAACGATCTCCAACTATCTCAAGCACACCGAATCGTGATTTCATGCACTCCTTGCAAGGTTCGATGCGTCACTTTTGCAATGTTGACCTTGCGCGACATCATTTATGAAGTCATGGGTCAAATTAGTTTTTCGTCAATAACTACCGATCAAATTGAGCTAGCGAGTCGGGAAAGCCACCAATGGGCTCAGGAAGACCTGCCGAATCGAATGATATGCGACATGACCTCCTTAAACCAATTTTGTGACCTGGGAGCGCTGATCGACCTGACCGTGACCCGAGGTCAACACCCTAAGTTTACATCACCCAAACAAAAAGCATATCTTTCGACGCGCCTGAGAGAGGCGAACACGATGCTGGCAAAATCGCGGCTCTGCGGCCGTTTTTTTGCGAAGTTATTCACCAAAAACGGAACCGTGCCTTGAGGCACTTGACCTGACCTCAGAGGTCACTGGTTGACCTAGAACCTTAAAATTGGGTATCGATCCTTGCGTCTCGTAACGGCGCACACGCTCGTTTTTTTCCGCGACGCGCTAGCTCCACCTGGGGCGAAACGGCGAGGGGGTCGTACCCGCCCCCCGCCCCCTCGGCCGGCGCGTATATGTAGAAAACCTATAGGTCCGGGCCGTCGAGGGTTAAACTGGCCTCTGAGGGCCCAGACCGGCCTCTAAAAGTCCCACACTGGCCTCTGATAGTCAATCAGCCCAGTTGCAGTGGTCGCTGATATAAAACCTCTTAAAAACGTTAGGTGTAGGTCTGGCTGAGCCTAGCTGGGCCGTTCATGCTGATTTTTATAAGTATATTGAAAAGACTCGCTTTGCACGTTTCACACTTGCTCGTAATGAAAAAGTTGTTGGACGCCTCTGGAATTTGCATGGGTGCCAACGGCTGCGGAGGACAGGGGAACGCGTCCATCAGTTTGAGTTTATGGACGGGAGTCTCCCTGAAATTTTAACCAATTTAGTTTTTTTTTTGTCTCGATTTTCTTTTTACCTCTGAGCATGTTTGCGAAAACAAAGTGGCCGAAATCCGAGGAGAAATTGGATTTTGGGGGTAGGTTAGGTTTTGGACCTCTGGGACCCTGCCCCCCCCCCCACTTTCGAAAACGTTCCTACGCCTATGGCTGTTATTGAGGATGTCGACACATGTGTAAATCGGTCAAGTGGTTGCTGAGATATGCAGGGTGTCACTGTCCCAGAATTACCCAGACTCTCTTCTCAGCCGTCTAACTCCAAGAAAAACAACACTTGTTTTTTGTTTTTATTTGCCAACATAACCACCTTTAGCAGCAATGCAGAGACGCATTCGGTTTGGCATTCCGGCGACTAGGTTCGCCAGCACAGATGGACGAATGCTGGCCCATGCCCGCTTGATCTGCTTCATGAGTCCACTGATGCTGGTGGCAGGTTTCTCTTGATCCAGCATTTGTTGCATGATGCTCCAGATATTTTCGATCGGATTTAAGTCCGGACTATTTCCTGGCCATGCATCCTTCTCCCCGAATCCTGGCAAGTTCTCCCTGCACCACTGCTGGGTTGCTTTGGCGGTGTGAGGTGGCGCACCGTCCTGCATGAAGATGGCTTCATCCTGATTCTCCACCAGTTTTCTTTCCAAAATTGAACCGTTTGTGGCCGTCCGGTTCACGGCGTCAAGTCCCTCTTTTGCCAAGATGTTCTCGCGGTAGTACTGGCCGTTTATGGTGGTGTTGGGAGGCACCACGTCCAGATCAGAAAGAGCACAGTGACTCATCATTCCCCACACATGCACTTTCTGTGGGTTCTTGACGGTTTCTACCGCTGGGACGTTTGCACTATCTGACGCCCATACGCGGTCGTTTTGGCGATTAGGGGCGTGGAAAAGTTCAAAAGGGGACTCATCTGACCACATCACGCGTTTCCAGTCGCTTTCGGTCCATTTCTTGTGATCCTTGGCGAATTTCAGACGATGCATGCGCTGTTTCTCTGTTAATTTTGGCCGTTTTTGCAGTTTGAAGGCTCGCAGTCCCAAGTTTCCGCGGAGGTGACGGTGCACAGATGACTTCGAAGTCGTGTAGCCAGGCCCTGGTTAGTCGGAAGGCCAGTTTCCGTATTGATTGATGTCGCTTGTTAGCCGCTAACGCGATAACTCTCTTCGCGACCGAGTGCAGGGATGGTTTTCGGCCGCGACCGGGCTTGTTGACCAGCTCTTCTCCCGCTTTAGCACGCCGCAACCACACGTGAAGTTGGGCTCGACTGATGCCCAGCTGCTTCCCGACACTTTTGGGAGACTGTCCGGCAAAAACCATGCCAACAGCCCTGTTTCGGAGCGCAGGGCTGTACTCTTTGCCCATAATTGCCTGTGTGGAGCTTGGCAGGGAAGCAAAAAACAACTGCCCACCGTTGACCTCGCCCAGACACTGGCCGAGGTCACGACCCGACCCCGGGATGGCGTGGCTCTCAAGGTCAGTCGCTTAGGGACGTATCATAAAAGTATTACGCCTACAACTTTGATCATTACGGTACAGCGACGATTTTTACTGTAAAATACGAGTCTGGGTGATTCTGGGACACCATAATTATGGCTTCATAATTCTGGTGTAAGCTTTGCAATTCATTCAGGTGTAAGCTTTGCTTAATTCAGGTGTAAGCTTTGCTTAATTCAGGTGTAAGCTTTGCTTCGTAATTCATTGTAAGCTTTGCAAAAGCGTGACCACGCTCATACTCCGGAATTTCCGGATATCTACGAAGACTACGCTCTCTTCGCTCGCTCCGTAACCAAATACCTACGGCCCAGACCTATTTTGCTGGCTGGGCAGCAGCGCGTGGAAAGCCAGGGGCCCCAGCGGGGGACGGGTAAATAATATTAAAGGAAATAGTTCACTTTCACGAAATTATTTTTTGCAACGGATTTATGATTTTTTATGTTCAAAATAATCAGCAAAGAAAATAAAACCTTTTTATAACAAAATATTATTTTCTATATTTTGATATAGGAAGAACTTTTCAGTTTCTGTAAGGCACACGCGATCCAGTATGAAAAGAACATGGGTCCCGAAAATTCTTCAGAAACAGAGAAATTATCGCAGCCACCGGCATTTGGGCGACCTGCTCGATCTGATAATGTTCCCCTGAATGTCCTAATTGATCAGTACGAGAATTTCTCTAGAGTTCTCGTAGATAATTTCTCTAGTTTCTGAAGAATTTTCGGGACCCATGCTCTTTTCATACTGGATGGAAATATATGCAAGGCACACATCCTCAACGCAAGACACCTTTTTCGGGACGAGAAATAGAATATCTTTGCCTAGGGTGATCGTTGGGCTGTAAAAGCTCCTGATTTATGCTCGTCTCAGCCCAAGCTACGGAACTGCTATTCCAGTTCAAAACCCATGTTAAAAAGTGAACTATTTCCTTTAAGGCGTCCCACTGGTGGGGCTGATCTGGTAAGCATCAGCGTGGGACGCTATGGCTGCGCTGGCCGCTGCATCACGACAGCACGGCACCTACTTCCGTAGGAGTCTAGGAGATGTGTATATGCGACTACTCCGGCCGGCTGCCAGGCCACCTACCTCCGTACGAGATGTGTATCTGCTCCGGCTGCCACTCGTCGGTAGCCTGGCAGGACAGCACCACCGCCGCGAGGCAGAGCAGCTGCCACAGCGCACACCTGCTGCACAGGTTTCGACCGCGACCGCCAGCCTGAACGGGGGCAGCGCGTCGCGTCACCTCGAATAGTCACTGGCGGCCGCAGGGGCGCGGGCATAGGGCCATGCACATCTTTCTTTAGCGGTTAGCACCCCCGCCCCCACGAACGTCCTGGCTATTGGCACTATTGATGTGCTGTCCCAGGGAAGCATTTTAGGCTGGTCTGTTGTCAGGGCCAACCCAATAGACAAAACTGTGTAGTGTGTTTATTCCAAGTTCAGTCTACGATTGTGACACAAAATATTCTTACAGATAGGTGACACATACCTACCTATTACCTACCCAACGAACGAAAAAATCTACTTACCATTGCCGATATGAGCGCTGCCCGTCACCAGGTGAAAATGCGCCGACAAGGTTATATAACCTTGCTTATAGATGTGTCACAGCAAGCTCAACGAACTTCACCTGCTGTGCAAATGCCCGTTCCCGGGACACACGCGTTTTGCAAACCCAAACAAACCCAAACTACTCAGCTGGTTCTAGTTCATTCTTACTGGTAGGCCTCTCAAAGAAATCTCGGTATAATGCGTATAATGCATATCATGTTGAGCTTGAGCTGCCTACATAATAAAAGGTCTCTTTCGTAATCAATTTTTCCTCTTGAAGTCGGTAATTCGATCTTCATGCCTTCCTCGTACTTATAATAACAAATCAAAGAAAAAGCTATTACAGCTAGGACTGTTTCGACATTGTTCTACATATCCTGGTTTCGACCCATAGACCGTTCTCTTACGATGCATTTCTAAGCAGCAAATATTCTGTTTTTTTTTTTGCTGTATTTGTTCTTTTTCCCCTTTTCCTTCCACAATTTTCATAGAATAACTTATTTCAACAGCTGATTGCGAGAAAGCTGTAGCTACAAGTCTGCCGCAATTGGGGCAATTGTAACTGTAAACAGCGCAAAATGTAAACAACCATGATCACATCACATGTGTTTTAGGACGCCGGTGAAAACAGGGCGCCGGAGGGCATATTGTCACGTGACATTTGGAGCTTCTCCTTCCCCGTGAACCTTCTACATGCTTAATGTCATGTGTAAATTTCACGAACCTTGATCAAATCGCCCCAGGGGCGATTTGTCTTCACCGTCGTCTTCACCGTCGTCCTGTTTTTAAACTTGTATTGCTATTTTTTTTGTAAATCAGGGACGCTCGTCGCTGACAGCTGAATGCCCCACGGCCCGGCGACCTCCTCTTTCGATTGTACCTTGACCTATACCCTCTCAATGTTGATGATGCTTTCATATACACTGTGATGATGATAAATATAGGTACATAACATACCTACATGTACATACTACAGGTACATACATGATAATTGATAAGTACTTGATGTTCCTACAAATCCTGCCAAAAACATAAGTGATCTTCCCGGAAACCAGGGTGCAGGGGGGGCCTTGGGTGCAGGTAAGTGATGTGATGATGTAATGCGAATTTGAATTTGATGTGATAGTTCGTCAAGTTCAGGTTACCCACATGATTGGTATCTTTCTAGTACAGCAATCTAACCTCATGGGAGGAATATTTTTGTCTACCTAGGTATGTAGGTAGAATTTCAAAGGATCTTTTTCCTCGATAGTTAATTCAAATTGATTTTTAAAATAAATTTTGTTCAAACATTTTGATAGGAAGGATTCAGAAGGACAGACCCACCTCTAAGCGAAGCTTGTAGCGATGACCCGACCCTCCAAAGTTAAACGTGTGCAGTGCGCACATAGCTGCGCACAGCCGGTCCCTTCACTGACTTCGCCTAGCTGCGGCCTGCCACCAACTGCAACCATACCTGTCAGGAGGCCCATAAATTGAAATGTCAAGCGCCCGTCGCGCTTCGAACCCGGACTGTAATGCGTGCTCTCACCAGTCACCAGTGGAGTCCAATGCTCTACCAACTGAGCTACGGGATCGGCAAAGTGAACTAAATTGCAATTACATATAAAGCAAATATGAGGTAGGGATATTGTTTTGCAAATTTTCCCGTCATTCTTAAAGGATATAGTTCACTTTTAACATGGGATTTTGAACTGGAATAGCAGTCTCATAGCTTGAGCTGAGACTGAGACTAGCACAAATCAGGAGCTATTATGGCCCAATGATCACTTTAGACAAAGATACCCAATTTCTTGTTATGCAAAGAGTGCCTTGCAGAGGAATGAGTGCCTTGCTGAGGAATGCAGCCACATCATTGTCAGCCAATCAGCATGCTGCTCACAGCCAATGCAGCATGTGTAGGTAGGTTTGAACAGGAAGAAAGCAATATGATTGGTAATACGCGTTTACCAATCATATTGCATCGTTCCTGTTCAAAACTATGGTTCCATACCATAATATGGTATGGTTCCATAACCATAATATGGTATGGTTCAGTGGCGTATCCAGAAATCAGCAAAAGGGGGGCATGGTGCTCGAGGGGGCGACTTTTCCCCTTGAGAGGGGCGCCATTGTCAGCTCGCGACAGGGGCGTCAGTCTAAAATGTAATGTCATGTTCAATGTTCATGCATGATTTACTAGGTGCTGCAAAATACGAGTATAGAAACTAGGTTTCGCTGATTTGTCATAAAATCCAATCAATGCAATTTGCAGCCTGGTGTTGTTTTATAAAAAACTTTGATCTTGATGAATATTTAGCACGATATAGGAAACGACTACAAGCTCAGGCTACCTACATTTTATTCTAAAAAAAAAACGCATCCATGCGAATTCGAAACGGTAAAACATACATTGATCGATGAACACATTTTTTATTCTTTGCAAAAAAATTATGCAGGTTTGAGGTTCACTCACTGATCCAAGGTGACCTATGGGCTGCAGCCTGTGGTTGACCGGAGTGGCCGTGCTTAGAATCTAAGACCGCACGTAGTATGAAGGATTCATGCTGCGACTTATTGCCCAAATTGGAATCCCAGGAAAGACTTGAACATTTCAGAAATCAGACCATAAGATCCACCATGAGATCCCAACTGATTGTCATACTAGCAGCGACTGCAGTCAGAGGCGACCGAACGCTTATATACGTTCTGGATTTTTTCTCCACAAATCACCTTAAATTCGATGTCTATAATGCGCGTAGCCCCTAATTGTCGACATGGGTGACTGCATGAGTGCCAGATGGATGAGGCGTGAGACTGTCTCATATAGTGGCACTAAGGTAAAGGATGTCCTCGGCCGACGTAGTATAGAAGACGACCTTTGATGATGTGAGTGTGCATGATCGACTTTGAATAAGCGCCATAGATACCTGCTGATCTCACCGAACATTCGCCCTGCGTAATCCCCAGACAAAATATCTACATTGAGGGACAGGTCAATTTTGCGACCTCTCCATTACCTATCAGTTAAACCGCGCTGTGCTGGTGGCCTGTGTTTTCCGTGTCATGCTGGGGCAGGGCGTATTTTAACATGTTAACTGGGTCGGCAATTGCCGACCCAGTCACGGAGAATGCCGACCCAGTGACAGCCATAGGCGGTCCCAGGGGGGGGGGGGGGCACGGGGGCCATGGCCCCCCTTTGGTGCTGAAAGGTGGGGCCATACTATCTTTTGGCCCCACCTTTCAGATCGATCAAAAGTCCTAGAAAAGCTTTTTGTATGTTTCATTTTCTCTCTTGCGCCATCAAAGGACGTAAATTTCACTTATGAGTGGGCTCAGTTTTGCATTCTGTCAATTTGGCGGTCAGCGTCGCTGGCACCGGTTCACGAGTATGGCCGGATCTTATATGGAATATCAGCGTGGGTTTACTTGAGGCTCTCGTAAGCCCAGCAATGGCTGGCATGAGACCCTCTTCGCCAGTGGCGGGTGGGTCCTGCCAAATGAGCGTGGCTCTACGACACATAAGACCTCAGGGGTTGGTGCTGTGCACCTCAGAAGCCCGGTGATGACGCCGTATGCCGGCTTTGTTTCTTAAGGATTAGCGTGGGACCTCCGGGGCCTGCATAGAGTTTGCATGAGCTAGTATGTAATCTCAGAGGCCTGTATGTAATGTGTACACAGTGGCGGTCGCTGGGGGGGGGGGGCATCAGGGCCATGCCCCCTCCCCAAGGCACATAAAGGGGGCCATCATATCATTTGCCCTCCCTCAATCAACCGATGGGCCCCCATAGGTGTATGGGGCCCTGGCCCTGATTCGATCGTCACGAGGCTAAAAAAAAAACACGCCCAGCTATTAATGTAGCTCCCACACCGGTCTTTGAGCGTCCTGCACTGACCTCTGAGGGAACTTCAGTGGCGGTCAAGCGCCCACGTTGACCGCTAAGAGCCCACATCGACCTCTGAGGCCCCACATCTGGCCTGAGGGCCCCTAACCGGCCTCACGGGCCCCAACCGGCGTCTGAGGGTCTCACACCGGTCTTTAATAGCCTTGTTGCTGTCTCTGGTGTCCCAAGACGAACATTAATGTGCCAATGAGGGCCCCGCACTGGCTGCTGAAGACCCGATACCGGCCTCTAAGGGCCTGCATTGGTCTCTGAGGAGGGCCCATCTTGGCCTTTGAGGGCCATCTGCTGGCCTCTGGGGTCCAACGACGGCTCATGCCGGTCTTTCAGGGCCCCACGCTGACCTCTGAGGGCCCCATGTTGGCCTGTAATGAGTAAGGACCCACATTAGCCTCTGAGAGCCGAAGAGCCCAACTCGGTTTCTGATGGTCTCAAACTACTGGCCTTTGCAGTCTGCAGGCCCTGTACTGGTCTCTGAGGGCCCTAAACTGGCCTCTAAGTGAAAACATACATGGGTGGGCTTCTGAAGATCACAGGGCTCACGCAGACTCCTGCACAGCCTTACGTTGGTCCTGATCGAGATTACTTTACGTCCTGATGGTCCCGCGCAGATTCCCTAATATTTCGACGTCGGGACCCCATGAGCAGGTGTGTGGGGCTGGCAGAGACTGATGAAGTCCTTAGGGCTCAGGGCCAGTCTTTTTAGCAGTAGGACTATAAGACAGGTTGAGTGAGCCCCAATAGAGCCGTTGCGAAGCCCCGCACGAGTCGCGCGCGGCCCTCAGATGCCAATTTTGAAAACCAGGAACCTGTGGGGCCGGGGTCTCCAGAGGTCGATGTAGGTACCTACTTTCTCCCGCCGACACACATATGGGTAAATGTCATGGTTTGAAAATGCTCCCTGGGTAATTCACATGCTTGTTCAAAGCAAGAGGTATCTGTACTTTTCCGAATTGTTTTATAGTGGTAAGATCATGAAGCCGCGTGCCCGACCTTCCAGTATATGCTACACCGATCCGTCGCCATGGTGCAGTGGCCCGACCGGTGGAAACACCGTGGGACGGGAAATGGAACTGGTGATTTTGCCTTAAATTGAGCTTAAAGATTTCACGCAAGAATGAGGCGGATAAAGCATAAGTAATGCCAACTTTTTCGGCGCCTCGTGGACGTAAAAAATAGCCGATCACCCCCCCCCCCCTCCGATGACGGATAAATGTTATGTCCCGCGAGTGTGACTTTGGCCCCCCCCCCCCCTTTTGCTAGCGGATGCGACCGCCAGTGGTGACAGCCGTTTGCCGACCCAGTTGCCGCCCCCTCTAGGATGCAGCACGCACATGCAGGCTAGGTGCCGTCATTCATAGTGATGCTGCTGCCCTCCGAAATGATAATGCCGCCTCTTAAAGTGAAGCAGCCGTCTATAGAAAGTGATGATCCCGCAACTCAATGTGACAGTGCCGCCCCTAGTAGCCCCACTCAATGTAATGGTGCCGCCCTTCTAAGCATCTGTGGAGCCCCTCAATGTGATGACGCCGCCCCTCAAGAAGATGATGCCGCCCCTTTCAGTATCGGTGGCGCCCCTCAATGTGATGGTGCCGCCCTCAAAGTGCCGGTGGCGCCCCTGAATGTGATGGTGCTGCCCGCAAACGAGTCGGTGGCGCCCTTCAAAATGATGCTCAGCATGGGTGTAACTTTGTATACTTTCGAGGTCCCATGTGGGACCCCAATGCGAACATTTGGGACCCCAATTGTCATTTTGGGACCCCAATAGTGGAGGCCCCCGAGACGCACCAGCCACTACAAATGGAGGTCCGATATTCATATAGAAGGTTCTCTGTATAAATAGGAGGCCCCTTAGATAAATAGGAGGCCCTGTTGGACATATGGGAGGCCCCCTGGACAAATAGGAGGCCCCCTGAACAAGTAGGAGGCCCCCTGAACAAGTAGGAGGCCCCCCGGAAAACAGGAGGCCCCCTGGAGAAATAGGAGGCTCTCTGGACAAGCAGGAGGCCTCCTGGACAAATAAGAGGCCCCTAGACAAATAGGAGGCCCTCTGTACAAATAAGAAGCTCTCTGAACAAATAGGAGGCCCCATGGACAAGTCAGAGGCCCTCTGTACAAATAGGAGGCCCCCTGCAAAAATAGGAGGCCCCCTGGACAAATAGGAGACCCTAGACCTAGACAAACAGGAGGCCCCTTTCATAAAAGGAGCCCTGGACAAATAGAAGGCCCCTTTCACAAAAGGAGGCCCCCTGGACAATAAGGAGGCCCCCTGGACAAATAGGAGGCCCCCTGGACGAATAGAAGGCCCCTGGATAAATAGGAGGCCCCCTGAACAAGAAGGAGGCCCCCTGGATAAAGAGGAGGCCCCCTAAAAATAGGAGCCCTCTGGATAATAGGAGGCCGCTTGGAGAATATGAGGCTTCTTTAACCAAAAGGAGGCCCCCTGGACAAATAGGAGGCCCCCTGAACAAGTAGGAGGCCCGTTGGACAAATAAGAGACCTCTTGGACAAATAGGAGGCCCCCTAGAAAAATAGCAGGCCCCTTGAACAAATAGGAGGCCCCCTGGACAAATAGGAGGCCCCCTGTACAAATAGGGGACCTCTTGAACAAAAAGGAGGTCCCATGGACAAGTAGGAGCTAGAGGCCCTCTGTACGAATAAGAGGCCCACTGGACAAATAGAAGGCTCCCTAAACAAAAAGGAGGCCCTTCAAAAAAGGAGGCCCCTGGACAAGTAGGAGACCCCTGCACAAATATGAGACCCCCGTTCGAATAAAAGACCCCTGGATAAATAGGAGGCCCCTGGACAAATAGGAGGCCCCTGAACACGTAGGAGGCCCCCTGGATAAAGAGTAAGCCCCTGGAAAATAGAAGCCCCTGGATAAATGGGACCTTCTGGAGAAACAGGAGACCTCCTGGACAAATAGGAGGCCCCCTAGACGAATAGGAGGCCCCCTGGACAAATAGAAGGCTCGCTAAACAAAAAGGAGGCCCTTCAAAAAAGGAGGCCCCTGGACAAGTAGGAGACCCCTGCACAAATATGAGACCCCTGGTCGAATAAAAGACCTCTGGATAAATAGGAGGCCCCCTAGACAAATAGGAGGCCCTCTGTAACAGTAGGAGGTTCTCTGTACGTACAAATAGGAGAACGGCGCTCGACCTGTAGAAGCTCAGCTGTATGTACAAAAAGGAGGCTCTCTGTGCAAGTAGTCGAAGTAGGAGGCTCTCTGTACTGTACCTACAAATAAAAGGCTCCCTGGGCAACTTAGATGCTACACAAATCTGAGGTCACCTATATAAAGCGGCACTCTGTTGGAGTACCTGTTTGAATAAATTATTGTCCTGATATTCAGATTATTTAATCCTCGCCCGCACATGGGGGGGGGCAGTGGTTGTCACTCCCCCCCCCCAAGGTAGTTTTTTCTGCTCTGCGCTCAACATTTTGATTGCTAGAAGCCGGATGTTTCGTATAGCTGCTTCTCTATCCTTTCTTAGCGTCCACTGAAAATTTCAAGTTTCTGTGGTTTTTTGGTTTCGGAGATACTGATATGACCTTATTCTTCAGGTGATGTCATAGCCCAAATGACAAATACCCAATACCTATCTTGCGTTGGCTATGGGTCTTGTGAGCTTTTGACACTTTGATTTCGGCCTTTTTGCCAGTCTTACCTCCCACCTATCATGGAACATGTTGTTCGATGATGTAGAGATGCCAGGGTCAGGGTCAAGGTCAACCTAGGTCGTCTAAAATATTGCGTTTTAGGCAAGTTGAATTTACTTTCGTGAAGTTTCATTGACTGTATTTTTTGTAAAAGCTTCTCAGTTCATGATCTCATGTAATATGGACACATTCACAATCGGTGCAAACATCAGTATACACACAGACACGCACAGACATACAAACACATATCATTGACCTTGACCTAACTTGACCTGAAATGACCACAGCCAGCAAAAACCTAGTCGGATAGTGTGACAAAGAGGTTCTACATAGCTGGCTTGGCACCACAATACGGCAGCGTCATCGGTATATGATTAGCAGCACACGTGATATTCCAACGGGCAACGGTGAGCCCAAACAGCAACATTCTTTAGTTTGACCTGACCTGGAAGGTCAATGACTGACCTGATGAGATAAAATTTGGTATCATTGGATTCGTCTCTTCCCAAAGAATCTGTTGCTCTTGACCGCGAAGCTTAAAATCTTGTAAGAAAAAATTGTGGTGATGTAGAATAAAATACCTACACAAGCAGCGGACCAACCCATCATATACCGATGACGCTGCCGTATTAGTGCCAAGCCAGCTAGAACAGCTCTTTGTCACACTATCCGACTAATTTGCTGGCTGTGGTCATTTCATGTCAAGTTAGGTCAAGGTCAATGATATGTGTTTGTATGTCTGTGTATGTCTGTGTATGTACTGATGTGTGCACAGATTGGTTTGTGTTGTGTTTCCCTATTACATGATATCATGAACTGAGAAGCTTTTACTAAACATGCAGTCAAAGAAACTTCACGAAAAGTAAATTCAGCTTGTCTAAAACGCAATAGTTTTAGATGACCTAGGTTGACCTTGACCCTGACCCTGACATCTGTACATCGCAAAACAACATGTTCAATGATAGGTTGGAGGTAAGACTGGCAAAAAAAAAGCCGAAATCAGGGTGTCAAAAGCTCACAAGGCCCATAGCCAACGCAAGATATTGGGTATTCGTTATTTAGGGCATGACATGACCTGAAGAACAAGGTCATATCTCCAAACCCAAAAGCCACAGAAACTTGAAATTTTCAATAGACGCTGAGAAAAGATAGAAAAGCAGTTATACAAAAAAAAAATCAGGTTTCTACCTTTAAAAATGTTCAGTGTAGAGCAGAAAAACTAAATTGGGGTGGCAACCATCCCCCCAGGTGCGGGCGAGGGTTAACCCTCACACTTTCTGGGGTCGACTAGATTCGTTGTGCAATGCTGTGCCGTTGAATTATTTTTTTTTTCTATAATAAAGGCATTTTGTTTTATTGTCGAAATTGAAAAAGTCAGAAATTTTCGTCGATTTCGGACGCCGCGGGGGATATTTACATACAATGTCACCCTGCTGGCCTGGATCCACCAGTAGGGTCAGGTGACCTACCATTTCTTTATCAAAACCCTCGCCGGCACAGGCCATTTTGCGTCCTTCGACGGCACAAGGGGGGGGGGGTTGAAACGACCCCCCTCGCGTTTGGCCCCTGATCGAGCTAGAGCTTCGCGGAAAAAACGAGCGTGTTGCCCGTCACGAGACGAAGCCGATGATACCCAATTTTAAGGTCCTAAGTCATCGGGTGACCTTCCAGGTCAGGTCAATGACCCGAAAACCGGGAAAATCGGGACCTGTTAGAAAGTCGTAAATTGTGGCTGCTATGTGGTTTTCCGGGGTGCTGATCACGAATATCGTGTTAGTTTTGATCAGAGATGATGTCTTTATGTAAGCATTTAGACCAGGTCGGGTCAGGTCAGGTCAGGTCAACCGGTAGGGGTTGCGACGGGTATTCGTAATACGTGTCAACCGCCTCTGACAGCTTCGTAACATGTTACGAAGTTTTTGTTGTTGCTAATTCGAATTCCGCTCCAAAAACTAGCCTAGAAACATGTAAAACTCGAAAAAGTGAACCGAGGTCACCCGAGGTCACCAAAGGTCAATGACCTGACCTGACCTTCAGGTGAACTTGACACCCACCCTAATGTATGGGAGCGACATCAAATCACATGTTTGAACGTTTGAAACGACAAAAAGCTTGCAAACGCGCGGCTAATGTTAGCCGACATACGCCGAATCGCGATTCCGGCCAAACATGGTCTCGGAAAAGAGGTCACAGGTTAAAGGTCATTGGGGTCAGGGTCATGAAATTTTCAGGGTAGGTGTAAAATTGATCAATGCGAGGGTACTGAAAGTTTCGTCGCGATCGGCCGCTTTTTACGCGAGTTATTCGCGAAAAACCTTAAGGGGGGTTGCATCAACCCCCCCCCCTGTGCCGGCGAGGGTTAATATTAAAAAAAAAAAAAGATCATGGCATCCGAGCTGTGACGAAAAATAAGTGACCTAAATCCGATGAGAAAACTGGATTTAGGGGTACCCTAAGTTTGGCTTCTGAGCCTCTGGTCCCCCAGTGAAAATTTCTTAGAGGAGGCCCTGGCGTGGTTCGTAAATTACCGCTTCCGCAATTGGAGGCCCCTAATTGCTTGGAGGCCCCCACTAAATGGAGGCCCCCTTGGACGTTTGGGACCCCAATGGTGATGTCAAAGTTTCACCCATGTGATGCTGCCGCCCCTTAAAGTGCTGGCGCCGCCCCTTAAAGTGTCAGTGACGCCCTTCGAAGTGTCGGAGGAACCCACCAATATAATGGTGCCGCCCCTCTAGGTATCCACATAGCCCCTCATTGTGATGGAGCCGATGAAGCAGATGATGCCGCCCCTCAAGAAGATGATGCCGCCCCTGAATGTGATGGTGCTGCCCGCCAACGAGTCGGTGTCGCCCCTCAAAATGCTGCTGCTGCCCCTTAAAGTGTTAGTGCCGCCCCTTATAGTGTCAGTGACGCTCTTCGAAGTGTCAGAGGAACCCACCAATGTATTGGTGCCCGCCCTCTAGGTATCCACATAGCCCTTCATTGTGATGGAGCTGCCCCTCAAGCAGATGATGCCGATTGCCGCCCCTCAAGAAGATGATGCCGCTCCTTTCAGTATCGGTGGCGCCCCTCAATGTGGTGGTGCCTCCCTCAAAGTGCCAGTGGCGCCCCTAAATGTGATGGTGTCTCCTGTCAACGAGTCGGTGGCGCCCCTCAAAATGATGCTGCCGCCCCTAAAAGTGCTGGTGCCGCCCCTTACAGTGTCAGTGGCGCCCTTCAAAGTTTTGGAGGAACTCATCAATACAATGCTGCCGCTCTCTAACTTTCTGTAACGCCCCTCCATTATACATAATAGTGCCGCTTCTCAAACCATCCGTGGCGCCCCTCAAAGTGATGGTGCCGCCCCTTACAGTGTCGGTGGTCTCTCCTCAAAAGTAAAGGTGCCGCCTCTGAAAGAAATGCTGGTGTCCCTCGAAGTCTGTGACTAAGGTCAGGTCAGTTTTGCGACCTCTCCATTACAAGTCAATGGGAGAAAATTGAGATGCACCTCTTTTGGACGAATGTCGTTCAAAACCCTCTCAAACATCGGTTCATGGAAAACAATACACACTGAATCGGAAAAATACACCCGTGTGCCCAATACACCCAACCCTTATGTGTGCCCCTGAGGTCATCTCAGGTCATAAACGGTCACCAACATTTTTTTTTTGCTACAACTTTTGATAAAGCCGTGCTAGAGCAGTGAAACCACGTCAGATGTGTTCAGCTCGACAATACGGATCGACGGATATGCAGCATGACCCTTTCCGATCAGGTTTGACCTTGACATGAGGTCAAATTTTCAAAATGACCTTTTAAGGTCAACGTATAGTTCATTCGACGCGTCTCGGCGAGAGAAACACGATGCTGGCAAAATAAATGTCACTGTCTTGAATCAAAAGTTATTGCAGAAAACGCTTTTCATAAAAACTGCTATTTTTAGAGTTTTTGCTATCTGGAGGCTAAACCGTTGACCTGAGGTCAATTCTGAGAGCAATATTCAGAAAGGTCTGTAAAAGGGCTATCGAATGCGCTTTTCCGCGGCGCTGTAGCTCTATTGGTTTCCGAGTTAGCCGTTGGCAGTTTCCAAAACTTGTGAAATGACCTACATTTGACCTTTGATGATTTCTGGTGACCTAACGTTTGACCTGACCTGAAAATTGAGCGAATTGTTTCCGTCATTATTTTTGACGTTCTTTTGAGTGCCGCTTACCGCGTGTCGCTACGTGACCCAGGAGCCGAGTTAGAGGGGAGGGAGGGGCGTACCCTACCCCCCCCCCCCCCAGCACGACACGGAAAACACAGGTCACCAGCAGGCAGCACGGCGCGGGTTAACTAATAGGCAATGGAGAGGTCGCAAAAATTGACCTGGCCCTCAATATCGATATATTGTCTGGGGATTACGCAAGGCGAATGTTCGGTGAGATCAGCAGGTATCTATGGCGCTTATTGAATGTCGATTAAATGCACACTCACGTCATCAAAGGTCGTCTTCTATACTACGTCGGCCGAAGACATCCTTTACATTCATGCCTTTTTTATGGGACAGTCTCACGCCTCACCCATCTGACACTCATGCAGTCATGCATGTCCATAAGAAGGGGCTGCGGGCACCTGACTTCAAATTGTAAAGGTGATTTGTGGAGAAGAAAATCCAGAACGTATGTCAGCTTTCGGTTGCCTCTGACTGCAGTCGCTGCTGGTATGACAATGAGTTGGGATCTCATGGTGGATCTCATGGTCTTAAATGTTCAAGTCTTTCCTTGATTCCAATTTAGGCAATTAGTTGCAGCGTGAATCCTACATACGCGCGGTCTGAGATTCTAAGCACAGCCACCCCGGTCGACCACAGGCTGCAGCCCACAGGTCACTTTGGACCAGTGGGTGAACCTGTATATTTTTTTTTTTTGCAAAGAATAAAGATTGTGCCTCTAGATCAACGTATATTTTACCGTTTCGAATTCGCATAGACACGTATTTTGAGAATAAAATGTCGGTAGTCTGAGCTCGTTTAATATATTGTGCTAAATATTCATCAAGATCAATGTTTTTTTTTATAAAAAAAACATCGGGCTGCAAATTGCATTAATTATATTTTATGAAAAATCAGCGGAGCCTGGTTTTTGTACTCGTATTTAGCAGCACCTAGTAAATCATGCATGAACATGACGTTACATTTTAGACTGACGCCCCTGTCACTAGCTGATAATGGCGCCCCTCTCAACGGGAAAAGTCGCCCCCTCGAGCACCATGCTCTTTCGCTGATTTCTGGCTACGCCACTGAGTAGCACATTAAAAAAATCCGAGGTCAAGGTCATAGGTCAAGGTCAATGTCACTTTCAAAGTCGCCGTACCTACCCTATAAAATCTTCATTTTTGGAGCTATTGAAAAATTTCGGCCACCACTGTGTTCGTCTCATCGAGAAGCATTAGCACCTTCAAAAAAATTCGAGGTCAAAGTCATAGGTCAAGGTCAAGGTCACTTAAAACGAAAAAATTCTGATTCAAATTCGAGTAATGATTTCGCTCAAAATTGGCGTACAGGTAACCCTTGGCACGCTGAGTTCGAAAATGGTGACCTTTTTCTAGGTCAAACCGTTTGACCTTGAGGGGTCAAAACACTGCGTACCCTGTAGAATCTTTGTTTATGGTCCGATTTGAAAAATTCGCTCACCAGTGTTCGCATCATCAAGAAGCAGTAGCACATTAAAATAATCCGAGGTCAAGGTCATAGGTCAAGGCCAAGATCACTTTAAATGTCGCCGTACCCTATAAAGCCTACATTTTTGGAGATATTGGGAAATTTCCTCACCACTGTGTTCGTCTCATCGAGAAGCAGTAGCATATTCAAAAAGAAAATCCGAAATCCGAATCAGTGGTGCCCGAAATTTTCCAATATCTCCAAAAATGAAGATTTTATAGGGTACGACGACCTTTAAAGTGACCTTGACCTATGACATTGACTTCGGATTTTTTTTTTTTTTTGAATGTGCTACTGCTTTTCGATGAGACGAACACAGTGGTGGCCGAAATTTTCCAATATCTCCAAAAAGTGAAGAGTTTATAGGGTACGGCGTCTTTTAAAGTGACCTTGACCTATGACCTTGACCTCTGATTTTTTAAAATGTGCTACTGCTTCTCGATGAGACAAACACACTGGTGGGCGATTTTTTCAAATCGGACCATAAACAAAGATTCTACAGGGTACGCACTACGCAGTATTTTGACCTCTTAAGGTCAAACGGTTTGACCTAGGAAAAAAGGGTCACCATTTTCGAACTCAGCGTGCCATGGGCTATCTGTATGCCAATTTTGAGTGAAATCATTACTCGAATTTGAATCCGAATATTTTCGTTTCAAGTGACCTTGACCTATGACCTTGGCCTCGGATTTTTTTAATGTGCTACTGCTTCTCGATGAGACGAAAACACTGGTGGCCAAAATTTTCCAATGTCTAAAAATGAAGATTTTATAGGGTACGGCGATTTTTAAAGTGACCTTGACCTTGACCTATGACCTTGACCTCGGATTTTTTTATTGTGCTTCTGCTTCTCGATGAGACGAACACAGTTGTGGCCGAAATTTTCCAATATCTCTAAAAATGAAGATTTTATAGGGTACGGCGACTTTTAAAGTGACCTTGACCTTGACCTATGGCATCGACCTCAGATTTTTTTAATGTGCTGCTGCTTCTCGATGAGACGAACACAGTGGTGGCCGAAATTTTCCAATATCTATATTATGATTTATAAGATGTCTGTACGATCTCCGTCCGTGTGTCATGTCTTATGCCGCGTAGCGACGTGAATTTTGGCATGTCAAATCTGTGGGTTGAGGCGACCTTTGTATTACAATTTGGGGGTGATCGGACCAGGAGTGCGCCGTCGCCACGTGCAAAAGGGTGCTGTCATAGGGTTAACACGGGGCCGGCGAAAATCGCGATCGGGCGAAAATCGGGCATGCAGCGCTCCTTTTCCGAGCTTATAACTCGGCGATGGGTTGTCGCAGCGAGATGGGCTTGCCACCATTCGATAGAGGAAAGATGGGCCTATCGTATGCAACAAGTATTTTTCTTGGGTATGTGCCACGTGCAAAGAAATAGCCTCTAATCTCGAGAAAACGGGCATTTTTTTTACACATTCCAGGAAAAACGTTGGCATTCGAAAACGATGCATTGGAATGACACGGGATGCATTTCACGGACTACAAGAGGATCTGAACTGTTCAGAAAACATATATTTTTGCCCATT
Source organism: Amphibalanus amphitrite (assembly GCF_019059575.1). NCBI lineage: Eukaryota > Metazoa > Arthropoda > Thecostraca > Balanomorpha > Balanidae > Amphibalanus > Amphibalanus amphitrite. The sequence continues at coordinate 417,594 of NW_024882051.1, forward strand.
CACTCGCACATCCTTATAATTAATTAAACGCTTACAAATTGCGAGTTTTACGTGAAACAGGCACGCTCACCTTTACAACATCATAATGTATTGATAACGTAGACTTATGGCTATAAGTCCTTTAAATATTGAAAGAGCACTCTTTTCTGATCAATATCCACCCAAAATATTTTCAAAAAGTCATCAAGGGCTCTTAGAAACAGAGCAATCATTGTACCGTTTTCGACGCGTTTTTACCGGCGGGGCAGCGCCGTGGATTGAACGCAGCCGGGCGACATGAACCGTGTTTACATAGGGTTCCCTTAATCTTCCCCTATTTGTCTCTTAAATGTCCCTTATAAAGGAATCCTCTGTCTCCTTTACCTCGCTTCACTACAAATATGGCGCAACTAAGTCATTCTAGAAGCAGTTTGCAATTTTTACTTACCTTTAGGGCTCTCCCAAATAGCTTCCAGACTAGACACTGAGGTAAAAGTGATAGCACATGAAAGCTCAAAGCAAGAGAAATCAGAAAACTATCTGGCATTTAACATACTTTAAACGGCTGAGCTATTATTCAAGTAGGTGTAATCACATCCACGGCAATATCAGAACACCGCACCTGTCGAATTTCTGCCCAAGTTTCTGCCTTGACTTTCTGCCGTTTATGCGTTAATGCCACTTAAAAATCCTCAGTTGGCGCACGTGCGCTTGTCGAGTCGGGGACCACCAGTCGGACGATTCGGAACTGCCGGCCAATCAGCACGCCGCTTTTGTGATGTGTTAGTTTGAGAACCACTGGATATGGTAGCGTAGCAGCTTTTGGAAAGGCGCTACGCTACCAAATCCTCCCCTATTTGTCGCTTAAAGAGGGAATTGAAGGGCAGGATAAAAATACTTCAAAATATGAATTGTTGAATTTCGAGTATTAAATAAGCCCAATTTATATTGTTTACAGCATAAACGATGCTTTGTATGCTTCTAACAACAATAGCGCCCATAGCAACGTTACACGCGATCGCTATGATGCCTAAAATTCGATCTGAAAATAGGGGAGAAATAGGGGAAGATTAAGGGAACCCTATGTAAACACGGCTATGGTAATACCACCGTATGCTTTAACCTTCCAGGCGGTGGGGGGGGGGGGCATTTTTTTTGTCCCCCCTTTAGTTTTTTCGATATATCTCGAGAACCGCTGCGCCGATCGTCACCAAACTTTCAGTACCCTCCCGGGAGTAGCTAACGCACATGGTGACCAAAATTTTTTCCAAAGGCTATGATAGGTTGGCCGCTAATGACGTCAGAGTGACGCCATTTCTGCCATTTTCGACCCAAAAAAAGGCTTCGCGGGAAGAGCTGTCAGGCCTACAGCTTTAGAGGTACAGAAAAAATTTCAGACATAAAAGGTGTGGAATCAACTGCTATTTCGGTTTTTCGATTTTTTTTTATTTTGACCCCCCAAAAATCAAAAAATAATTTTTTTGAATATAATAGCCGAAAAACCCAAAAAGTTTTTTGAATTTCGAAAAACGGAATACATGTGATAGTCCCTACTGCCTTCTATCTACATACCAAATTTGAGATTGATACCTCTTTTTTGGCCAAGTTATAGCGAAAAAACTGTTCAAAATTGATGACGTCAAATTTTCAAACTCAATTTTTAGCAATTCTAGACCTCGTAGCGCAAAACAAAGACCACCATTAGACTCCCCGTGACGAGCTGCATCGAATCAATATCCATTTTATGCAAAAATATCAAATTTGAAATTTGACCTTTTTTGACCTGACCTTTTTTTTAAGAAATGCACCGCCACCCATGAACAGGTGACCAGGAGTGCCCCCGCCCTCGAACCCAGCGACAGCAGAGCCCTTACGTTAACACCAGAAAAACTGAGGAGATAAATGTCGCGGCACTCCCTGCTAAGAGGTGGAAATAAACCAAATATAAGCACAAAAGAGGGGCCAGGGATGTTAGTATGGTGTAAGAAGAAGGCAGAAAGAAGTCAATGGACTAATGAGTCATTGACTGAACCTCCCACTACGATCCCGAAAAGAACACTCATACTTTTCATTCATACATTGGGTTAGAAGGGTTTCATTCATGCAGTTGAAAATAAGGCTGGTCATGCATTAGACCTTGACCTGACCTCCACCAGAAAGTGACCTAAACCGTACCTGATGGTCTTATAACCAACACCATTGAGTTGGAAATGAAAAACTGGCCATAAAACATGCATCGCATAACCTTAGTAAAGTTGGGCTCATGTGGTGACCCTTGGTGACCTTTTGTGACCTGACCTGTGACCTGACCTGGTATGACCAGTGACCTCTAATAGCAACATATGTACTAGACAATTGACGCCTTATCGCTGATTTTCGACAAAATGCGTTTTACGAGTACTCGGTGTTATAGCGCTTTCCCTAGAAGCCCCGTGAACGGTGAAACATTTTTATCTTTGACCTGACTTGTGACGTCATCGGTGACCCCGAGGTTAATGAAATTTGGTTTCCTTCGACAAATTTGACAGGGCTATCGAACACCGTTTGAATTTTCCGGATCCGTCCAGTAGTTTCGGAGATACGGGGGGGGGCGTTAAACGCCCCCACTTTTTTCGCCGGGCCATAGCATAAAAACGGCGCGCCGCAGGCGCGCCAAATTTTGTGTACCTGTAGGGAATTGATTGAAGTTTATTGTGACAAAGTTTCTAAAAAATCGGTCGGAAATTTTCGAGACATCGAGGTTTTAGTGACGTCATGATTTCTGAGTTTTCGACCAAAAACGGCATATGTTCAAAAAATGATATAAAATCACAGAATAGACATACAGACATGTCGTAAACGCCATTAGACTGCCAATACCATGAACAATCAAATGGCTATCTTCGATTATTGATTATCGTTCCGCATTTTCCAAAATCTTGAACTGAATCTTGGCAATTTCTCGTGACTACCTCACGACCATGATACATGCACATTAGCGTTGCCTGCCCCAACCTCGGACCGGGCACCCCCTGAGATCGATACAGATCCGATGAGATTTTGGATTCGGGGAAAAATGGGGGTACCTTTCTGAGAATGCCTGTGAGGTCAGACTCTGTTGGAGCGTGCAGTTCAAACCAAAGTCAGAGTCGCAGTCGCCAAAATCTTCAAGACTCCGACTCCAGACTCGGAATGTCAATGCCATGATTCATGCCATGTTCCTAGTTGGTTCTTTATTACATTTTGTAGCTGATTTTCATAAATTTTGGAGTGCTGACACATAATTTTCGTTCAAAGCGTGACACGAAATCTTCGGGGCCTTTCTCAACTCTCGTCAAATGTCTGCGACAGGCACAAGTACCGTTCAAGTGCCGCAGGGCTCATGAGCCTGCTTTTCACACAGGCTCCGAAGGAGCTCCACTGAGCTCTAAGAAGCTTTCGGAGGGCCCAAACCGGCCTCTGAGAGTCCCATTGGTGTCCATGTTCTCTAGAGGGCCCATACAGGGATCTTTGGTGACATTATACATACGTAGACCTCTGAAGGGCCACACGAATCTTTGAGGATGCCTTCGAAAATTTCTGAAAACCTCAACTGGCCTATGATAGTTCAGCCGAACTTTTGAGGCGACAGACTTTACTAACCCCAACCCGGCATCTGAGGGGTCACAACTCACGTGTCCCTCTGAGGGCCGCAACACATGTTTCTTATGTCCCTACCAACCTAGGGTCCTTAAGGATTCGACACAGACCCCGACGGTTCACACTGTTATTCGAGGGCTCCAGGCTCACCCTGGGCCTAGTCTCTTAGCGCCCGCCGCCCACACTGGCTTCTGAAAGCTCGTGTGCCCTAAAGGGCTTTACGGGCCCACCTTAGGCTCGGAAATCCCTAAAGCACCACATACACGTTAATATTTGGGGTGACCCACGCCGATCTCCGGGATCCTAAGCAGGCTTCTGAGAGTCCACACTGACCCTGAGTGGCCTGAAATGGCCTGGAAGTCGCAATCCTATCTCTAAGGGATCCCTTGCCGCTACGCCGTGCGTAGCTTTTGGTTCCGTTAAATATTTTTGGTCGCGTTTGCAGCGCTTCCCTTCACTCGAAAAACCAGAAACTTTTTGTTCACACTCGAGTGAACAAAACACTTCTTCTCACTGCAGCAAGGATGAATGATGTACTTCCGATTCACACTTCCGACATTCTCTCTCAGTCTCCGCCGAATGCCCAATTCTTAGCTACAATCGGCGGCTGGGATAAGCCCTATGCATTTCACGTAAAACCTCGGCATGCATGCGTGAATGGAGGTTTTAGCGAGGTGATCCGATTCAAATGGAGCGTTTTTCACCTTCTTCTGGGTAATGATCATGAGCGACGAGAGTCTGCACAGGGGCCCTCTGCAGTGCGTCGGCAATCGCAGCCACTGTAATTCTAACAGTCGTTTTTGTCCAGAAATTTCAAAATATTGATTTTTTTCGTAAAAAAATACATGCTATAGCTAGAAGGAAAACTTTGTCACCATCGGATTCCTCGCACCATTGCGCGTCGAATGATATGTAAAACGAGTGAGTAACGGCTGGGGAAAGGCAAGATTTAACACAAAACTTGATTTTGCCCCCCCCCCCCAACCGAAAATGTCTGGCGACGCCTATGTACATGCATTTCTTAAATTGAACTTTTTGAGCCAAACACGTACACATATGATAAAATGAATGTCACCATCGTGTTCTACGCCCCAAATTACCCATAAAACATGTGTCCATGGATAACTATATATGGATTGGAAACTCCCCGCGTGCGCCATTACCAGCCGCGACATTGGTGCGCGCCTGCCATCTAGCGGCGAGAATATCGACATACAGGAATGTGCTCGGCCGGCGGCTGGCTCGCCCGCAGGAATACGCTGACGGCGGTGACCCGGTAACTATTTCGATGAAAATATGTAACATATACTCACCGCACGTCCAATACCACTTACCAACCGGGCTTTAGTAGCTTGTCTCCCCGCGGTGACAGTGCACCGGGGTTGTGCAGGCGCCCCCAGGCGCCGCTTTTCACACACTCGGACGGTTACCAGTAGGCCGTCGCAGCTCGCCGTCACAAGTTGTGACGGCGAGCCGTTGTGACTCACAACCCGTGAGTCCCATAGTTCACAATCCCATAGTTCTGCTCCCATAGTTCTGTTAGTTCAAACATCGTTCCACTCATTGCATGTCATTCTGTATTTACGTGTAATCCACAAACACATGTGACGCATGGCATCATGATATTCATTTCGAAATCACAGGTGATTCAAAACACTCAAATAGCAGGGCATATTTTAAGGATTTTTTACTGCGTCCCAAAGGTGCCATAGGGCACATGCTTCGATCGGAAAGGGCACATTGCAAGCGAAATAGTAGGTATATAATGCAAGTGCGATAATGTACTGACAGATACATGTGTCATTGTGTACTGTGCTGGTGGAGGGGCAGGAAGCGGGATATTGGGAGCGGGCTGTTGTAATTGCTTTTGGCCAGTATCGAAATTCGCAATTATGGGAAGCAGTGGTCCAAATTTCGCGAGGACTACGTCCCAAAGGCAGGGGGCTGCGTCCCAAAATGGGACGCAGTCAGTGTGTTAAAATATGCCCTGTCAAATAGACATCGATTGTGATCGCATGGACACGGTGTAGTAATCCAATCCTCACTCATCTTAATTCCAAACACTCGTATTGACATCGATTGGCCGGATCGCGCGCATGCCGCCTAATCTAAGACAAGAAGAACATTAGGTCAGGCAGATCAACGATAAAGAACGCCGATTTCTCATCTATCTGATACTCACTCCTCAAAGAGCCCAGTTGGCCGATGTTGACATGAAGATAGTCTGTTGAGTTCTTCATGATATCTTCTCTTCTCATGTTTACCACCCATTGCCTTGGCGGGGAGGGGGGGGGGGGTGCAGCATCAATATGGTAGAAGGGTTAATGACACATTTTAACTATTTCCCAGTGACCTAGTTCCACCTTGACCTCCATGCATGGAATGATCCTAACGCATTGTTGAAGACCAATGAGATGGTGCCTGTGCACATGTTAAAACAACAAACAAGTCTGTCGTGCAAAGCAAAAAAAAAACTTAAGCGCAAGCTGCTGGGCACAGAAAAAATGAACCGACACAAAATGTGAATGCATGCACTTGCATCCTCTTTCCTGTGTGTGGAAGCCCGCACTTGTGCTCTTTTCCCTTTGCACGGCAGAAGTAGGGAAGCAGTCATTCAATGACTGTAGTCCCATTAAAACAAGGTTAATCAGCAGTCAGGGTGGTAATATGACCTTAGCAAGGAAAAACTAATGGATGGGGGATGCATTGATTGACCTCCTCCAGGGCGGGTCAGCTGAGCTGGCCTGGGGTTGTCGTTGACAAAAATGCTGGCAGACAAGTGTCCAAGGTCCTGCCATATTGGCTAAGCATAATAGCTAATGATTGACAAATAATATACCTCTTGAAGTGGTCCACTGGAAAAAAAGGCTTATATCTCCTGACTATAGATATGTAGGTATTGGCCCAAACCTCCAACGACGCCAGTGAGGCTTTTTACTCATATGCTAGATCGAACTTCCATTAAAAAACACTTCCTATATGTAGTTTGTACAGTAACCTTTCAGGATCACTTGGGATTCGGTGAAAAGACAGATCAGGGTTTTTCTTCTTCGAGTTTTTGCAATTAATCGCGCCGCACCAAGAACTGCCGTCCGCCGCCATTGTGGCACTGGTGGGCACTGGCGAGATTCCTGTACGTCGATCTGCGCATGCGCAGTACCCGATGTCGCAAAAATCGGCGGAGTTTCCAATCCATATAAGTAATCCATGATGTGTCACAGGCTGCGAATATCAGTTTTGATTTTCGGGGATATGTGCCTACCCGGTTGACCTGACCTTGACCCCGAACTATGCTTGACTGACCCTTACATGTAGCTGACACTCTCGTAGGCCTTACATGAATATTACATGTATATGTAAATCCATATGTATATGCTGGATTTTGCACCGTTTTGACAGAGTTTATGACGAGAGGCGCCCATTGCGAAGTCCTGAAGTCCATGTTACTGAAACTTGAAAGCCCGATTTCAGGTGTTTGACCTGACCTTGACCCGACCTGTGACCTCAAAATTCAACTTTGAAGTACTCATCTGAAGCGTCTTGTCGCGTTCTTTCGTTTGGCGCCTCGTGCGTTTCGCTGCGCCTATTGGTTCTCGAGTTATCGGCTGGGGGCGTTAGTTAACGCCCCCCCCCCCCCCCCAGCAAACGGTGGGTGGCGAAATACCCCAGCAACTGCCGGGTTAAAGTTGTCAATAACTCGCCCGGCGTCTGCTGAACGCGCGGCCGAGTGGTTAAAGTGTCGGACTGGAAATCCGGAGGCGGAAGGCTCGCGGCCACCTTGACCTATGACCTTGGCCTCGGACTTTTTGAATGTGCTACTGCTTCTCGATGAGACGAACACACTGGTGGCCGAAGTTTTCCAATGCCTAAAAATGAAGATTTTATAGGGTACGGCGACTTTTAAAGTGACCTTGACCTTGACCTATGACCTTGACCTCGGATTTTTTTATTGTGCTGCTGCTTCTCGATGAGACGAACACAGTGGTGGCCGAAATTTTTCAAAATCTCCCAAAATGAAGATTTGATGCGCATTTGGAAATTCCGACTCGATGAGCATCTGTGGTAGAAAACCACCACTTTGGTAGGGGAAACTACTGCTGTCTGCTACCATTTGCACTGCATTTGTCGCTATAGCTGCGACATCTATGCATATACTATACATATAAACCGCGACATCTGTGTGCGCTGATTCTAGTTGGCGATTAGCTAGGGCACCAGGGTGGATCCAGACTTTCGCTTTGAGGCAGGGCCGGGTTGCGGAGCCGGAGCCGCCGGAGCCGGCATATTTTGCCCGGAGCCGGAGCCGAAGCCGTGAAAAAATGTACCCCGGAGCTGGAGCCGGAGCTGGAGCCGTCAAAAAAGGGCGCGACTCCGGCTCCTTTTTTTTTTTGAAGAGGAAAAAATTATTGACCTAGTACGGTTTGTCAAACCGAACTGCCTTGAACTTGCAGTTCCAGGCAGTAACACATGCGGTATTCAAAATATGAAAAGAGCCTTGTTATGCAATGCAGAAGCAACGTGCACCAATTCCATCTTCCTTTTTCTGCCACCCGTATTTAATATGTACCTACTGGCTACTAGTGATGTCAATTACAGAACATCTGGATACCGATACCGAACCAAATCCCAACATAAATCGTAAAGAAATACCGATACCGAACCAACTTCATAACATGAGGGAAATGCCGAATTTTTACCAATTTCTCAGCCTTCTTATACATTAGTGAGGGCTCATAATACCAACAAAATACCAAGTACAATAGGATTGAGATACCAAATACCAAGTTGGTATCGGTTTGGTATCGGTATACCAAAAAGTTGGTATCCGATTGACATTTCTAGTACCTACTGATTATTGGAGCCGGAGCCACCATTTTACTCGGAGCCGGAGCCGGAGCCGGAGCCGCCATGGCATTTCACCCGGAGCCGGAGCCGGAGTCGGAGCCGTCTGAAATTTCCACAGCTCCGCATCCCTGGTTAAGGGTGGGGGAACTCATGGCCGGCCCGATCCCCTGCAGTCCGGTTGCTGAGCGGGGGGGGGGAGATTAACCCTCGCATGTGTGCGGCGTTTTCCAGCTTCTAATGTGTAGGGGGGGGGGGTCGGTTGGACCCCCCCCTTGCCGTTTGGCCCCTGATCGAGCTAGAGCTTCGCGGAAAAAACGAGCGTGCTGCCCGTGACGAGAGGAAGCCGATGATACCCAATTTTAAGGTCCTAGGTCATTGGTTGACCTTCCAGGTCAGGTCAATGACCCAAAGTCGGGAAAATCGGGACCTATTAGAAAGTCGTAAAGTGTGGCTGCTAAGGGGTTTTTCGGGGTGCTGATCACGAATATCGTGTTAGTTTTGATCACAGATGATGTCTTTAAGCATTTAGACCAGGTCGGGTCAGGTCAGGTCAGGTCAACCAGTAGGCGTCGTGACGGGTATTCGTAGTACGTGTCAACCGCCTCTGACAGCTTCGTAACATGTTACGAAGGCACCAAAACTACTTCGTAAATGTTCAAATGGTTGCTAAATTCGAATTCAGCTCCAAAAACTAGCCTAGAAACATGTAAAACTCGAAAAAGTGAACCGAGGTCACCCGAGGTCACCAAAGGTCAATGACCTGACCTGACCTTCAGGTGACCTTGACACCCACCCTAATGCATGGGAGCAACATCACATCACATGTTTGAACGTTTGAAACCACGAAAAGCTTGCAAACGCGCGGCTAATGCGAGCCGACGTACGCCAAATCGCGATTCCGGCCAAACATGGTCTCGGAAAAGAGGTCACAGGTCAAAGGTCATTTGGGTCAGGGTCATGAAATTTTCAGGGTAGGTGTAAAATTGATCAATGCGAGGGTACTGAAAGTTTCGTCGCGATCGGCCGCTTTTTACGCGAGTTATTCGCGAAAAACCATGGGGGGGGGGGTCCATCCGACCCCCCCCCCCTACACATGCGAGGGTTAAGGTCCAATATGATGCCACGCCTATTGCCTATAGGTATATGCGTATGTATTGGTATGTATTGGTATTGGTAAAGTTAAAGCTAAAAGCTATTAAATAAGTTGAAAAAAAAACACCGACGCGGAGCGCTGCCGTTTTTAAGATATCCGCGCAAAACAAATCGTCAACTTGATGAATCGAAAAAATCACTAAGATCTCAGGAGGCACACTGCTGAGTGCTGATACCAATACATACGTGTACGTATAATATACACCTTTTGCTGAAGAAACACCTTTACGCTGTGGCCATGTCCTCTGTCCATGTCTATTACGTATAGGTATAATATGTACCTATACGTAATAGGCATGTCTTTTGTGGCATCATATTGGACCTTCGTCCCCCCCCCCGCTCAGCAACTGACTGCCGGGGATCGGGCCGGCCATGAGTCCCCCACCCTCAATCTGAAGGTCTGTATCCACCCTGGTGCCCTAGCTAATCGCTAACTAGAATCAGCGCACACAGATGTCGCGGTGTCGCATAGTTGTCGCAGCTATAGCGACACATGCAGTGCAAATGGTAGCAGACAGCAGTAGTTTACCCTACCAAAGTGGTGGTTTTCTACCACAGATGCTCGTCGAGGTCGGAATTTCCAAATACGCAGATTTGATAGGGTACGGCGACTTTTTAAGTGACCTTGACCTTGCCCTATGACCTTGACCTCGGATTTTTTTTTTTGAATGTGCTACTGCTTCTCGATGAGACGAACACACTGGTGGGCAATTTTTGTTTTTAATTGGACCATTAACAAAGATTCTACAGGGTACGCAGTGTTTTGACCTCTCAAGGTCAAACGGTTTGACCAAGGAAAAAAAGTTAACCATTTTCGAACGCAGCGTACCATGGGCTATCTGTATGCCAATTTTGAACGAAATCATTGCTCGATTTTGAATCCGAATACGAATACGACGCCAGTTTTTATGGCCATCAAAAATGATACTTATATGTCTCGCAAATAACAGGAAAAAAAAACGGACTACGGTGAAAACAGGGCGCCTGGGGTGATTTGATTAAGGTTCGTGAAATTCACACGTGACGTGTAGCATGAAGAAAGCCCACGGAGGGGGAGAAATTCCAAATGTCACGTGACTAATATGTCCTCCGGCGCCCTGTTTTCACCGGCGTCCGAAAAAACAACCAAACCGGACCCAACCTTACCTACTTCCCAGCCAGCAATTTTACTCCGGGCCCAAGCAGGCTTAAGTGCGGCTTGCCCGAGATTCTAGTCGGGCTAAAGTCGGCTAGGGCTTGGGCTAAAGTCGGCGTATGACACAAAAACACCGACTAAAGCCCATGCTCCGCCGGAGGTATGCCCGCTCTTCGAGCTCCGGACAGCCGTAGTTTAGCCCTAGTTGTGCGACGATTGGCGGTAGCGCGATGTAAGCCCGAGCAAAACGTGACTGGCGCATGCGTGAACAGCCGATCAAGTATGGCTAAACTCCGGCTTTACTCCAGTTAGCCAAAGGAGACAGCCAGCTTGATCAGCCCGCGCTCCGCCCAAGTTGAGCCTGCTTTGATTGCGCGGGCGGATGTCGGGCTGAGCTGCTGCTGGCCACACTCGGGCATAGCTTCGGCATACCCAAGCTCAGCTCAAGTAAAAAATGCATTGGTTTTGATCGAAGTGGGCAAACCCAAGCTAAGCCCAAGCTGCCCGAGGTTTACCATAGTTTCTGGCTGGGTTAGTACTTACCTACAACCTACCAACCTACAACCTACAAACCTACAACCTTACAACCTGCAACCTTCAAGTACAAACTTACTAACCTACAATATAAAACCTACAAATCTACATCCTTACCTAACCTACAACCTAAACTTTCTGCTGTTTCATATTTGTATCAACAGCGCCACAATTGTAGATCAGACCTTATCTTGACAAATACCCACTGAACTCTACAATGTGGAAGGCGCATCGGCCGCCAGATGGTGTCCAACGGTGCCGCCATGTTGCGCAGACCATGAAGCGGCCGCCGCCTGTGTTGGGGAATAGGGAATTCGGGACCTCGATTTACGTTTGCGGTCGCTGCATCCGTTACGTTCAAGCTATGTGGACACGGAACCCGGCATCTTACGCAGAATTGAGTGGAGAACAAGATGAAATCCTAAAAAATCCTCAGATAGATACAAGGAACTAATACGTTAAACCCAAGGTCAATGGGGAAATATGAAAATCGTTATTTTGGCGCCGAGAATGATCTGAAACTATCTCAAGCATATAGAATAATGATTTCATGCACTCCTTGCAAGGTTCTGTGTTTCATATTTGCATTGTTGCCCTTGTGTGACGTCATTTGTGACATCACAAGGGTCACAATTTTTCTTCAATAACTCCCGATCAAATTGAGCTAGCGAGTCGGGAAAGCCACCAATGGACTCAGGAAGACCTGCCGAATCGAATGATATGCGACATGACCTCTTTCGACCAACTTCGTGCCCGGGGGGTGCCGACCTGACCTTGACCTGAGGTCAACACCCTAAGTTGACCTGACCCGAACAAAAAGTATATCACTCGATGCGCCTGAGCTAGCTGAACACGATGATGCCAAAATCGCGGCTCTACGGCCATTTTTGGGTAAGTTATTTACCAAAAACAGAACCCGTGCTTTAGATCACTTGACCTGACCTCAGAGGTCACCGGTTGACCTGAGACCTTTAAAGCGGGTTCCTACCAGTCACTCTGCATTATACTTTGCCGCATACGACCACTTTACCGCTTAATTCTAGTTTAATTAGCGGCGCATTAGCGAGGTGGGTTAAATCAACCCCCTCGGCCGGGGCAAATGTAGGTCCGGCGAGTGAATTTGAGGAATTCTGAAGATACGATCGTGTTCCCTACTCAATTCTGCGTAAGATGCCGGGCTCCGTATCTACGTAACTTGATCGTAACGGATACGGCGGCCGCAAACGTAAATCGAGGTCCCGAATTCCCTATTCCTCAACACAGGCGGCAGCCGGTTCCTGGTCTGCGCAATATGGCCGCCACCGTTAGACACTACGGCCAATAGGGTTGAAGCGGCAGTGCTCCCCTGTGCAAATAGGTACCTGATAATTTGCCAAGCAATACAAGTACCTACTATTTGCTTTTTATAGCATTTTTTCATTGCAAGTTCAATTAACTTTCAAGGAAAAAGTCATTTGAAATTTTAATTACATATTACATACAACCCTATAACCTGACCATATAAATTACATATAACCTGACCTTACCTTATCTACCGTAGTCCGTAAGGTACGGCCCTCCAGGTATTAACACGCGCAGTGGAAGGGTTGAGACTTGAGAGTACTACGCCTAGTGGAAGGGGGGGCGGATGTCGCCCCCCCCCCCTAAGATCTCAGCTCCCACTGGAGCTAGAACGACGAAATTTGGAGGGTAGGTGAAGGCCCTGGGGAACTCTGTTGTGTGTGGATTTCATGACTCTAGGTCAATATCTTCAAGGTCAAATGAGGTCAAATGTGGTCAAATCTGTCATATGAGCGACTTTTTTGCGTTTACACGCCGATAACTCAAAAAGTTACCGGCCGATTTTCTTTTTTCTTTCACTAAACGAAAGAATGTACATTTGTGAGTATGTATGGTGAAGTTCTAGTTAATCCAACAATAAATATGGCAGCTAGAAGCCTGCTAAGGGTAAGATGTCGCCGGCTGAAGCGGGATCGGCCGACGCGGGAAACGCGGCAATCACAATTTTGTGTTTACACACTCATAACTCAAGTTGTTACCGGCCGATTTTCAAAATTCTTTGACCATGAGCTTGCCTGTACATTTCTTAGTCTTCTCACAAAATTTGACGCGAATCGAACATAATTAGCGGTAAGGAGCGCGATGTAAAGGCGGAACCGTCCCGCCCCGGCACAGTCTACAATTCAGGCGGCGCGTAACGGCTAGCGCCGGCCGCCGCACCGCCGCGGCGGCAGGATCTTTGACTACACCGCTATTACAAGAAAAGCTGTAACCCGATTTTCTTATTTCTTGCACGGGAAGATCTGCAGTTCAATTCTGGACAGGTAGCCAAAATTTCACAGTAATATCATGTTTGCGGCGCGAGTTATTGGCGAAAAACAGGAGGGGTGGGCGGAATCCGCCCCCCCCTTCCACTGCGCGTGTTAACCCTCGCCCGCACATGGGGGGGGGTTGCCACCCCCCCCCCCCAGGTAGTCTTCCTGTTCTGCACTCAACATTTTTAGAGCTAGAAGGCTGATTTTTCGTATAGCTGCTCCTCTATCCTTTCTTGATGTCCACTGAAAATTTCAAGTTTCTGTGACTTTTGGTTTCGGAGATATGACCTTGTTTTTCAGGTCATGTCATGACCCAAATGGCCAATTCTCGACATCTTGCGTTGGCTATGGGCCTTGTGAGCTTTTGACACCTTGATTTCGGCCTTTTTTACCAGTCTTACCTCCCACCTATCATGGAACATGTTGTTCGACGATGTACAGAATACAGATGTCAAGGTCAAGGTCAAGCTCAACCTAGGTCATCTAAGATAATTGCGTTTTAGGCAAGCGGAATTTACTTTTTGTGAAGTTTTTTGACTGCATTTTTGGTAAAAGCTTCTCAGATCATGATTTCATGTAATATGGACACATAAACAATCGGTGCACACATCAGTATACACACAGACACACACAGACATACAAACACATATAATTGACCTTGACCTAACTGGACTGAAATGACCTCAGCAGCAAAAACCTGGTCGGGTAGTGTGAGAAAGAGGTTCTAGCTGGCTTGGCACCAGAAAACGGCATCGTCATCGGTATATGATAAGCAGCGCACTTGATATCCAGCGGTGACCCAAAACAGCAACATTTTTTAGTTCGACCTGACCTGGAAGGTCAATGACTGACCTGAGAAGGTAAAACTGGGTATCATTGGATTCGTCTCTTCCCAAAGAATCTTTTTGGTCTTTACCGCTAAGCTCTATCTCCAACAGGAACGAAATGGCGCGGGGGGGATGGCAACAACCCCCCCCCCCCCCATGTGCGTTCTAGGATGGGAAAATGGCATGTGCGGGCGAGGTTAAAGGGACCCTCCCACCCATAAGCGTAGGAACCATGGGTGCAAGGGTGCAGCTGCACCCACAATATTTTTCCAGTGGGTGCAGACAATGTATTCTGCACCCACAATAATTTGAAACAAAAACCCCTTTTCTCATCAACACTACTTCCCATGCAGCACGGTAAATTCAGGATATGTTGCCTACTATCCATCTTTCGAAGCATTTGCTACTGTGATGGTCTTCAAAACTTACATTTGTGCTGAAAAAAGGGAAATGGAGCATGTGATTGAACACATATCGAAGCGATGACTCGCTGTCAAATTTTGTAGCCCGATATCCTCGAAAATGGCTAAGTTGGCCGCTTTTACTTTTTGCGGTAGTCAATATTGACAATATTAACCCTCGCATGTGTGCGGCGTTTGCCAGCTTCTAATGTGTAGGCGGAGGGGGGTCGGTCGGACCCCCTGCCGTTCGGTCCCTGATCGAGCTAGAGCTTCGCGGAAAAAAACGAGGGTATTGCCTGTGACGAGAGGAAGCCGATGAAACCCAATTTTAAGGTCCTAGGTCATTGGTTGACCTTCCAGGTCAGGTCAATATTCCAAAAGTCGGGAAAATCGGGACCTGCTAGAACTGTGTAAAGTGAAGCTGTTATCGGGTTTTTCGGGGTGCTGATCACGAATATTTGATGTTAGTTTTGATCACAGATGATTTCTTCATGCATTTAGGCCAGATCAGGTCAGGTCAGGTCAGGTCAACCATTAGGCGTCCTACCGGCTATCCATAGTAGGTTTCAACTACCACTGACGGCGTCGTAGCATGTTACGAAGGCACTAAAACTATTTCGTTAACGTTCAAATGGATGCTTAATTCGAAATCAGCCCGATAAACTACCCTAGAAACATGTAAAACTCGAAAAAGTGAACCGAGGTCATCAAAGGTCAATGACCTGACCTGACCTTCAGGTGACCTTCACACCCACCGTGATGCATGGGAAGAACATCATTTCACATGTTTGGACGTCTACAATCACAAAAAGACTGGAAACGCGCGGATAATGTGAGCTGACATACGCCAAATCGCGACTCAGGCCGAACATGGTCTCGAGAATCAGGTCACAGGTCAAAGGTCTTTCGGGTCAGGGTCATGAAATTTTCAAAGTAGGTGTAAAACTGATCAACTCGAGGGTACTAAAAGTTTTGTCGCATTCGGCCGCTTTTTGCGCGAGTTATTTGCGAAAAACCATGGGGGGGGGGTCATCCGACACCCGTACACATGCGAGGGTCAATGCTTCCAAATGCACTTATCAGTCGGTACCTTTTCGACATGGTACACCCTCAAAGCTCGCAACGAGCCTTCGCTCGGGTGTCGCTCCCTACCCCCCCCCCCCCCCTGCTTCACCGGCCATGGCTGGATTTCTGCACCCATGCACCCACAATGTTCCAACCGTTCCTACGCCCATGCTCCCACCTTCAAAAAGTTGATGAATTGACATGAAAGTGATGTCGCTCGGTTCAGAAAGAGCAAAAACTAATATCTACCAACTTTCATCGAAAAATATTCTCCGGTTTTCAAGATATTAGACTTTTACTTTTGTTTACTTTTTGGGATCTCCGCTGTTCCTAGCGACTTTATTTGAAAGTGCGGCATTTGTTGCGCGCAAAGCAGCATATACATACCACCGCGTGCTATCAAACGTTTTAGTAAAAGATTTAAAAATCGTTAGATCTCCGCTGACGTCACAAATTCTAGGGGGGGGGGGGCATTCTAATGCATTAGCCCCTTAGAATCCGAAAACGGCAAGTTTGAAATTCCATATCTCCGAATTAAAGCATTTTTCGATGTTGTGAGTGCCCAAACCGGTATTTTCAGGCCATGGCCACCAATTTGTCTATCTCAACTCAAAACTAATGTTAAGGTGGGATGGTCACTTTAAGTGGTTGGTTGCCAACATCACAATAATCGATCTGCATTGATGAATACGTCTAATAGCTGTTGAAAACCACTGCCGAAATGTGTGCACGAACCCTCTTCTCATTTTTATTGAGTCATTTTACAGGAGTTTCTCTGTCATTTCAAGTTATTACACCGAAAGCGCATAGGCTAACCAACCACTCTTTTGCTGGAGGGTCGTACGTAACCACTAATCATTCCTGACTCAACATGTGTTTGGATGTAAATTATAAATGTTTTGTGTAAGTGTTCTCGCTTTTCAACTGTAAAAGCATATGTTTATTCTTTTCATGTTTTTGTTTTGCAAATTGTGTCAGTTTTAAAAGGGTGCAAAAAAGAGGAAAGCAGTAAGCACCCAACTGGGTCTGGTCTGACATCACAGCCCAATTTTTTTTTTCAGTCATGGATAAGAACTGTCAAAATAAGTCCAGCATCAGAGAGCAGCTCAACACTGAAGATGATTTAAGGAGTTGTGTGCAGATCGACCATGAGGAGCCAGCATCATCTAGCGACAGCATTGCAGAGGATAGTGTGCCTACCGATGGGGCCAACAAGCCGGCCATGGCGGCTGACTTTGGTGGCGCCGACGCCAGCCATCCGGCCGGTGCTGGGAGAGAGGGAGCAGACGTCTCGTCTGCGGGCGGAGACAGCCGTGCTGGGGGTGATCCTGAGGGCGCCCTGTCTGAGCCGTCAGGGCATGTGAGCGGCCCGGCGGCCCGGCAGGACACCGGACAGCCGTCTGCGCGCTGCTCGGACTGCGCGGCCGGTCCGCTGTTCCCGGAGGAGCCGGCAGCGGGCAGTGAGCGCCGGGCCGCGCCGTCAGACAGCGCTACCGGCAGCCAGAGGGGAGGCGCCGACAGCAGCAGCCAGCCCGCCGACCTGCTCACCGCCCAGGCCCGGCTGCAGGAGGCCATCGACAAGGTCGAACAGCTCGATCGCAGTCTGGAAAAGAAGCTGAAGGAAAACCTGGTGAGTTTTAGTGACGCTCTGCATGCACAACTCCCGAACTCAACCTTACCCACACATTGTTCAATGCTGACTGACGCAGCACCAGACTATCATGTGGAATCTTGAACAGTTTTTTTTTCTCCTGTGATAGTGAAGTTAGCTCACTGCTAAGTATTTGACCAGTTAACTTAGCTGTCCTTTTTGCTTCACTGCATGCGTTGGCCAGAGCTGTACAAGTGTTCATGGTGTGCTTTATATGTGAACTGGTAAACTGGCGCAGCTGCAGCTGTTGCCGAGTCCGGCGAGTGGCGCACCCTCACTGTGCCCCGCCGCGCCCGGTCAGGAGGCCAAGGCTGTGACGGCCGACCTGCGCGCTCTGGTGCGTCGCGAGCTGGCGGAACTGGACGGCCGCCGCGCCGGCCGGCAAGCCAGCCGTGAGGAGGCCGACAACACGCTGCAGTTTCTGCGCGTCCTCGTCGACAACGGTGAGACGTTACTGCCGTCGCCGACCCGCGGGGTGTAGCTGTCACTGCGGCGGCCGGCCCGCGGGCTGCAGTTTCTTTCCGAGTGCACAAACTAATCGAATGGACGCTGGAAATGTCTTGCGCGTGAATAGACAGATCGATTGTAGTGGAGCTAGTACCACATCTCCCTTGTTCAGCGATAACTAGCGGCTAGTGGCGTAGTTGGAAGTTTGTTTTCGGGATCGAACCGGTTCGACGTTTGCATGATGCTAACTGCTACGGACAACACCACAGAGGGACAATGGCCGGCACTCAGCGGCAGTGGCCACAGTACATAGTGCCCGGAAATAATTTGCCCCTCCATCGGCACGACGCCATTTTTCATTGGTGACCCCAAATTTCATTGAATTAGGGGTCACCGATGACGTCACAGGTCAGGTCAAAGATAAAATGTTTCACCGTTCACGGGTCTTCTAGGGAATGCGCTATAACATCGAGTAAAACGCATTTTGTCGAAAATCAGCGATAGGGCGTCAGATGCCTAGCACATATGTTGCTATTAGAGCCTAGAGGT
This sequence comes from Amphibalanus amphitrite, assembly GCF_019059575.1. NCBI lineage: Eukaryota > Metazoa > Arthropoda > Thecostraca > Balanomorpha > Balanidae > Amphibalanus > Amphibalanus amphitrite. The sequence continues at coordinate 436,112 of NW_024882051.1, forward strand.
CACTGATAATACCAGGTCAGGTCACAGGTCAGGTCACCAAGGGTCAGCACATGAACCCAACTTTAATAAGGTTGTGCGATGAATGTTTTATGGCCAGTTTTTTTTCATTTCCAACTCAATGGTGTTGGTTATAAGACCATCAGGTACGGTTGAGGTCACTTTCTGGTGGAGGTCAGGTCAAGGTCAGGTAAAAAAAGGTCAAATTTCAAAGTTGATATTTTTGCATAAAATGGGTATCGATTCGATGCAGCTCGTCACGGGGAGTCTAATGGTGGTCTTTGTTTTGCGCTACGAGGTCTGGAATTGCTAAAAATTGAGTTTGAAAATTTGACGTCATCAATTTTGAACAGTTTTTTTCGCTATAAATTGGCCAAAAAAAAGGCATCGATCTCAAATTTGGTATTTAGATAGAAGGCGGTAGGGACTATTATTTATATTCCGGTTTTTACGAAATTCAAAAAACTTTTTGGATTTTTTTGGCTATTATATTCAAAAAATCTATTTTTTATTTTTGGGGGTCAAAATCCAAAAAATTCGAAAAACCGAAATGGCAGTTTTGTGGCCCTTTTGATTCCACACCTTTTTTGTCTGAAACATTTTTCTGTATCTCTAAAGCTGTAGGCCTGACAGCTCTTCCCGCGAAACCTTTTTTTGGGTCGAAAATGGTAAAATGACGTCACTCTGACGTCATTAGCGGCCAACCTATCATAGCCTTTGGAAAAAATTTTGGTCACCATGTGCGCTAGCTGCTCCCAGGAGGGTACTGAAAGTTTGGTGACGATCGGCGCAGCGGTTCTCGAGATATATAAAAAAACTAAAGGGGGGGGGGCAAAAAAATGCCCCCCCCCCACCGCCTGGAAGGTTAAACGTTTGGTAGCAGGCGGTGAGCCAGGAGTCACGGCAATTCAGCGTGACACGGTGAGTGATGGAAGTCGCTATTCAAGCGACAAGGAGGCCCACAATTCAGCAGCCTGGAAGGGTAACAATGCAGTACATATATGCTCCTGTGCGCGCAACAAGTGCCGCATTTTCAGCTGCCAAACTATTGTTTCCGAATAAAGTCGCCTTGGTCGCTAGGAATAGCAGAGATCCCAAAAAGTTAACAAAGTAAACGTCTAATATCTTGAAAACCGGTGAATATTTTCGGTGAAATTTTGTAAATATTCGTTTTTGCTCTTTCTGAACCGAGCGACATGACTTGCACGCCAATTCAATAACTTTTTTGAAGGTGGGAGGGCAGGGCATATTTTAAGGATTTTTTACTGCGTCCCAAAGGTGGCATAGGGCACATGCTTCGATCGGAAAGGGCACATACCTTATCCACCTGCATCTCTGTATCTGCTTACTACCTATATCGACCAGTTACTGCAGCCGTTTTGGAGCGGCTCACGGCCGATAGCACACCGGGCGTGCGCTAGCCGCCGGCGCTAAGCGCTAACCACTGAGTGCGCGTGGCCGACTGCCGCCCCGATGGCGCTGGCCCCCGACACCGGCGCGGCGCTGCTGACCCATGGAGGGGGGAGGGGGGCTGATAATTAGTTGAGCCGGAATTGGGATAGAAGCCGGTATGGGATTGGGATAGAAGCTCAGCGAGACTAAGGGATTGTGTGGTGCCTTCGGTACGCCCCTCAAAATCACCCGCGTAGGGCCCTCAGGGCCGCCGGTTATGAAGCCTTTGGAGGCACTGGTGTGGGCCCTCACAGGTACCGGTGTGATGCTCTCAGAGGCATTGGTGCGGGCCCCCAGAGGTGCCGCTGTGGGCCCTCAGAGGCGCCGGTGAGGGTCCTGGACCACAGTTGCCGTTGTGGGCCCTCAGAGACACTGCAGTGTGGGGTTGTCACAGTCCGGTGTGGGACCCTTAGAGCTGCTGGCTCGAACCCTTTACAGGCCGACAGGGGCTCTCAGAGACCGACAAGGGGCTCTCAAGAAGTCTGCGGTGCCTTCGGGAGCCCTGTGGAGTCCTTAGAGACCAGCAAGGTACACTCAGACGCCAGTGGGGCCCTCAGAGTCGTCGGTGTGGGGCCCTCGAAAGTCACCGGTGAGTGGCCGTCCGATGCGGCTCCGGCGTTGAGCCCCCAGAGCCGCCGATATATGGTCTTAAGAAGCACTGGTTTCGGGACCTCATTCAGGGGTGCCGGTTGCACTCAGAGGTGGCAGTGTTGGGCCCTCAGCTAGGCACCGGTGTGGGGCATTCACAGCCGCCGGTGAGGGCCCTCGCAGGCGCCGTTGTGGGGGCCTTCAACCACTGGTTTAGGGGGGTCATCGCAGGCGTGTGTGGAACCCTTAGAGCTGCTGGTCCCTGTAGGCCGGTAAGGGCCCTCAGAGGCCGGCAAGTAGCCCTCAGAGGTCGCCAATAGGCCCTGAGAAGCCGGCAAAGGGCACTCAAAGGCCGACAAGGGACACTAAAAAGCCGGTGTGGGGCTCTTATGGAGTCTGTTGCATAGTAAAAGACCGAGGCATGCTAATTATTATTGCTTGCACTTTTCCGCTGAAACCGTGACATTTCAGTGTGGGACGCAGTGGTCCAAATTTCGCGAGTGCTACGTCCCAAAGGCAGGGGGCTGCGTCCCAAAATGGGACGCAGTCAGTATGTTAAAATATGCCCTGTGGGAGGGTCCCTTTAATTGTAACGTGTCATTTTTATTCACTGGTGAGTATCGCTGGCATTGTTTACCACTCACCTACCTTTCAAGAAGTATTTGTTAAGTGCCTCGTGAGAAACGTGTGTTTTTAATGCACGGTTGGACGCAGTAGTCCGACTATGATGAACACAGCATACGTCGTCCTCAGTAGTTTGCCTGGGCCGCAGTGGCCCACTTTTAGATAGTGATGCACGAGCTGCGATATTAAGAGTTGGCATGCACATAACGACTGCAATACAATGGTCAAAGAGAGCATTTAAATGCAAATGAAGATGAGTTGAATGGAGCAGTACATAGTCTTTGGTTTACAGCTATCGAAAATGGACAAGCAAGCATTACAAGAGCAAGCAAGGACAAGAGACTAGCATTTGTTATGAAGTTCAGACATGTGCACCGCAAAACCAGACAAGCGTCGCTGGCGCTTTCACGAACCCATAGCACGGCGTCGTCTCTGCTCTGCCCTTGTCTCCGCTCTGCCTCAGTCTGTGCTCTGTGCCGGTATCGGTCCGCTGTGCGGGCTCGCCGTGCCGGTCAGGCCGCCGGTTTGACCTTCCAGCGAGTGACGGCGCGGCGGGCGCGGTGCAGCAGCGAGCGGTTCAGGCGGCACAGCACGCAGGGCGCCGCGCACAGCAGGCAGCAGCCGGTGGCCAGGCACGCGCAGGCCGACTGCGCCGGCGGCCAGCAGCACCGGTCGGCCGCCGCCGGCGCCGCCCGGCCGCCGGCACTGGCGGCACCTCTTCCCGGCTGCCGCGTGACCACCCCACTCGGGGCGGGCGCCGGGCCACCAGCGTCCCTTCCCTTCACCTGATGGCGGCTGACGTCAGCCGACTCTGGCTGGGGTGTGACGTCAGCCGACTCTGGCTGGGGTGTGACGTCAGCCGACTCTGGCTGGGGTGTGACGTCAGCCGACTCTGGCTGGGGTGTGACGCCAGCCGACTCTGGCTGGGGTGTGACGTCAGCCGACTCTGGCTGATGGCGTGCGACGTCGCTCTCTTCCGTTCGCTGCTCTTGAACGTCGCTGGACGATGGCTGCTGACCGCGGACGCCACATTGCACACGTTTCTGACTAGTCGCCTCCGTACGCACCTGGTCCATTTCGCTGTGCCAGGACCCGGGACGGCTAGCCGTACTCAGAGACGCGGCGCTGCGCACGGACTGTCGGCTGCTGCTGGTGCTCTCTGAGTCGGACAGGGTGGGCTGTCGGTGCGCGCGGCGTCGCCGGCCGTGGCCGGTGTGGGGCTCAGATGTCGGCCGGCCGCCGAGCGTGATGACCACGCTGGAGCGGTGCGCCGTGCTGCGCTCCGGCAGCGGGATGGACACGCTGCCCCAGCGGTCCCGCTCGGGCGCCGGCCAGGCGGCGCCGTCCGGCGCGCCCCAGTCACTCAGCGACTGGGTGCGCACCGGCGGCGGCCCGTCCCAGGCGAGACTGCCGCGCGCCGCCAGACCGCAGGCCGGCCCGAGCGCCTCGTGGACGCGGGTGGTGCCGCCGGGCGCGTGGCGCTGCTGGCCGCCCTCTCGCCTCAGTCGGGCCACTCGCGGGTCGCGCAGCACGCGGGTCTCCACAGACGCCACCAGGTGTCGCGGGATGAGGAGCACGTACGGCTGGCGACCCGACCACCGCCGGGACGCCGACGGAGACGCCTCGCCGCCGAGGGAGAAGCGCGCCACCCTGATGGAGGCAGCCGGGGATTGTGCGGGACTGGACTGAACGGATGGTCCCCGGGACGGCGGGCTGGCCGATGAGCCCGTCGCTGACGGTGCCGGCCCGCCGGCATGCTGCGAAGCCGCGTCGGCTGCGCTCTGAGCGCCTCCGGTGCCGGAGTCTGTCTCAGTGCCGGCTGGTCCGGCGCCGGCGCTCTCAGTCGCCGGTCCCACGGCCTCGTCAAGGGTTTCAGTTCCTAATGTCGGCTGGAGGACACGACCCGGGGGTGTCCTGTGCACGGCAACACGCGGCTCGTGTAGGAAGCTGTGCCGCGGCCGGGGCTGGCGCGCGCCGACCGGGGACGCTCTCGGAGAGGAGGGGAGCAGTGACGGCACGCCGGCCGGCGGCGGCGGAGCGCGGCGCCCCTTCCGGTGGCGCTCTCCGGAGTCCGGCGACCACTGCGGCCGGTGGCCGCCGGCAGCACTGCTGCTCAGAAGTCTGTAGAGGGAGGACCCGGCGTGACGGCTGTCTGTGGCTGCTGGCGGGCCACCGCGGGGACTCGGCGCCGGCGGACGACACTCGCGGTCACTGACGGGTGCTGCCGGGCGTCGTCGTGAGCCTTGCTCGGTCGCGCCACTCGCAGCCATGCGGCGCGGCGTACCGCGGCGTACTCCGAGCACCGTGACACGGAGCGGGGCGTCGGCACGGCTGTGTGGCCGCCACTGGCGCTGACCGTCCCTCGCCGGCGGCCACGCGGCCGTCGATAGCGCGCCGGCCGCTATCGGCAGGGTGCGGCAGCGGCGCGCAGATAACGCGGCAGCGGCGCGCAGATAACCGGCGACACCGGCCGGCCATCAGCCGGCGGATCAGGCGCCGGACCGCACCGCTGCCCGAGCCAGGGCGCCGGACCGCACCGCTGCCCGAGCCAGGGCGCCGGACCGCACCGCTGCCCGAGCCGGGGCGCCGGACCTCACCGCTGCCCGAGCCAGGGCGCCGGACCCAGACCGTATCGTATCGTATCGTATATTGAGGGCTTATCCACATGTGGCTATTATGGCCCAGTCATTTTACATGATACAGGTGCGTAGACAAGGAAGCATAACACATCGACATAATAAAAATACAGGGTAAAAAGGTGAGTGAGATGGCTTAAAATACAGTTACGTACACATAATCTACTAATCAAAACAGTTGATCACCCTTCGCCGCGATCCGGACCCGGTTGCATCTCGTGGAAGCTGATTCCATGCCGCAGCGGCTCTATACGGGAAGAGCCGCCGCGTGGCTGTCAGGCGGTAGCGGGGGAGCTCGAGTGCCGCAGCGCCTGCAGCAGTGGCACGCGTCAGGCGCTCAGACACAGCGCTACGCGGGCGTATCATGTCTCCGCACCGCTGCCCGAGGCAGGGCGCCAGCCGGCTGACGCCAGGGCCACTACATACCTACACTGGATGCCGCGTGGTCCTCTCCGGTCTGTAGTACGGGAACGGTGCGTTGTATACCAGTAAAACGTCTTTTGAGCAAAGAACGAGAGAGCGAGATAGTGAGCCCTGCACGTGCGGAAGGGCGAGAGGGTACTTCCAACGGGCTTGTGCAAAGCACCCTTCTAACCGGTCGCTAGCGGTGTGCCAAATTTGAACGCAAACGGCCCAGCCGTTCCTGAGATCTGGAAGCGGCATTCTGCACGTGCGCACGTGCAAACGGGGTCCAAACTGACTTTTGCACGGCACCCTACTAACTGGTCCCCAACCGTGTACCAAATTTGAACGCAATCGGCCCGGCCGTTCTCGAGATCTGGGAGCGCCCCCTGCACGTGCGCACGTGCAGTAGCACCCTAACCGCAACACATGGGAATGCATTGCTTGGTGGGTGCCTACCTGTAGGCTGTATGCCAAGTTTCAGCGAAATCGCCCCAGTAATTACCGAGTTATTGAAATGGGAACAAGTTTGGCACCTCTTCTTTTTGCATTTTGCACGTGCAGTGGGGGTCACTCACATAGATCAAGAGTATCCGACCTTTGGGAGAAGGGATGCAGCTACCCTCCAAAATTTACCGCAAGACAATCGCCCAAGCGGCTGCTGAGATATGGGTCTCTCAAAATCACTACTTTTGCAAAACAGCTTGAACACCCTTGACTTTTCACGTGGCACGTGCCACGACGGTCACTGAGATGTATCAAAAGTAGTCAATTACGAGGTAGAAGGGATGGGGCTACCCAGCAAAAAAGACCGCAGGCCAATCGGCCCAGCGGTTGCTGAGATATAAGCCTCTCAAAAGCGTTACAGACCGGGCCTGGCCGCTCATACTGAGATTTTTCCGCTATATTGAAAAGACTCGCTTCGCTCGTTGCGCTCGCTCGCTCGTAATTATGTACATACAATAATTGAATGAGGACTTTACTCCACAAGAAATCGTTCGGGTCGCAGCTTTCGAATTGTAGGTATTACAAAGCTTCGTCAGCGTATCGTAATCGGGTTCGGGGGTCAGAGGTCGAAAAACTGCCCATCCCTCCAACCGGTGTTGGAGCAAATAATTGACCGAATATCATTGCAAACGGAAAATAATCGATCACCAATGTTTACCTGCAATATTTTAATATTTTTCAATATTCAATATAAGTATAATATTTTTCAATATAAGTCGTTTATATGACGGATATATATATATATATATATATATATATATATATATATATATATATATATATATATATATATATATATATATATATATATATATATAATTATTCTAAGCCACACTTCGGAGTCGATCGATCGTTGTGTATTCGTTAAAGGGACTGTCCCACCTTCAAAAAAATTGCTTTGATGTACTGTTCTTGTGTTGCAAGACATAGATTAGGGGCCCCTGTACACGAAATTGGCAAACATTCGGCCCATAGTTGGCTAATTGTTTAAAAATTCCAATTTAAAGCTTTTGGATCGATTACGTCATATGATTGTTTTTTTATCGGGCAAAGTTTTTTCCTAGCTGCCAAATCGGTGGCACAAAGTTTTGTTACGCTTCTGCCGCGAATAGTACAAACATTGCGCATGAAATCAAAACTCAGGAAATTGGTATTTTAGTAACATGCAAAGTAACCGACAAACATGTCAATGTTCAATGTTCATGGAAAGGATTGAAATGAAAATTGGAAAATTGAAGCTTGAACTTTGTCAAGAAGAAGGTCGCAAACTGCAAAGAATATCAACAAGGCCTTATTTATCATTTTTAAAAGATTATAGAATGCTCCCTAATAAGCAAAAGCAAGATATTGATGTTTGATTATTGATGCTGCCCACAATGTCTTGGGCACATGGATGATGGAAGTGAGCTCAACTTCAATAATCAGACCTAAGAATCACAATGGATATAGCCATGAGCCAGACTGCAAAGTATGGCAATTTTGTCCAGATGTTGTCAGAGCAGACTCCTTCGTCTGGTGCGGATTTAAGTGTGGTGCGGTGTGGATTTGGTTTGGTGTGGTGCAGATTTAGTGTAGCGGGGTGCAAAGTGTTCTCTCAGCCCCCTTTGGTGTGAATTTTCTGGCTCAGTTTACAGGGTTTGTGTAAATTTTGAACTTGGCCAGTGCTCCTTGGCGACCTGCGAGCCATACTCTGCAGTACTGGCCTGGGCCCATGAGCAAAGTAATATAATATAGTCTGTTCAAGATTCAATATAATAAGTCTGCAAAACACATTCCAGCAATTGTAATTGAAGCAGAATGAATTGTAGTGACCTGCATTTGTATTTTTGTTCTGTCTGTGAAAAATAATAAATATACCTACTTATTGGAAAAATCGTGGCCTTTCAGCACATTTGGCAGAGTTGTGTGACTGATGTAGTGGCTCATGTGGAGCGCAACGAGCTGCGGAACAAGCTTGAATAGCATTTTGCATCAGGGCTATCTGCCAGAAACATTTCATCTGCATGAATTTATCTACAGGCAAGTCTGACAAATTTGTGGATTAACTGGGGACCTTGTAAGCCTGCATATTAAATTCTAGCCTACCAGCTCAGCCCTATCCTCAGTTTCAGCATTCAGCATGATAACAGTTGTGATCAAGTTCTGATTGTCACCACTGAGACACCAATGGAGTCCTCTGAAATTTTGCCTTTTAATTAAATTATTTGTAAGAGTTTCAAGCTATATTTAGACCAAACATTTCACTCTCAAAGATCTGCGACCTACCCCACTCGTCCAGTAGGATGCCTGGCGCGCAAACAGTCCAGCAGTGAGCTGCCAGCCGGCACGCAGGGCAGCAGCAGGCAGCGGCAGCAACGGCAACTGGTGAACACGTCTTGGACTGCAGCCACGACATAATCTAGGCTAGCGTCTATTCAATTTGTCTATGTACAAGTCCCACAGCTCCTGCCCGAGGTGCCCGAGGTTGCGCAAGTCAGGGAACTGACCACCTCCAGTCCAGGTGTGGTTCACTGACTCAAGATATTTCAACTGACCAGTCAGAGTTCATGTTTTGCAACTTTTATCCAAGTTATTTGTAATTGTAATATTCTAAACTGAATTTTAGGCATGACTTCATTTTTCAAGAGCTACAAAGAACACACCTTCCCTGTGCAGCACGGTGACTCTGCACAGAGGTAAGGAT